>NC_133418.1:122369333-122675666 GCF_049350105.2 Macaca mulatta
GTGGGCGCTGCTGAAAAGATATCCGAAAATGTGGAAGCGATTTTGGAACTGGGTAGCAGGCAGAGGTTGGCACAGTTTGGAGGGCTCAGAAGAAGACAGAAAAATGTGGGAAAGTTTGGAACTTCCTAGAGACTTGTCGAATGGTTTTGCCCAAAATGCTGATAGTGATACAGACAATAAGGTCCAGGCTGAGGTGGTCTCAGATGTAGATGAAGAACTTGTTGAGAACTGGAGCAAAGCTGACTCTTGTTATGTTTTAGAAAAGATATTGGCAGCATTTTGCCCCTGCTCTAGAGATTTGTGGAACTTTGAACTTGAGAGAAATGATTTAGGGTATCTGGTGGAAGAAATTTCTAAGTAGCAAGGCATTCAAAAGGCGACTTGGGTGCTGTTAAAAGCATTACATTTTAAAAGGGAAACAGAGTATAAAAATTCAGAAAATTTGCAGCCTGACAATGCAGTAGAAAAGGAAAAAAAACATTTTTGAGGAGAAATTCAAGCCAGCTGTAGAAATTTGTATAAGTTGCAAGGAGCCTAATATTAATCCCCAAGACCATGGGAAAAATATCTCCAGGCCATAACTAAGACCTTCACAGCAGCTCCTCCCATCATAGGCCCAAGGCCCAGGAGGAAAAAGTGGTTTCATGGGCTGGGCCCAGGGTCCTCATGCTGTGTGCAGCCTAGGGACTTGGTGTCCTGCATCCCAGCCACTACAACCATTGGTTAAAAGGTGCCAAGGTAGAGCTCGAGCCGTGGCTCCAAATGGAGGAAGCCCCAAGCCTTGGCATCTTCCACGTGGTATTGAGCCTGCCAGAACACAGAAGTCAAGAATTGAGGTCTGGGAATCTCTGCCTAGATTTCAGAAGATGTATGGAAATGCCTGGATACCCAGGCAAAAGTTAGCTGCAGGAGCGGGGCCCTCATGGAGAACCTCTGCTAGGGCAGTGTGGAAGGGATATGTGGGGTTGGAGCCCCCACACAGAGTCTGTACTGGGGCACTGCCCAGTGGAGCTGTGAGAAGAGGGCCACCACCCTCCAGACCCCAGAATGGTAGATCCACCAACAGCTTGCACCGTGTGCCTGGAAAAGCTGTAGACACTCAACACCAGACAGTGAAAGCAGCCGTGAGTAAGGCCGTACCCTGCAAAGCCATAGGGGCGGAGCTGCCCAAGACCGTGAGAACCTACCTTTTCATCAGCATGACCTGGATGTGAAACATGGAGTCGAAGAGGATCATTTTGGAGCTTCAGAATTTGACTGTCCCCTGGATTTTGGACTGTCATGGGCCCTGTAACCCCCTTTGTCTTGACCAATTTATCACATTTGTAATGGCTGTGTTTACCCAATACCTGTACCCGAATTGTATCTAGGAAGTAACTAGCTTACTTTTGATTTTACAGGCTCATAGGTGGAAAGGACTTGCCTTTTCTCGGATGAGACTTTGGACTGTGGACTTTTGGGTTAATGCTGAAATGAGTTAAGACTTTGGGGGACTATTGGGAAGGCATGATTGGTTTTGAAATGTGAGGACATGAGATTTGGAGGGGGCAGGGGTGGAATGATTGTTTGGCTGTGTTCCCCCACCCCCAAATCTCAACTCAAGTTGTGTCTCGCAGAATTTTCACGTGTGCGAGGGACCCAGGGGGAGGTGATTGAATCATGCGGGCTGGTCTTCCACGTGCTAGTCTCGTGATAGTGAGTTAGTCTCTTGAGATCTAATAGGTATATCAGGGGTTTCCACTTTCTCTCCCTCCTCATTTTTCTCTTACTGCTGCCATGTAAGAAGTGCTTTTCACCTCCCACCATGATTCTGAGGCCTCCCCAGCCATGTGGAACTGTAAGTCCAATTAAACCTCTTTCTGTTCCCAGTCTCAGGTATGTCTTCAGCAGTAGCATGAAAACGAACAAATACAACCTTGATTTTTGACTTCTGACCTCCAGTAAGGTGGAAGAATAAACATTTGTCCTGTCAAGCCACCCAACTGGTGCTTATTATGACAGTCCTAGGAAACTAACATACATCCATGATGAAAGCTGACACCTTGCTTGCATTTGTTGAGAATTGTCTCACAAACCTACTGTCTTAGTCAGTTCTCATGCTGCTGTAAAGAACTGCCTGAGACTGGGTGATTTATAAAGGAAAGAGGTTTAATTGACTCACAGTTCTGCAGGACTGGGGAGGCCCCAGGAAACTTACAATCATGGCTGAAAGGGAAGCAAACATGTCCTTTACATGGTGGCAGCAAGAAAAAGTGCCGAGCGAAGTGAGGGAAAAACCCTTATAAAACCATCAGATCTCATGAGAACTCACTCACTACCATGAGAACAGCACAGCAGAACTGCCCCTATAATCTAATCACCTCCCACAAGATCTCTCCCCCAATATGTGGGGATTATTACAATTCAGATTACAAGTCAAGATGAGATTTCAGTGGGGACACAGAGCCTGACCATATCACCTTCTCTATTCAAACTCGTGAACAATTGGTAATTGTGGGTGAAACATTCAACACTCATGGAGCTAAGAGCCTCAGGGAACCCTCATGTTACCTCTCCCATACCCATGTTCTGTGAATAGCTGACTAGTCAAGACTCAGACGTGTTACTTATTTTGATGATGCTTTCTCCTACCAAGGATTTACTCAAAACAAAAGTAACAAAATTCCATATGTTTTCTATTCACTGGTTATCTGAAAGAAAGAAGAGAACTGTGAAATTAATATCCCTAGGGTTACCTTCTTTGGTCCCTTAGCCACAAGATTGCTACAGGATTATTTTCTAGTTACCTGCATGTCATGAGATGTCTTCCTCTGATCCTCCTTGTCCTCATCAAGTGAATCCACTTCTCATTTTGAAGGAGAATGGTCACATGTCAATCAAATTTCATGGTCTATTAACATCACTCATTCTCCAATGAGCATGGATATATTTTATTCATTCATCGACCTAGCAGATAATTATTGTCTACCAAGACCCCAGAACAGTAATCAGCAATGAAGAGAATATCAAGAAGTATCTATGACACCTGTTTTTAGAAAGCACACCTTGTCATTGGAATGGCACAAACTGTAAATTAAATATGGAGAAAAATTTTAAGCCAAATGTTTAGAATTTTCTATAAATTTCAGAAGCTCATTCTTGAAATCTCTTCAGAACTTACTGGTTCTGTTCAATGTGTAACACATTGTATTCCTTGAACAGAAACTTCCATTGGAAATCTTCATGGCCTGTTGGAAAGAGCATTTAGACTTGGAATCACCATAAGATGAAGGAGAGAACTCTGGATGTTGCCTTAGGGATCTCGTGGTCACCATGATGCTGTTGTAAACATTGGACATATTTTCATGGTAATCAATATATCTGTGGTTTCATGATTATACTTAGCCTGAAAATGCTGAATCATATAGAGACATTGAGAGCTTATCTGTGAAGGACAAGTATTCGTAGAATAAAATTTGTGTAACTGGTAAAGAAGTCCTTGTTCTTTTCTGAAGAGTCAAGAAGTCTTGTAACTGCATCTGCTCCAGCCAGGTATGCCTTATGCTGTGTACCAGTCACAGCCCTTGTTGGCAATCTTTTTCTCAAGTTAATACTCAATCCTCTTAGAACATCGAGAATGCAGTACATACCCTCTCCAGTGGAAAACATTTTGATCAGCACAAGTTAGCAAACCACTTTTTCACATGGATCCAAATCCCAATTAACAGTACAGAATTTACGGCTGAGAGTTATATTAAACTGTGTCAGGTAGGCTATGCTACAGCCAAACCATCTAATAAATTCAAATTACTTTTAAAGTATCTAATAGTATTAATAATTTATGGTATTTCAGAATATAAGCCTGTTCCGTTGGTCATAGTACATGCAAGCACTCTAGACACTATTGACCTGAAAACATAGAAATTAAATTTAGTTATCTGAAACTCATTCACATTTTTAAAAGTTTGCACTGATCAAGTTATTGGATCTCACCCAGCAAAAATAGGTCCCTTTCTGCAGGTAATTCAGAAAGCATTTGAAACTGCAGAAAGAATCCAAGAAAAGCATGTAACATGTTCATGCCTTTGCTACCCCACCTACTCTGCTTGGACGTGTGTCTCTCCTCCCACCTGACTAGGACATCTGATAAATCTTTCCCCGGAAGCCCCGCCTCCTCCCTCTAGTTCTTCTGTGTTCTCATTCCATCCTGTATGGTCTTTTACTGCAACACTTTGGTTATGCCTATCTGTGTATGCATCTCTGTTTTCCTTTGGTACTTTAAATACCGTTACCCGGAGATTATGTTTTATTTGCATGTGTGACTCTAGTACCTATGATGATGCCTGACACACAATGGAAACACATAATATTTTCTCATCAAATGAATGAAGAAATGAATGGACTGCATGGACTCCCAAAACTGTCTTGCAATGACTGAGGTAACCTAGCATCATATGACTCTTTCACAGATTTATACCTTAACCCATAATGATCCCCTCCTCTATGCAAGAGTGTGATTAACACTTCAATGAACATGTCTGACAATTTTCCTTGTCTCAGTTGAGGAAATACGTGGGAAGTAACTGCATTTTCTCCTTTCACCATTTTGTTGCATCATTTTCACATAAATGGTCATGAGGTTGAAAGAATTGTGCAGATGTCTAACTGCTTGAAGGTTTGTGGAGGCATTAGGTTTTAATGCCGCAATAGAGCCCTTTATATCCAACCACAGGAATTAATCTTCAGAGTTGATTAATGTTTGGATATAGTCTATTCTCTCAATCATCTCTAGCTAGAATTAGATGGGGAGTTACAAGACAGGCAAAATGATTTTCTCTATGTTCCTGTTCCCACTTACTCTTCAGCCAGGTTTTCCAGAAGGATGAGACTCCATGGAGCTGGATCCAGAGGGTCCGCCCTGCAGCTGTGCTTGCAGAGTGCCCCCATCCCAGGAGCAGCAACTGTGCCATGGGATTGAGATACTGACAAACCTAAAAAGCATTCTTTTGGGGCACCTGACAATACTAGTTATTTGGCATTGGGATTTCTGCAGAATTACCTTAGTACCAGCCAGAACAATAAAAAGGAATAAGAAAAAAAATCATTTTTCATCCCCAAGATGCTAATGAAGGGGAATGTCCTGTATCTCCTCACTTAGGAGCAAAACTGTAGAAAGCTTCCTGAGAAAAGGTCATCTTATTCAGTTAGAAATGCTTTTTGCCACGTAGGAAGGATATTTTACTTATAAATGATGAGTTCATGTGTATCAGTGGGTCCTTGCTTTTGCTGCCACTGTAAGTTGCCAAGCAAATCCTCTTGTCTAGATATTTTGAATCAGAATTACCTTTCCAGTCTTAGAGCAAGAGCGGAGCAGAGCAGAACTGATATTTTATTCACCTTCTGTCCTTCAAGATAATAACAATACCTAGAATGTTGAGGGAAAGTACTAGTTTTTACAGTTTCAGGAAATTATGGAGGAAATTGTGTAGATAAACCATCAGAATCCTAACACCTGACATAAACTCATCCATCATCTCCCCTGTGCGTATTTTCTCACATTTGAAACCAAAAGAGAGTCCACAAATAAATAAAAGACATTTTATTTCACATATTTGGTAAATATGTCGAGTGTTTCCATAACTTATTAATATTTTTAGAGGTGAGTATAAAGCTTGATGTTTTTAAACAACAGAAATTAGGAGGCTTCTAAGGCTAGTAGGAATTTAGAAATGATTGAATTGGTAGCTGACGTTAACTACTTACACTGACTCATCAAAATCATTGCAGAACAATTTCTCAAAGAGCCCAAATCAATCAACCAACACATATTTAGTCCCATCATAGGGCTAACACTGAGTCAACTGTGTGGGGTACTTTGGTCATAGGGTTTATGCTGCCAGTGGGGTTACAATTAACAAGAAGATATAAGATATGTATCTTAAAAATAATTAAGCCGGGCACAGTGGCTCATGCCTGTAATCCCAGCACTTTGGGAGGCTGAGGTGGGCAGATCACAAGGTCAGGAGATCAAGACCAACCTGGCCAACATAGTGAAACCTGTCTCTACTAAAAACACAAAAAGTTAGCTGGGCATGGCAGCATGTTCCTGTAGTCCCCAGTACTCAGGAGGCTAAGGCAGGAGAATTTATTGAACCCAGGAGGCAGAGGCTTCAGTCAGCCCAGATTGCACCACTGCACTCTAGCCTGGGCAACAGAGACAGACTCCATCTCAAAATAATAATAATAATAATAATAATAATAATAAAATAAGTCATTGCCTTTTGTGGGACAGATCATTCTAAATTATAGCACGATGTCATTAGATGTAAATTGTGCACGTACTAAGATATCAAACCATACAAAGATAAATCAGACAGGAGTCTGTCTCCCAAGGAGCTGTCTTTTAGGGATTCATCTCACAAATGAAATGCCCACTAGGTTCTGGGCACTATGTTCAGTGGATAGCCTAATGAAAGCAATAGTCATACAAAAATCATTGGAGTTGGAAGGTGCATCAGTAAAGGTATGGTCAAGGCACAGAGCAGTGGGAGTGGGGTGGATTCCAAGGCGACTTCACAAGGCAGAGGACAGTCTGAGCTGGATTCGGAAGCTAATCTGGCCATCTTGGGGCAAAGCCAAGGGTGAGCAAAGAAGGGGCCACAAGGTATCTTCCAGAATCTGCTTATATGTGGTTGACTGCAATGAGGAGTTCAGGGCAGAGGTGCTGACTAATGAGAGTGAAGGGTGTGTCAGCCAGGGTTCTGCAGAAAGAAACGTGTGTGTGTGTGTGTTGAATAAGGAGATTTATTATATGTAATTGGCTCACGTGATTATCACGACTGGCAAGTCCTAGGATCCACAGGGTGAGTCAGCACGTTGGAGACCCAGGAGATCTGATGTGTAATACCAACCCAGGAAGACCAAATGCTTTAGTTTGAGTCCAAAAGAAAAAGAAAAAGAAAAAGATAAAGATAAAGAAAGATAAAGAAAAGAAGAGAAAAGAAGAAGAGAAGAGAAAAGGAAAAGAAAGGAAAGGAAAGGAAAGGAAAGGAAAGGAAAGGAAAGGAAAGGAAAGGAAAGGAAAAGAAAAAAGAAAAGAAAAGAAAAGAGCCAATGTCCCAGTTTGGAAAGTTGACAAGCAGGAAAAATTATCTCCTACTCCAGAGAGGGTCTTTTTGTCCTATTCGGGCCTTCAATGGATTGGATGAGGCCCACCTATGATAGAGAGGGAAATCAGTGTTTCCAAGTCTACTGATTCAAATGTTAATTTCATCAGAAAACATCTTCACAGAAACAACCAGAATAATGTTTGAGCAAACATCTGGGCACCCACGGCCCAGTCAAGTTGACACAAAAATTAACCTTCACAGAGAGGTTGAGTCATGGATGGCCTGACATTCCCTGCCAAGATGTTTCAACTTGATTTTCTTTGTGACAGCCAGGAGCTATCAAAATTTCCAGCTAAGAATGATGCCATTGTGTTAGCTGGTGCGCAGGCGGGTGCTACTGCTTTGTGGAAGGTGGGATGGAGAGAAACTCCACTGAGATGCCCTAGGCTGATATCACATCTAGATGACCAGCTTCATGAAATAAGTGAAGTTCAGCTTAAGAGCTTTAAGTCATTTTATTTGTTTATTGTTTGGATGGGCAACAGGCAGAAGTGAAAAAGGCCCAGTTGCCCAGAATTCAAAAGTGCAGATTACAAAACAATAGAGGCCAAGAACAATGGGTGTGGAAAAAGTATATAAATACCTATATGCACACATAAATACACACATAATACACATGCATCTAGACATGGACACACATACATGCAAATACGTGTTTATATTCAAAATATACAAGCATATGATATTCATATGCACATTCCTCCAATCTCCTTAGCATCTTAGAACATATAAGATGACATATGCTAAAAGAAAGGTGTTTCTGATAAATTCTTTTCCTTTCTGAACATTCCTCCTACAAGAAAAAAGTCCAGTCTTAAAATCTGTCTGCTGAGAGTTTTGTACATGACAGACACTGTGATCAATACTTTACATTTATTTTCTTAGTTAACCATCACATCAAATGCTGGAAGGAAGTTCTCCTCTTGTACTAGTTGAGGACAATGAAGAAGTTCATCTGAGATTAAACAGTTTTCTATAGTAACATACAAGAAGAAACTACTGTGGACAGAAAACATGTTGAGCTGGAGCTTTGGAAGCCCTTATATTCAACCTGGAGGAAACCTAGCAGAAGGGCATGAGTTCTTCTGACTTCCAACATGGAACATGTCTCAAAGGCAACTTACTCACTCATCACTTTACAGGGAAGGTACTCGCTCAGGTTCAGAGGTGGACAGCGTGAGACCTGGAGCTAGAACCAAGCCCCCAGATCATTTACCATTGACTGGCTCACAGCTTCACAGGGGACGGTCACACAGGTGGGCAGCATTAGATCTGGAACGGGAGCTGGCCTCCTGCCTCCCTGCCTAGTGCTCTTTTCAATACCCCACAAAAAGTCAGGGTTGCTTAGACACAGTGTAAAAACAAACGTTTTGACTAACCCAGAAAAGAAGCAAATTCGAATGTCACCTTGTACAAAATCGGGGCCTCAGAGAAGTCCTGTGAAATGCAATTGCTTATGGGCCTTTCACTGGGGCTCTGGTCGTTTGGTGGTGTCCAGTAGCTCTTTGACTTTACCTTTCTTTTCCTCTCACCTCTAGTCAAGTAACTCATATTTATAAGTAAAATATAAAATACTCTGATGCAGAGTAGTGAAATTTAGATTCACACTGCTCTAGAGGTCTGTGAACCAACAGCAATTACACCAGAAATTGAGGTGTGGGAGGATGCATGTGTCTTTGGGTTGTGTGTTTCTAAATTTTGAGGTGACAAAATACATAGTGTTTTTTTCAAGTTTTAAAGAAATGTATCCAAAATGACAGAAGACACTAAAGCATGGAAACTTTCAGGCCAGTAATGGTAACTGATGGAAAAATAGGTATAATTTTTATAGTGATCGTTTTAGCACATATGTTGCGTTATAATTTAGAACAGAAGAAAACTTATAAGTAAACGTGAACCTGACCATCTAGGCACATTCTGTGCATTTATAAAACAGCCTAGAAGAGTTTCCAGGGTTAGGACAGCAAAGCCCATCTAAACCCTCTTCGCTGGTGCCCCAGGAGTCCTGGGGTCTTGGTTCTGCAGGACCTCAACACCGACCTATTCCAGTGTCTATTCGGTACTTTGATTGTTATTGTAACTTCATGCACCTCTGGGCTCATCTCCCCGCATGACTTCTCACTCCCACTTTGCAAGCCTTTGATTAAATTATGCTGCTCCTTTCTTGAGGTACATGCTGCTGTCCTATGGCAATTTGTCCCACGACATGGTTTGACTGTGTCTCCACCCAAATCTCATCTTGAATTGCAACTCCCATAATCCCCAAGTGTGCTGGGAGGGATCTGAGGGTGGTAACTGAATCATGGCGGCTGGTCTTTCCCGAGCTGTTCCCATGATAGTGAAAGGCCTCACAAGATCTGATGGTTTTATAAAGAATAGTTCCCCTGCACATGCCCTCTTGCCTTCCGCCATGTAAGACTTGCTCCTCATTTGCCTTCCACCATGATTGTGAGGCCTCCCCAGCCATGTGGAATTGTGAGTCCATTAAACCTCTTTTCTTTCTAAATTACCCACTCGGGGGTATGTCTTTATTTGCAGCATGAGAACAGACTAATACATCCTGATTCTCCCCTCCAGGGTTACACAGATCAGTCCAGTCCTTTTCCTCACGATGCCACACTTCCCTGTGTCCACCCTCCTCCAGGTTCTAGTCCTCCTCTTCTTTTTGTGACCATCCCATGCCTTGCTATTGGGTCTCCCATTGACATCTCATCGGATGAAGACTGACACCAGATATTAGCTCAAAGTGGATGGGAGAGCCATCGTTCATTGACTCATAGCCAATAAATAATCCTTGTTTTGATATTCTCTCTGGAAAACAGGGAATTTCCCTTATGTCTCACAGGTCCAGTTATTTTTATGGACACAAAAATAACATTTTATATTTTTCCCGAATGTATTTTATTTTGAAGTTCACAGCCTTTTACAACAACCCTCCCAGAGGCAGCCCCTGGAAAATGCCAAAGAAGGCGACTCTGAGCCCGGAGGTGAGGCATGGTAGGGCCTTACCTGTTGTGACAAATTTGACTACTTTTTATTTCTTTTGTTATATTTGTCCAAATTATTGTTCTCTTTGTTTTTGACTGACCTTGTTTTCTACCATTTGCCCACACGTGGCTAGCTGTGGTGTTGGAATATACTTCAGCATGAAGTTGGTAAAACTATAGGAAAGAGGGAAGAAAAAAATATGCCTCATTCGTTTGAAGGCATCACCATTCTATTCACCTACTTATAAGTTTAATTCTAATTTTCCCTTAGTATCCCTGTTTCTGCCTCCAACATTCTTTGCCTTTTCTGTCTCTTTCCTCCTCCTTTCTAGCTACCAGCTTCCCTTGAAAAAGGCTTGTCAGAATTCTAGATAGAGGCACAGGACGAGGGGCCACTCTCCACCGTGTCGTGAACGGGACCTGCGGGAAGTGACTGAATCACGGGGGCGGGTCTTTCCCGTGCTGTTCTCATGACAGCGAATATGCCTCAAGAGATCTCATAGTTTTATAAAAAGCAACATCTGATGGTTTTATAAAGGAACCAGGACGAGCGGCTCCTCTACATCATTTTGCCCTGCCCGGAACCCTCGGTCCTGTGCAAGGAGTAAAGGCCCTGGGGCACGATGCTCACGTTCTCACCCGAAGGGTGTCCTTGCATGAAACGCAGAACAGAGTGATTGTCATACACATCACTAGCCAAAATAATCCAGAGGTGCCAGCCCATTTAAATATTCTCGTTTGGTGACAAAAATCAGAGGCTTAAGAGATACTTGAAAGTAGTGATTTTTTATTTAAATTCAACATTTTCTGCTTATGTTTACTGTGACTATAGTACCATAATGCATTCATAGGCTCCAAATATGAGCTATATTAAACCATTTTCTGAGAAAAGTGCAACATAATATATCTTTTATTCCCATGGGTTCCTCTTCACATTGCCTTACCTCGAAAAGACCTAAATGACATTTTAATTAATAAGAAGAATGACTGTGAAGTTATTAGTGACTTTGTTCATATATGAGAAACAGGACAGGTTTTACATGCAATAAATTCCTTAAATAATCATTTTATGGATATCCAAAGTAATTTACAAAGGCAAAAATTGATAACGTGCAATTCTCAGTCAAGTTACGCATCGTTGATTTCACCTATAAACACTTACTACATTTGTAATTAACCATATTCATAGATTGTCAATAGAAAGGGAAAGTCCTGTTTTCACGTAATAAATAATTACCTATTTTGTTTATTTTCTGTTGTTCTCTTCTACGCCATATATACTTAGAGTTTTGATCCCCTGTGTATTCTCTGTATTTTCAGCAGAAATAAGAGTTTCTCAAAGGAAATATAGAGGGGTGGGGGAGTGAACTCAACATGTCTTATATTTTTTAACATTCTATAACTAGAATAAAGGTGGTATATTTATTGTATTGAAATGACATTACTCTGCAAATGACATCATTATATGTTTAGAAATTCCAAACGTTTCTGTAAGCTATTACAATTAAAAAGTCAAATTTCCATGTAACAAAATAAAAATTAAAAAACATTTATAGTAGCAAAACAACACACATAGAATATATAAAAAATAAATCAAACAAAAGTGTGTAAGACCTCTACACTGAAAACTATGCAACATTAATGAAAGCAGTTCCACTGCTGGGTATATAACCAAAGGAAATTCAGTCAGTAAGACAAAGAGATATCTGCAGTCCTGTGCCCATGGAAGCACTATTCACAACACCCAAGATATGGAATCAATCCAAGGGTTCATTGATGGATTAATAGATATGGAAAATCCAAGAGTTCATCGATGGATGAATAGATAAGGAAAATGTGGCATAAAAGCAACATTCAGCCTTAAAAGAGAAGGAAATCCTGTCATTTATAGCTACAGAAACCTGGAGGGCATTATGTTAGGTTAAATATGCCAGGTGCAGAAAGACCAGTACGAGGTAAGGTCACTTATATGTGGAAGCTAAAAAAGGTGAACTCCTAGAAACAGGCAGGAGAATGGTGGTTGTCAGGAGCTGGTGGGAAGGGGATTGGGGAGATGTTGGTCAAGGGGTGTCAAGTTTCTGTTAGACAGGAGAGGTAAGTTCAAGAGACCTATTATACAGCATGGTGATTCTACTTAATAACAGTGTATTGTGCACTTGAAAATTGCTGAGAGAAGATTAAGTGTTCTCAGCACAAAAAAATAATAAATATGTGAGGTAATGCATACGTTAATAGCTTCATTTAGCAATTACACAGTATCTTCATATTTTCAAACATCATGTTGTACATCCCACATGTATATAATTTTTATTTTTAAAAATTGGCCAGGTGCGGTGGCTCATGCCTATAATCCCAGCACTTTGGGAGGCCGAGGCTGCTGGATCATCTGAGGTTGAGAGTTCAGGACCAGACTGCTCAACATGGTAAAATTCCTTCTCTACTAAAAATACAAAAATTAGCTAGGTGTGGTGGTGCACACCTGTAGTCCCAGCTACTCAGGAGGCTGAGGCAGGAGAAGCACTTGAACCCAGGAGGCAAAGATTGCAGTGAACAAAGATTGTGCCACTGTACTATAGCCTGAGCAATAGAGCGAGACTCCGTCTTGAAAAAAATAATTTAAATAAATAAATAAATAAGAAAAAAAGAAATTAAATACCTAAATATACAGAGAGGTATATTATGCTTATAGCTTAAAAATAAATACTATATTAATTTCAATTTTTCTCCCAACAATCTGTACATATGATGCAATTACAATTAAAATGCTAGCAGGCTTTTTTACAGACTGTTGAAAAATTGTTCCTAAAATTCCTGTGGCAATGCAAATGGTCAAGGCAATCTTGAAGAACAAGAATAGAGCTAAGTTACTGAAGCTACCAGATATTCAGATCCAATCTAAAGCTGCAGTAATTAAGACAGAAGAGTCAGATAGAGAAACAGACCAATAGAATAGAACAGAGTGTAGAATCATCCCACACACAAAAGTCACCTGGTTGATGAGAACTGTGAACTGCAGAATGTGGACAGGCAGGAGTCATTTTAATAAATTGGGCTGAGTAAACAGCAAAAAGCGGAAAATTCACTGCACCAATTCACAGAAACAAACCAGATGAGCTGCAGATCTAAATGTAAAAAATGAAACAATAAAGCTTTTAGAATACATAGATCATCCCTATGCTTTGGAGTAAGCAAACATTTCTTAAATAGAACAAAGCTATGAACAAAATATTAATACATTTTGACTATAATAAGATTAAGTACTTCTTTTTATCAATAGGCATTAAAAGAGTGAAAAGACAAGCCATAGAGTTAGATATTTGCAATGCATCCATCCAACAAAAGATTCACACACAGATACATAAAGAACTTGAACGAATCAATACAAAAAAAAGCAAACAAAACCCAATAAAAAATAGCGAAGCAAGTTAAATAGCTATTTCATAAAAGCATGTGAAGATGGCCAATAAATATATTCAAAGATGTTGAACTTCCCTTGTCACCAGGAACATGCAAATTACATTTTTGGTGTGGCATTGCTGTATGCCCAGCTAAGATGAAGCAAGCCTTTCCATGCTGCGTTATGTAGAAGGCATGGAACCACCAGAGCTCTGGTTCATTTCTAGTGGGAGTACAAATTGTTAAAACTTTGGAAAAGAGCTAGGTCAGTGTCCACGATATTGTTAGCAGCACTCTTTATCATAGCTCAAAACTGCAAACTATCCAAGTACCCAACACCTGTACGGTGGGTCCAGAAATTATGACAGAGCCACACATCTCAAGCAATGATGATGAATGGACCACAACTTCCTGCAACGATGTGGATGCATCTCAGCAGCAAATGTCCGACAGGAGAGTGCACGGCCTCAGTTTATTCTACGAATTCCAGAAACTGGCAAAATTTACCTACAGTCTTGTGGTCAGGACAGTGGTTACTCTTGGAGGAGGTAGGAACTGAAGAGACTACACCACGGAGGGTGGCTTCCCGGATCCTGGCTGTCCTCTGCTTCTTGATTAGGGTTCTGGTGAATACAGGTGTGCTCTGTTTGTGAAAATCGATTGCACCATATGCTGTACACTTAGGGTTTTATAGTTTTGCTTACAGAGGTAATTTTTAAATAAAAGATCCCCCAAACTAAGTTCATATAAAACAAAATAATTTGATGAATAATCCTCTCAAAACTTTGATTTCTAAAACCAAATTTTTTGGGCTTACTGGAGTTCAGAATTCTTGACTTTGCATGATAACCTTGCTCACGTGAATCAGTTTAGACAAGCAATATTCATTCTGATTCCTAGAGAGTATTCAGTGTAAAATTCACACATTTACACACTTTTTTTAATACACAACTTTCAAGGTCTCAATAAATTTTGGCATACCTTCCTCTGTGACAAGAGGCGTTTTTATGTGAAAGCTTGTGTCTACATCATCTCTCAAAATGAAATGCAGACTGTGCTACTTTTATGTAAATATTGTTACACTTGGGTCTTTTTAGGTCAATTGTATAGACAGTAATGAACAAGGAAGTTCATCAGTACCATTTTAGAAAAGTGAAACTAGGCTGGGCGCGGTGGCTCAGGCCTCTAATCCTAGCACTTTGGGAGGCCGAGGCAGGTGGATTGCCTGAGCTCAGGAGTTTGAAACCAGCCTGGGCAACACAGTGAAACCCCATCTCTACTAAAATTACAAAAAAATTAGCCGGGCGTGGCAGCGTGCGCCTGTAGTCTCTACTACTCAGGAGGCTGAGGCAGGAGAATTGCTTGAACCTGGGAGGCGGAGGTTGCAGTGAGCCGAGATTGCGCCACCGCACTCCAGCCTGGGTGACAGAGTGAGACTCCGTCTCCAAAAAAAAAAAAAAGGAAAACTAATCAACTCCTGAGGAAATCGGAAAGTTTTCTAAAAAGGGTACTTTCCCTCAATGGGTATGAATCTACTTTTATTCCATGACACAACATCATGCTCTCCCTCCCTCCAGCCTCTCCAGGAGAGGTGTGCAGTCGGCACCACACACCCCACATTCCCTGTCAAGTGGTCAGGAGGTGAAAGGGACCTGGGTCCAGGCTGCCCGCTGCCTTGGTGTGGGATACCTCTGCTCCATGCAAGGGGTGAATTTTCTTATTTGCAAAACATATTACGAGGGCCCGCCACATGTTATCACCTTTCCTCAGTCCCTCTCTCCGATGTTTTTAAGTGGATTCCAAGACATTTCGGAAAATATAAATTCCCCTCCTTGACACTCTGAAAGCGTTAGATGCTTCTGGTTTACAATGGCCTTATTATCTATGAATATCTTGTTCTGATCATGCATCAAAAACATGATGGCAAGCATACAGAGGTGATCTATTTTCCTATTCTGTAAGATGATTTGACTGCTGAAACAGTGAATAACTATGTCCTTCAAATCTCCCTTTTTTTCTGCTTGTCCTTGTTTCTTTAATAGTGTTGATCTTTTTACCCACTCTTGCCAGTTCTCCCACATCAACCTATGTTCATTCACACACACACGCACACACACACTCTCACACAGCTCCTACCCCGAATCATGTGATAAGCATTTCTATTATTGAGATTTTTTTCTGGCACTTACACTTGGCATTTTTTACAGTCTAGTTTGGTGTTATGTTTCTTGTACCTGAATTGTGGAATTGTCTTTTTACTCAGACATGTATGAGTATTAGCTATGTATGCAACCGCCCTGGCAAAGAGGGCATCTGCCAAGCCACAGAGCACCGAGACACATCCACGGATGGCCTCTTATTCTGGAACGCGTGTCGCTCTGATGCTGTAGTAATTAGGTGAACTTGAAGCAGTACTTGGATTTGAGAATTGTCCTTGAGTGTGTTCTGCAATAAATTATTTAAGTGAGATGTGGAGGAACTAATTGGTTAATAACCATAATTGGGATTAAAGAGTAATTTTGATTTTTAAAAGATGCTTTAAAGGATAAATATTCAGTTGTCTCATTTTGCTATTAAAAAAATAAGTCTCCTTCAATGACTTCACATAATGGGAAACACAGGTGGGCTAAATGCTACCTTCGTGTCCAGGTGATAGCCGTTGTCAAAGCCCCCGCTGGGGGCAGGCTACTAGAGGCAAGCTGTTTGCCTGTGCTTTGCCCTAAGGATATTGACTGTTATTATTTATGATTTATGTTGCTCAGTGAATGTACATTGTGCAGAGCAATAGATTAAATGGTGCTGAACAAAGAACACACTTCCAGCCCCCAGGAGGGGACTTAAAACGTAGACACTTAAGTGACACAGTTCAGGACTTGCATGGAGCGTGTGGGTGTGGGGCACCCTGAGCACAATGGCTGAGGGAGGGGTTGACGCTTTATTAAGGAGAAAAGAAAGCCGGCAATTGGGTCTGAGTTAGGCAGTGCATAAAAAAGAAAGCACAATACCGGCTTTAAGAGAAGAAAACAAGGCAACATGGGAAGAAAATTCAGACAGAAAAGAGGGACAAAACCCACTGAATTTGCTGCAGAGTTGCAATAATCTTTCCAAAGACCACTTAGACACATTTAATAGTTTATTTTTGAACTAGATCATCCGTATGGATTTTACCTATGTAGAGTTTGTGTTGTTTTCCTTATCGATGATTTATAAGATTTTATAGTGTTAGTAAGCAACTAGATTGCTACGTAGATTTGCTGATATTTGGGTCTGGGTGATTCCGAGAATCTTCATCTTCTTTGCAGATAGCAGCTAGCACAGTTCTTCGCACATAGTACTTGCTCAGTAAGTATTTATAGATTGCCTGAGGATAGAATTCAGGTTTTCCCCTCTTTGAGTGGAAAACGGAATGAAGATGGATCTCAAATTCCGATGTTTCAGGTGCTTGGTATCAGCAATACGTAGTTCGTAACTTCGGGGCTGCAATACTGTGGACAAACAGATACTACAGAGGCAGGTCCAGTTGCACTAACTACACAAAGGTTTAATTCAGAAGGGTGTTTTAAAGTTATACCCGTAAATTCAGGACACATGCCAGGTCTAATTCTGGAAATTCTGGAAATAATCAATTCTGTTCACATGTAATAAGTAGTACCACTTCATGACCAAATGCTGATGTTTGCTTTCTTATTCCTTTTTATAACCAAAGTCTTACTTCCCAAGTGGTATTTCTTCCAAGAAATTTCTAATCTGAAAGGAAGTCCAAATTGGCACAGGGATAGCAACTTCCTTGGCGCAACTGACTATTTAGAAAGTAGTATTCTGAGTATTCTGCAGGGATGGTTTAAATAACTCATGCTCATATTTGCATATTGCAATGGCAGGGCTTTGCTGTAAAGGAAAAACCAGTGACACTGAGTCAACTCCCTCCTATTCAAAGTCACAGTCTCTGCCTCTCAATTGCTTCTTCACACTGTGCTTAAAACCAGTGCAAATATTTCCCTGCTTAGGAAAGCATCTTCAACTTGTGGCCTCTAAGAGAAAAAACAAACTCCTTAGCCTGGCAGACAAAGACCCGTAACTATTGGACCCAACCCACCACCTGACTGCACACCCACAGGGATCTGAGAATTCTCTGTTCTGGAGGCAGACACTTGCAGTGCTCTCAGACTGAAGCTCTGCTCCCCTCCACAGAAGGCCATTCCCAGACTTTTTCCTTCTGCAAGTGCTGATGAAATATCACATTTAATAGATTCTACAGGAGTTCAGGGAAAAAAAAGATGATACTTAGTAAGCATTACAGAAACATGTTTGGGCTAAATACAATCTAAAATATCAATATTATCTAATTTACTTATTAGTAGGTTTTGCTAAACTTCTCTTTTTGAAGTATTTCAGTATCAAAACATTAAAAAATGTTGTTAATGATCTATAATGTCATCACCTTGACACAGTTTATTTTTTCAGTTCCTTTCTAGTCTAACTATATCAATTCACGTTTTTACATAGATTTAATAATGATACACATACAATTTTATGTTGTTTTATTATTTTTATAGTGCCTTTTTTTATAAATATACTATTAGTGCTTATAATATATCATTGAGTTACTTAATCATATATTTATAGCCATTCTCTAATTGCTGGATACTTACTTCTAAAGCTTTATTTATAAATAATGAGATGATGTACATCTTCAGGCCTTGTAGCATTTCAAATTATCTTAATTATCTCCTTAAAATAATCTTGAAAGCAATTATTAGGTCAAAGAGTAAAAACAGCAAATGTCTGATAGTATTTTCTTAAATAGATACTTTGATATTTTTAATGCCTTCATTAGCAAATTTCAACATATAAAAGAATTGTTCTGGAAACTTATTTAAAAACACAGGTTTTCAGGGTTTTACCTAGGGATATGATGATACAGGTAAATGGAGGTGGAGTCTAGAAACCTGAATTTTAACTATCACCTTGGGTGATTCTGATGCAGATATTTGCATTATTAAACGGAAAGAAAAAAAGAAACAAAGATGTAAGAAAGTCTTTAAGGAAATCTAGTTTTACTTTTGCCTTCCTTGTGTGGCCCCATATTGTTCTAAATATTGTAATTCAGAAATTCAGGTTAACACCACATCAAGAATAATTATGATAATATTTTTAATGTGCCTGATGTTCTTATTGAGTCCAATTTATCTTATGGTATTAACTTATTTTAAAGTTTCTTTCTAAAGAGAGAAGGCTGAAAACAGCTGATAGAAAACAGTATAACTGAATACACATTCCATACCCGAACAGAAGGACAAAGGCAGCCCGAACAGTGGTGTGGGGACATCTGTGGATACGGGCGCCTTTGGAAAGTACATGCCACATACACGTTAGTGCCATGCAGACCTCTTCCCGAAACATGAGGAGACCACGCATCTTCACATGTTTCTTGCTAGGCTTCTAAAACAGCCTGCAAAACCTTATTACTACTTTGAGTCAGAATGATGCTTGTGATTTTCTTTCCTGGAGGGCTTCTCATTTCCCCAGGTTTTTCAGGAAGAAAAAAAAAAAGAAGAAGAAGTAGCCAGCTGTGGTATATTTGGTTTGGGTGGCAGAACAGCCAAAAATTTAAGGGAAAAGTTATAATAATAGGGGTGATAGTTGGAGAAAGTCTGGGATAACAAAGTCGGCACAAGTCCCTGACTGATGGTTAGACTATGCATTTGTGTGGAAAATTACAGAAAGCCCCTAAACAACAAGGGTGCTTTCAAACCTGCTGCATTTTAAAATGCATCCTTAAACTACAGAAAGCTTAACCACATGCCTGAAGACAAATTGGTTTGAGAAAACTGAGCATAACCTCTGACTAAATCCCTGGCTGAGAATTAAAATAAACAGGACCAAGGGAGGCACCTACATAGGCAGGTTAAAAAAAAAAATTAAACTAGGAGGAAGAAATATTTCACAGTTTGTGTGCAAGCACATTAATTGCCTAACAAAACAAAATGAATAAACAAAAATCTAAGGAACAAACAGAATCCAGGGTTGCTACGATCTACAATGTCTTGTTTTCAGCCAAAACTTATTAGCCACAAATATAAATGGGACAGTATGACCACAATCAGGAAAAATAACTTTGAGTGGGTCTTGAGTTTGAATTAGCAGTCATTAACTTAAAAGAAGCTATTATAAAATGTTCAAACAATTAGAGAACAATTACGATCTAATAATTTAAAGAAAGTATACTATTAATGAGTAAACAGGACATTTCAGTGGAGAAGGGAAAAGTTTTTTTAAAAAAAATCAAAATTCTAAGGCTGAAAAATACAGCTAAAATTCATTGAATGGGTTAATCAGTGGCACTGACTTGGCAGAAGAAAGAACTGAGATTTTAAAAATTAGATAAATTAAAAAGTATCCAATTTGAAAAGCACAGAAAAAAAAGAATTAAAGGGAAGAGAGACACAGAGATTGATTAAACATTGTCAAACATTTCAACATATGTATAATTGGAGTTCTAGAAAGATAGAAGGAAAATACAAATCACAAAAAATATTTAGGGTAGTAATGCCTAAAAATTCCCCAAATTTGATGAAAACATTGGTTTTCAAATCCACAAAGCTCAAAAAGTCCCAAGTAAGATATATACAAAGAGAAATGCACCTAAAAACTCTACATTCAAACCACTAAAAACCCAGAGCAAAGCAAAAGTCCTGAAAGCAGTGAAGAAAAAAAAAAGACAATATGAAAAGGAAGGATGTAATTTATAGATGACTTTTCATCCAAAGCAGTGGAATCCACAGGATTTGAAATAAAATGTTCAAAACAATTGAATGAAGAAAAAATGCCTTCTATGTATAATCAAACTACCCTTTAAAAATGAAAGCAGAACAAGGGCATTTTTGATAAACAAACCCTGACAGAATTCTTTGCTAGTGACCTGCACTATAAAAATACTAAGGAATGTCTTTCACCTGAAGGTTTCGGATGAAACCTCAGATCCATGAAGCAAGTAAAGAACACAAGAAATGTTAGATATAAAATACTGTTTACTGATTTTAAAATAAAATATTGGTTTATTATATATATTCCATATATAATGGGACAATTATAGATTATTATGTTTTAATTATATATATATGTTTCTTTGGTTTTGTTGACTTTATTAAAAACATATGACTGCTTAAAGTGAAATTTATAAAAATGTATTTTAAGGTTTATAACATATATTGATGTAATATAAATAACAGCAAAAGAACAATGGAGTGGAAGGAAATGGGAACACACTGATATGAAGTTTTTATATTATATTGAATATATGTCAATATTGACTTGAAGTTAAAAATGAATATTGTATTATGTTACCTAGAATAAAAACACAAAGAAAACTAGTTAAACATTCAATATAATAACTAAAATACATTTATTCAACACACACAAAAACAACCATTAACTTAAGAAGAGAGGAATAAAAGAAGAAAGGAGACCAATAAAAAACAAAGGGCAGCAGACTAGATCTGCTCTCAGTGGTTCTATTAGACTCGAGTAGACTCACCCTAAGCCAGGCTTCATCCTACTGTGGATCTTGAGGAAAATATGGCCTGCAGTGTGTTCGTGAGCTAAGAATGGCTTTTATCTATTCAAAAGACTGTTAAGGGAAGAGAAAGATAAAAGCACACACAAAAATGAAGACAAAGATGGGGAAGATGATAACGATGATAAGAAACAGAGAAGAGGAGGAGGAAGGTGGTACAGCAGAGATTGTGGGTGGTCTTTATAGAAAATATTTGCTGAAAATTTCACTAATATTAATAAAAGGCAAGAATTTTCAAACTAGATAAAGAAAATTACATAAGACTTTGTCGGACATCAGTACGAGTCCTACAGTTATTAAAGGAGCAAAAAAAGGAATTACATGAAAAAATTATATCAGCAAATTTGGTGATTTAGATGAAGTAGACAAATTATTTGAAAGATATAAATTATATCATATGTCTCAAGGAAAAAATAGAAAATCTGGGCAACTCTGATGTTTACTAACGAAATTAAAATACAAATCAAACCTTTTGCACTTATACACGTAACGTCACACACAAACACACACACACTAGGCCTATATATTTCCACTACTGAATTATCTCAAATATTTATAAAAATACTCTTGCAGTAAAAAGAGGAAGAAAGAATATCTTCCAACCTATTTTTAGAGGCCAGTATTACATCAATACCAGAACAGGAAAAATAAATCAAAAGAAAACGTTCATATTTCCAAAACACACTGATTCAAAAATTCTTATAAAAATATGCAAACCAAATAGAACAACACATGGAAAGGACACTATCCAAAAATTAGGTTGGGTATACACACAAATTTCAAGTTTCATTTTCATTTAACATCTGAAAATCATTTAATGTAATGCTATGTTGGAAGAAAAGTGAAAAGTCAAATCATCTTAATAGATGCAGAAAAATCATTTGATTAAATGCAACAAAGATTCATGCTGAAACTCTCAGCACACAAGGAATAAAAGAAAACTTCTTCAACCCGATAGAAAGCATCTGCAAATACCTACATCTAACAGCACATTTAACGAGAAATACCTGAATATTTTCTGTTTATAGTCAGGAACAAGGCAAAATGTCTGCTTTCACCAATTTTATTCAACTTTGTGTTGAAGTCATGGTACAAATATGACAAGAAAAAAAGAGCATATCCTTGGGAAAAAAAAGAATTGTATTCATTCACAGATGATATGACTATGAACCTAGAAAATCTTAAGGAAACTCCAAAATAACCTACAATATAAATTTTGCAAATTTTCAGATTATGCAAATACAAAACCTATTTTTTATACTAATAGTGAACAATCCAAAAAGTTCCATTCCCATAAAAAGTAAAATACTTAACAATAAATTTAAATGTAAATACGCACTGATTACTGTAAACAGAGGAATTAAAGAATACTAAAATAAATGGAGGGATATACTTTGTCCCCTGATTGCAAGACTCAATATGGCTAAGATGAAAATATTCCCTGAATTGACCTGGAAATTTAATGTAATGCCTACTAAAATCTACGAAAGTGCTTCTGTAAAAATTTATAAGTTCATTCTACAATGTATACAGGAATGCAAAATGCCTAGAATAGTCAAAACAACTGTAAGTGACCAAAGTTCAGAGACCTGCACTGATTTTAAGATTTCTTTAAATGTTTCATATTTTAGACAAAAGATATTAGCACAAGGATAGACATATAGATCAATAAGCGAGAATTGAGAGTCCAGAAATGAATCAAATTTATGAGTTCAATTGATTTTTGAAAAATGTACTTAGATTATTTTCAGATAAAATAATTGCCTTTTTAATAAATAGTGCTAAAATACCTAGATATCTGTATGAAAATAAAAGGAACCTTGACCCATTCCTCACACATCAGATGAAAATGACTTCAAATGGACCAAAGGTCTAAACTTTATAACTACAACTCTGAATATTATAGAAAACATACACAAAAAGTTTTGTAATCTGGAGATAGAGGTTTCCTAAGTAGGAAACAAAAAAAAAACAAGACTTAAGGGAAAAAAAAAAAAAAAAAGGCCAGGAGCGGTAGCTCGTGCCTGTAATCCCAGCACTTTGGGAGGCCGAGGTGGGTGGATCACAAGATCAGGGGTTCGAGACCTGCCTGGACAATGTGGTGAAACCCCGCCTCTATTAAAAACACAAAAATTAGCCTGGCGTGGTGGTGGGCACCTGTAGTCCCAGTGACTCGGGAGGCTAAGGCAGGAGAATTACTTGAACCCGGAAGGCTGAGTTTGCAGTGAGCCGAGATCATGTCACTGCACTCCAGCCTGAGCAACAGAGTGAGACTCCATCTGAAAAAAAAAAAAAAAAAGAAGAAGAAGAAGAAAAGAGAAAGGGAAAAAAAATGCTGATAAATTAGACAACTCTTCAAGAGACATCATGAAGACATAAAAAGGGAAGCCACACTCTACAGGAATATATAATATTTTCAACACATAAATCTGGCAAAGGGTTGCATGCACAATATATAAATACTTGCTAAATTTAAGTAACAAGAAAACAATTATAAAAAAGGTGGGAGGGGACATAAGATTTCAACAGATATTTCACAAACGAATGTATACAAATGGCCAGTCAGCACATGAAAAGCCTTTTAATATCATTGACCAGTGAGGTAACATTTATACCAGTACACATATTTTAGAATGACTAAACTTGAAAGGACTGAATTCCAAGAGTGGGCAAGTGTGTGGACCCTGGAGCCCTGATGCACTGCTAGTGAGAAGGCGAGATTGTAGAGCCACTTTGGAAATAGTTTAGCAGTGTCTTCTAAGTTTAGTATGCTCTTCCCATGGAACCCAGAGGTTTCACTACGAGGCGTTTATTCAACAGCAATGAACACATTTGTTCACACAAAGATCAGTACACACGTGTTCATAGCAGCTTTTTTATTTGTTATAATTATTTTGTGATTTTTAAGCTTTTAAAGCATTTTAATCGATTTTGGGAGTAGAGTGCAGTTTTGTTACCTGGATTTATTTTGCAGTGGTGAAATTGGGGTTTCTAGTATAACCATCACCCAAAGAGTGGACATCGTGTCCCTTAGGTACTTTCTCATCCCTTACCTTTTATGAAGTGTTTATCACTGAGCTGGGGAATGAGGACCATCAGTGAACAATTGGAAATACACAGGACACAGTCTGCCTTGAAGAGGACATGTGACTCTCCCCTGTGCTTGAATTGGGCACATTTTGTACAGGGTGATTGTTCGTGAGGTGATAAAGGGAACCTTCAACTGTCTCCCACTTCACTACCCATATTGCTTCATAAGTGCTGTTCCCAAGCCATCGAGTGAGCCCTCTCCCAGGGTACAGGGCCAGCTCTGAAGCCTTTGGGGATTTAAAATCTACCCTAGAGGATCTTGCTGGTTTAGATAAATGCCCACATACCCAATATCTATCTTGTGAGTGTTTCCCATCTGGAAAAAAGCAACCGATCTGAAATACGATGAAGGTGGCAGGAAAGTCCTAAGGTCTTGGTGGGGTGGAATGGCTACTTCTTTAATAGGGTAGAAATTGCAAGAACTCCCCAAGGACAGATGAGAAGTATGGAGAAAGTCTCTCCAATCTATAGATGCTGGTTTGGGGTATTTTTAAGCACAGGTTTTGTTGGTTGGTTGGTTGGTTGGTTGGTTGGTTGGTTGGTTGGTTGTTTGGTTGGTTGGTTGGTTGTCTACCGCCCCCCACACAACTCCAGGAATCAGAATAAATCTCCTGAGTCTGCCAAGGTGAGGCTGTTCCCCTTCTCTGCTCACTTCTAGAACCAGGTCTAGGGAATCCTCTATAGTCCACTTGAGAAGTGAAGCCTGGATCTAGACAGAGTCCCTAGCTTCTGAATCCAAAACTATAAGGCTTTTAGGCACTCAGTAGAAGGTGCCTAACACATACATGTATGCGTATGCACTCGTCAACACGCTGCACGTGCTTTCCATAGCCCTGGCTCTAAACTAGGTGCGGAGATCACACAGAAGAAAAAATGTTAGGATCTTTTCTTCTAGAATTCAAAAGAACACCTGTAGAGCATACTACACAATTAAACGTCACTCGTGATTTACCATATGAACTGAACACTGTGTACATGCTGTCTTTATTTGGTTCTGAGCTTACAGGAGGGAGGGGAAGCTCACTTTGGGCTGGGGTGGTCAGGAAAATTTTCTTTGTGAAATTAGAACCTGAGCTGAATCTTAAAAGATAGATGCAATTGACCCAGAGTGGATGGAGAGGCTTTGGAGTTGGACCTGCGCTGGGGTTCAGATGTGGAGATGTGCCAGGATGAGTAGACAGGCCTGGCTGAACCTGAGCATGGGGGCAGGGGTGGGAGAGCCCTGGGAGGCGGGAGAACATGCAGATGTACAGAGCACTGAGCAAGAGAACCGAGACTTTGCCCTGAAGGAAATTCTGGATGTTGGAGGAGGAAAGCAAGGACCTACAAAGGTGATTCTGAAGGCTTTGAGGATGAAGCATTAGCATGCGATACAGAAGTAGAGAATGATTCAGGCTTCGATCCAGGTGGTAACAGAGGAAAGAATAGTTGAAATGGGAAAATAGGGAAAGATAGGAGAAATATCAAGATGCTTTTTTTCTTTTTAAACAATTAGAAGGTCTCAGGGGAGGATGGGATTGAGAGGTGACGTAGGGAGAGCAAGAGAACCGGGTGCACTCTAGCAGGACTCAAATGTGAGTCCCAGAACCACAGAGGCCAGCACAAGAATACAGGGGAGGAGCTTGGGAAGTGGACTTCGGAGGAAGCAGCAGAGTGTCCTGTCAGCTACTGAGACTGAGATTTACAGTGAATTTTACAACTGGACATTATAGTTGGATATGGAATATAAGGGTTGAGAACTTCCAGGGAAAGAGAGTGAACTATATTTTAGAGTGATCAATTTCAGCTGGACACAGTGGCTCACACCTGTAATCCCAGCCCTTTGGTTGAGGTCAGAAGTTTGAGACCAGGCTGGCCAACATGGCGAAACCCCATCTCTACTAAAAATAAAAAATAAAAAGAAAGAAAAGAAAAATTAGCTGGGCATGGTGGTACATGCCCGTAGCCCCAGCTACTTGGATACTGAGATGGGAGAATTGCTTCAACTGGGGGGCAGAGGTTGCAGTGAGCCAAGATCACACCACTGTACTCCAACCTGGATGATAGACCAAGACTCCATCTCAAAAAGAGAAAAAAAATAACAAATTATACTGAAAGGCATGAATGTGGTCTCTGAGAAGAAACTCATTTAAAGATGATGTCTCATCACATACCTTGACATCTACAAGTCTGTGTTGAACAATTGAAATTTATGTTTGGCCTTTGTTCTTGCAATCCATCCTCTTGTTTAGGGTTGAGTCCAGATACTGCAGGAAGGACAACAGTGCTGATGTGGATGCTAAGTCAAGTGGACCTCCACTTACCTATGGCTTTGCCTAGACATTTGCAAATTTGTGACAGCCTACCCATGGTGTCAGTTCCCGTCCTTTCCAGCTCGTTGCTGCTATACCTATTGACATTTCACTCATTAAGCATCCTTGACCTTCCTGGAAAGCAGAGACTATTAAGTCAACAATTATTTATTGATCTCTGACTATGCACCCAACACAGTACTAGGCACTGGAGATACAAAATAAATAAGTCATAGTCCATGCTCATAATTTATTAGGGGAAGGCCACATAGGCAATTGACCATTATAAAAATGTATAATGCTTGCACTAATCAAGTTATAAATCAATAAACTGTTGGTGGAGTGCAGCTGATGGCAGGGAGTGGATTCTCGTAGGAAGTGGTGTTTGATCTGGACCTTAATGGATGAAGAAGAGTGAGGACAAAGCTTTCTGGGGAGGAGGAAACACATGAACAAAGAAATGAAAGCATGAAATTACGTGTAGTGTTTGCCTTTGTGATTCATGGTAAAAATGACTGTGGTTTGTTCAGACAGAGGCTGAAGTGCCCTGGGATAATCTCTGTGCTGAGCCCTGGAGGCCACCAGCATCCTATGACCCCTTCAGCTTGCCCAGGGATCAGCCGGCATTTCTAGTGTGATGTGTGTGTGCACCAGCATTCAAATCGCAAGTCGCGGCTGACAGGCTTTCATCTGGAGCTTGCTTTGTGTGGATGAGCATAAAGCATGTGAGAGCCTCAGGAGATGGCTGAATTCTGGGCCCACGAGGGAAGACTCTCATTCTTTCACGTTCTCTGGACACTTGAGACCCTTTGTAGCCCCGAAAGGGAGGAACCTGAGAGCTGAGCATTGTGTGCCTGAACTGCATCGAACACTGAGGAGAATTGGTGTATTCACTGTGATCTCTTAATAGCAGAGTAAATGTGGAACCAGCTTTTGTATCCCTTAATTTCTTGCCTTGCCTAATTTTTCCAGTTCATTTCATACGAGTAACTGAGGCCGTGGAGCCCGGGCACTGGCGTTTTTCAGCACTGTGAGTCTTTGAACACGAGATCAATCTTTCTTTCTTGACTGCATTGTGGGTGCCCTTGCATGAGAGATGAAGGCAATTTGGGAGCTGCAGCTGTCAACCTCTTGTTTGAACCCATGGCCCACGTGGCTCTTTAGGCATGGGTGGAAGATGGGGTTTCTGTTATAGATAGCTGCATCGCTCCCACCTTGACATCTGGCTGAATTCCTGCTCAACTTAAAGCAGCTGCAGTTATTCCCCTGTTCTAACGACTCTCCTTATTACCTGACAATCTATCTGAACTATCGACTCATTTCCGACCTGCCAGTTCTCTCAAAAGTTATGGAAATGGTCTTCAAACTGCAGCTTCAGCACCTCCTCCCCCACAGGCTGTCTGCGCATCAATAGATCCTCTCATCGACAGAGGAGAGAGGCCAACTGAGTGTGCCGTGCACTCCCAGGTGCTGAGCCTGGAGAAGGGAGGCTGCTGCCACCGTCCACTCCTGAGCATCATGGCCTCCTGGGCTGCGGCTGAGTGCATCTGTCACAGCCAGCTTTAGTGGTCTTGGCACTGGACTGGAAAGTGCAGGGGGTATTGGCCTCGGTGGTTTCTATGTGCTGTAGAGCGTTCTGTCTGCCCTTCTGCTCTTCTTTCCCAAGCCCCACCAACTTCACATTTTTGAAAGAGGCTGTCAGTCAGAGCTTTCACAATCTCTTTTCCTTATTCAGAAAAAAGAGGAACTTTCCCCTATTGAATGTTGGGCTCAGTATTTGCAGGCAGCTCCATCAAGCCAGGGACACATTGTAAGTGAATTTCTTAAGCGTCACCTGGCCTGAACTCTTGCAGAAGAGGTGAAGTAGGAGGGAGGGAGACCTCTGAGAGAGAAGGAGGAGACATTCAATCTCCGTGCTTCTCAGGGAGCAAAGACCCATGAAGGCTCTGTCTCCTTACCTGTGAAAAGCCTGACGATGCCTTTCAGCCTCCCCCATCTGTCTTTGGCATTAAGGAAGACAACATAACAGAAAGTGTTTCAAAAATTACAAAAGAAACGTTCTAAATATATATTGTTATAATTATTGGTAATATAATTGGTATTATACTATTATATATTATTATAATATATTGGTAATATACTATTAAAGGCTTGGGTTTTGTCCTTGTGGAGCTAACAACCTAGTTAAGACAAAAGCAGGCATAACATGAATAATCTGAGTACAATTAGGTTCTCTCTGCATAGAAACACTTATTATCATTAAGTTATCTCTGTGTAGAACCACTTATGAGTACAAGAGGTCTTTAGTGAAGGGAGACATAAATGCCTTTGAACTTCTTTTGGAGACTGGTTTAAAATTGTCATCCTTGGACTGAGACTTACTGCAGGTAAAAGGAAGTGGTTTAAAAGAAGACTGAAACTTAATGATACAAACTCCTGTCTTTGGGATATAGCTTTTACATGGTAGCTTTTGTTTCTAGACTTGCTTGGTGTATTAGTCTGTTTTCACCCTGCTAATAAAGACGTACCCTAGACTGGGTAATTTATAAAGGAAGGAGGTTTAATGAACTTGTAGTTCCACATGACTGGGGTGGCCTAACAATCATGGTGGAAGGTGAATGAGGAGCAAAGTCACATCTTACACGGCGACAGGCAAGAGCTTGTGCAGGGGAACTCCCATTTATAAAACCATGAGATCTCATGAGACTTATTCACTATGGTGAGAAAAGTATGGGTTAAACCGCCCCCGTGATTCAATTACCCCACCTGGTCCCACCCTTGACAGGTGGGGATTAGTACAATTCAAGGTGAGATTTGGGTGGGATCACAGCCAAACCATATCACCTTGTTAATCAGAAAGCCTTAACTCATTCATGCAGTGACTTCATCAGGCCATCCCAGGCAGCCCTGGTGCTGCTCTGAGTCATGATGAGACCATGTAGGAGGTGGAGCTGGAGGTCTGGACTCTGCAGACCCAGGCTCTGCTTTTGCTCTCAAGTCAGCTTCTCCCGCTGGGAGACTGTGGCAATTTCTGTACTCCATCTTCACATTCATCATATTGGATTACAGTTGCTTTTCTAGAATATCACTCCCCAACTGCAAGCTGCATGACTTCAGATCAAAAAAGTGTGTGTTCTTTTTAAATCTTGTATGTGTAGTTACCAGCACTGTGTTCTGTGCATAACAGATAATAAACGCCACGGAAAGAAGGGGGTAGAAAATAAATGTAGGAAGGGGAGAACTCAACACAAATGAGAGAAAATCATGAATCAAGAAGCAATTCATAAAAAAGAAAATTAAAAAACAGATTCAGGGCTAAAAGAGGTTGAGAATTGGTAGGAATATTTAGGGGAAGACAATTTGAAGTAAGTTTCAAATTGTCTATACAGTTTTTGAAAAATAATTTTTAAACTTTCATTTTGAAGTAATTTTAGACTTTTATTAATATAAATGTCTCAAAATTACTACATGTTGGAAATTAGCTTTATCCACCCTTGACTCCAAAAATAATAAACTTTTTTTTTTGTGGCTTTTATCAGGCACATTCTTTTAAGCAGAAACTTTGGAAACACAATAAACTTTTTTTTTTTTAATCTGAGCTCAATTAATCAATTTTTGTTTACATCTGAAATTAAACACAAAACTGTGGTCAAATTATCCTTACTTTACAATAATGACTATATTTCCAATCAAGTAGTCAAAATTATGGAAATAATAATTGTTTCTGTTAAAGAAACAATGAAGAACTTTAATTTTGTAATTAGAAAGATGAAAATAAATAAATAAAATATAAGTTGCTGCACAGTTCTAATGCCCACTGCAATCTTGCTCACCACACTCATAGATTTTATCTTTCTATTACGGTCATATTCCACTTGCAAGGTATGACTCAAACATAACCATCTCTTCTTACTTTCCCTCAAAAGAGCAGGATAGTTTTATCAATTCAAGCCAGATATGCATTTATCTCTGAGAAGAAACCTCTTAAGTAGTCCCACATGCATCCTAAGCTCATGGTCTACAAAACCAAACACATGAATGTTGTTTCCTTCCTACCTCCTACTCCGTGTTTTTTATGTGAATTCATGCATTTATTTATTCATTCATTCCATAAAGATTTAAGCAAACCAGGCACTGGTGCGAAGCAGTGAGAGAGACAGACACCAGCCCTGCTCACGGAGCTTACGTTCCTGTAGATAAATCGGAAATTAAATAACTGGACTTTTAACTCCCTTCTTGGAAAGCCTACAAAGAAAGAAGGGAAAGATGCGATGAGAGTGTTTTCACAGTGCACTTTACTTGGCCTGTCTGAAAGCGGAATGAGCACCTGTGAGGTGTGAGTTGAAACGCTGCTGAGTTGAAAGGATAACTAGCCATTCATGGAGGTGAGGTTGGAAGGGGTGAGAGAAGCAAGAAGTTGCTGAGTGTGGAGGCCCAGAAGGGAGACTCCACACAGCATCCTCACTCTCATGTGTAACTCAAACCGGTTTCCAATGGGTGGATGCATTTTATATTCTCGCCAGCGATGTGTTAGAATTACGGTGACTCCCCGCGTTTGCCTTTGCTTGGTATTAGCAGATTTTACATTTTAGCTGTTGCAGCAGGTTGACGGTGTTTCATTGTGATCTCCATTGGCATTTGTCTGATGATCAGTGCTGCTAAGGATCTTTAACAAGCGTATTGCTGTTTGTGTATATATTGTTGGAATGATCAGCTACTCTGAAATCATTGGGAGCATAATTCTAGGAATCATCTGGGGCATCTTTTTTTCTCCACTGCTTCTCCAATAACAGCTCACCAAGTCCTGTACTTTTTACCCAGTAAACACCTTTGAAATGTTCTCCGTACTGATCTCCTCCACTGGCCCCCACCTAGATCAAGCAGAGGTCAGCCCCAGTCTTGTCTGCCTCAATGTAGCCTGCTGACCAGTGTGCTTGCTTTGTCCTTTGGTACCTTCTCTGATATGCAGTGCAAACCCTCCTCTGGTCATACCAAGCCTCTATTGCAAACTCCCAAGCATGCTTCTTTGTTCCTCCTAGGAAAAGACCAAAATCATGCATAAATCCACAGTAGCTGTGTGGGTCTGGCCACCGTCTCTGTTACAGCCTCATGTGACACCGTGCAACACCTCTTTTTTGTGTACCCAGTTATGCTGGTCTCGAACTTCCTCTGACGTGCCTCCACTCTGGCCCCCCGGCTTCCACATGCTAGACCCTCTGCCTGATTTCTTTCTCTCTCAATTCTTCTCTTGGTTGGCCCTGGCACATCCTTCAGAGCTCAGCATGCATCATCCTCAAGTCTTCAGGACATTATTCCCTGAATTCCTGGAAGAAGTCAAGTGCTTCCTTATATGCTTTCATCAAGCCATGTCTCTCTAGCTTGTAGAACTTGTTGCAACTAGGACTTCATAAGTATTCTGTGAGTCTTAGGTTCACAACCACCACCTCCACAATCTCCTAACCTGTCCTCTCTGGTCCATGAGCAGGAGGATGTGCCTGCTAGGGCTCACCCTCATCTCCACAGTGCCTTGAGGTGTGTATGAACCTTAGGAGGTACTGATAAAACATCTGTTTATTAAATTAAAAATAAATGTAAACATGTATTTAAAGATAAATCAGATCTAAATGTTTTGTTGGAGTTGGGAAAACTGGAGCCACTTTTTAAATGGAATGTGGGGTATTTTTAATTTTGAAGTTTCCAAGAGCAAGTGGCGGTAAGAGCAGCATCAAGAGAGCAACTGTGCTGTGGGAGGCTGACCTGGAACCCGCTGGAGGGGCCCGTGGGCTCAACAGCATCGAGAGAGCAACCGCGTTGCAGGAGGCTGGCCTGGAACCCGCCAGAGGGGCTCGTGGGCTGCAGAATCTGGATTGTGAATCTGCTTCAAATGTGAGTGCACTTCCTATTTTTAAACCTCTTTTAAAGTGAGCTATCACGGAAAGGCCTTGTTGTGAGTGTGTGAGTGAGCATGCCAGCGTAGGTTTGTATGCATGTGAGTTTGTATGTGTATGTGTTAGTGAGTTTCTGAGTGTGAGTTTGCGTATGTATGTGTGAGTTCATGTGGGTGCCTCCCATGTGCCGAGAAGGAGATGCATTCATGGGTAGTGTCTACTGAGCAGTGGTCAGGCATTCAGTCGAGGCAGGAAACTAACCGAAGGTGAATGTGTGAGTGTAAATTTCTGCCACTCATCCTTATCATGGACTTTGCAAAAATACTTAGAACGTTAAATTTTCCTCAATGAAATAAAATTGAGATGTGAGACAATGTCACATAAAAGGTAATGGTCCAGGTATTCCAGCTGACAATTTTCCTCCAAGTAGACTGGGGACCTTAGAGAGCGGAGACCATGTCTTATTCTTATTTATGTCGCTCCCTCTAACTGGCACAGTGTTTGCATATAAATGTGTCCAATCAAATTGGAATTCTTTAATTTATTTCCTTGTTACAGTTTGCATCAAGGATTTCCGGGTTTGCCTTTTCAGAATGGAAATAAGGGAGTAATAGGTATGACTTTTTGATTCATTTTTGTGGGGAAAATACCAGACTTATTTTGAAATAGCCATAAGCAAACTTTCTAGACATGAAAGTAGTTTCCCCACAATGAGAAAGAATTATAGCTTATCACATGAGACCCATGGTATTTAAGGGGTGTTGAGTTCAAAAAATGAGAAGAAGAGTCCTCTCTATTTCCACTTCCCACCTTTTTTTTAAAGCTGGGTGACCCCATGACTCAGTTCTGCACAGCCTAAATGGTGATCACCTGGGAGCTGCACAGGTGCATGGGGGTTACGTGCAGAGCTGCTGCTCTTGGTCCCTGTCTTCCTTCTGCCTGGACTCGGAAGGGCATGTGTGAAGGGCAGCAGGTATGTCAGTGGTCAAGGAGGCAGCACGCTGAGAGGCAAAGCAGAGTCTGAGAAAGCTTGGTTGCTCAGGGACACCGTAGAATCACTTCCCCAGAAAAGGGCCCTCCTCTGTAGACTTACGTAAGAAAAAAAAGCCAGTGCTTTAGCTGTGTTTCTGTGGTTAACTTCTTTTGATGTGCAGCTGAAAGAAAACCTAACTGAAAAATAAAAATTCCTAGATTTTTGCCCAAGGATCCCAGCCCTTCACCACACTGCCCAGGCATGTCATGGCAAGGCCCCTGCTTCTGTGCTGCGCCTGGCTGGACTAGTGAGGTCTCACCGCTGTTTTCCACAACACAGTCAGGAGTGGGAAAGCTTGTTAAGCAGCCTGACCAAGGTACTTGCACGTCTGGCTTGGAAACCTGGAATAGAACCTTGTTCTCTCTCCACCGAGTGGGAGCGAGGAGGCTGGGGCCTCATCACCACCTGGCCGGCCCTTCCTGGCTGGGCTGCCAGCCTCCTGCAGGGGCTGATGGAGGAAGACAGAGCAGAGGGAACATGCATCCTTAGCTCCATTATCGATGCCAACCAGGCAAACTCGAAGTCCGCTCCCTATTTTCATTTCCAATTATGTGGGGTAATAAAATAAATGCAAGTTGGATTTTATATTATGTAAAACACACGTGCTTTGTGGTGACAAAGGCAGGATGCTATCTTCAGCATTCTGATTCCAAATCCGGTTCTTACACATTCCTGTACCAACATCTAGTGTAGCACTTAATAACAACAATAACAGTAATAAAGTGATCATCAGTGTCTATTGCACGGGGTAATCAGAACTTACTAGATGAGGCTCTGACGCAAACGGAAAGGATGATAAATGAAGGAAGATGTGGTTTTGAAGCCTGAGGATCTAGCCATGTAATCAGCCGTCCATGTGCAGAAGAGGGAGTGACCGCCTTTCTGAGAGGAAATGGAAATGGCTTCTCAGAGGCAGCGGTGTTTGAGGCCAGTCTGAGAGAGAAATAACATTTGCTAGGCAGAGAAGAGGGAGACAGACTTTCCAGGCAAAGAGATCCACTTTCGCAGAGACGGAAAGGCATGACAGAGTGTGGTGTCCCGAGACTGAGGAGGAGGCCTGGCACCGCTGGACAGAAGCAGGGCTTCTATCGTTGTCCAGCTGCAGCCACAGCAGGGGGCTCCGGCCGGATCACGGCACGTTTGTAATGGGAAGAACTTTTATTTTATTTCACTCCATGGAAAAGCGAATGGATTAAACAATCAGATTAATTTTTCACTAAAATAAATAATAATTCTGACAGCAGTTTGGGAATCCATTGGAGTGGGAGGGAAGGAAGATCAGGTCATCATCATTTCTGTAATACAGACGGACAGTGCTAGCTAGGAACTCTAAGAGCAGCCCTAGAGATGTAGTGGGGGAACACAGAGCCATCCCTGGGGACAGCTGCCTGGATTTGGTGGCCCTTTCTCCATTTCCCAAACTTCTTCCCAAAAGGTGTTAAGGGAAGGGTTAACTGGTAAGAGAAATTGGGAATGACAAAATTTGAAAAACATGGAGAGCTGAACCCCGAATAGAAGCCATCTGAAACCGGGCGCGGTGGCTCACGCCTGTAATCCCAGCACTTTGGGAGGCCGAGGCGGGTGGATCACAAGGTCAGGAGATCGAGACCATCCTGGCTAACACGGTGAAACCCCATCTCTACCAAGTATACAAAAAATTAGCCGGGCGTGGTGGGGGACACCTGTAGTCCCAGCTACTCAGGAGGCTGAGGCAGGAGAATGGTGTGAACCCGGGAAGCAGAGATTGCAGTGAGCCCAGATGGAGCCACTGCACTTGCACTCCAGCCTGGAAAACAGAGCGAGACTCCGTCTCAAAAAAAAGGAAAAAAAAAAAAAAGAAGCCATTTGGTAAGCTACGAAGCAAAGTCTAAATGGATACTCAGAACCAAAAGGCCAGGGGCACAAATCGAGAGGGAGGTCCTGGAGCCAGAATCAGAGCGAGAAAATGAGCCAGAAGGGAGGGACCCGAGCCAGGACCTGGGGCTGCTGCCGTGGCTGGCTTCCGTGTCAGCTGTGGTGCCGTTCCTCAGGAATAGAGCTGGGCTGAGCTTGGAAACAATGCAAAGGGGTCTAATAGGAGATCTAATAGGGCAGCTGGCAATGCCCTTAAACAAACAGACACAGCAGTTGTGACATGGCCTGAGAGCAGATGTGATCTGGTTTGTGATGAATTGGAGCATCTTTGAGACAATCAGGTAAAGCTGCAGGTGACCAATGTGGAATTCAGGAGAGAGGTCAAAACTGCAGACGGGGACATGAGACTCACCACCAGGCAGATGCGATTTAGGTCATAACAAGAAATGAGGTCATTCATTCAACGTTTAGTGAGAAGTTGCTATATATGAAGCACCTGCGCTGTATTCTACAGTCAGAGGCACAAAATGACCACATTCCAAGATGAGTAAATACTATCCCTGCCTTCCAGCAGCTCACAGTCTAAGGCAGCTTTAGGGATAAAGACAGGGCCCCAAACTTCACTGGGTGGGCAAAAGAAGAGTTTGCTGGTAGAAAAGAAGAGGATCGTGAGTCTATCAGTCACACATCCGTCAGGAAAAAGCCGACAGCTGTGGATGGGACTGAGAGAGCAAAAGGGAGGAACAGTACTTTTGGAGGAGTAGGGAGAGGATCTCTTCTTGCCCAGAGGTTACTAAACTGCTACCAACCCAGGGCTGAAGCCCTCTCCTCTGCACTCGCCCTTTGTGTCTGGAATCACGGCAGCCACCCTGCTGAAGCCGCATCACTTCTGTGGGAGGAACTCAGGAGCCACATCACACTGTTGTTCTGGAAAATGTCACCAAGGCTGCCCGCACTGACATCGGCTACGGCCATGGTTAGAGCCAAGCCATCTGCTACTGTGGCTGCTGAATAGCCGGCCTCAAGCAGAAAAAAAATGCTGTCCTCCATCTTCCTACCCTTCATCCAATATCTCCCACCCTACGTCTTCCCAGAAGCCAGACAGTGTGAGAGTCAGGTCTATAGGTTTCCAGTCCCCCCCTCATCTAGAAGGAGGCCAGGAAAGTGGGAAAGGGCTGGTCCCAGCAGAAGAGCGACCAGTCTGCTCTCATGGCTTCTTCCCATCTACAAACATCGTCGACCCAGAGATGTTCTTCCAGGCATCATCAGTGAGCATGACCTCTTGCCTCTGCCTAACACTGTGTAGCTGTTGCCCACGACCACTGTTCTCTAAAATAAGGAGACATGAGTTTCTACCTGTCAGCATCTCCATCTCTGGGTGGCATGAATTCAAATCAAAATCCCACCTGCATGTTTTCTTTCTTTCTTTCTTTCTTTCTTTTTTTTTTTTTTTTTTTTTTTGAGATGGAGTCTTGCTCATCGCCCAGGCTAGAGTGCAGTGGCTCTGCTCACTGCAAGCTCCGCCTCCCGGGTTCACACCATTCTCCTGTCTCAGCCTTGCGAGTAGCTGGGACTACAGGCGCCCGCCACCTCGCCTGGCTAATGTTTTGTATTTTTTAGCAGAGACGGGATTTCACTGTGTTGGCCAGGATGGTCTCAATCTCCTGACCTCGTGATCTGCCCGCCTCGGCCTCCCAAAGTGCTAGGATTACAGGCGTGAGCCACCGTGCCCAGCCCATATTTTCTATCGAAAAGTCTCACTTGCAAAGTTAGCCAAATCCGCCAGCCCTTAGATAAAATTGTAGGAGAAGGTGATGAAGGGGAAAGAAACAGAAAGTGATCTGTTAGGATATAACCTATAGGGATATATATGCTTATGAATATAAATATGTAAACACATATACATGCTGATACACATAGGTATATATAAATACATATCTACCTATGTCTATATCTACAGCTATATGTCTATCTAGAAAGCAAAAAAGAAAATATGCATAGGTACAGCAGTCCTCGTTTCAGCAATTCGTCTTGAGGTTGCAATTATTGTATTTGTATTTTCTTTGTTGCATTACCGATTACATTATCTTGTTGCCCTCAGATGGTATTTAACTGGTTGTCGTTCTTTACCCTGGGGGAGGAAAGTGACCTAAACCTTATTTGTAAATAATCCGAGTCCTTACTGTCTTGGTTGTTTTTGACTTGCTGTACATAACTACTTTTCCTGGCAGGTGTGTTTGAGACACTGCAGAGAGTTTATCGAGGTCTATGCATATTCCTCCTTGGCCCCATTGTGGAGCAACAACTCTATTTTTGCTTGATAATTTGGAGAAATCCCCCAGACAACCCATTCTTTGCTGGACTCCTTTCTTTGCTGGACAATTCAAAACTGTGACGAGCCCCAAATGACAATGTGGTTGTGTCAGCTTTCAGCGTGGAGGAATCATTGTTGTTTCCACTTTTGCTCTTGGGAATTGGAATTCCATACCAGGATATCCAGAGATCCAGAGATGCACAGAAAAAAAAATATTTCTAGTAGCTATTGGGAGTGGTCGTGAGAAGGATCCCTCCAACTTCTTGTCTTTGACTCCACAGATCAAAGCCTGCAGATTCTGTGTTCTGGGTTTGGGAGAGACAGAACCACCTGTTGGTTCCAAGCCTGTACCCCAATCTGTAGGACGGCACCCTGGACTCACAGGGAGCGGTGCCCTATAGCTGTATGTGACTGAGTTTTGTCAAGACATCACATGGTTTCTGCAGGAACTTCTGGGTGATGGAGTGTGTGGTGTTATCTGTGAAAGGGCAGACACCCACTGCTGCTCTATTATGCTGAAGTGGCTTCCCTGGTTAGGAGAAGCGTTGAGTGGGAGGATAGAGTGATAGTTTTTCAGACATTCTGAAGACTGTATTCACTATGAACATGGTGGCACTGGCACTGTGGGTAGGAGTGCTATGAGAAGGTGGCACTGGCACTGTGGACTGGAGCACTATGACAGGGTGGCACTGGCACTGTGGACGGGAGTGCTATGACACGGTGGCATGGGCACTGTGGACAGGAGCGCTATGAGAAGGTGGCACTGTCACTGTGGACTGGAGGGCTATGACACGGTGGCACGGGCACTATTCACTGGAGCACTATCAACATGGTGGCACGGGCACTATTCACTGGAGCACTATCAACACGGTGGCACTGGCAGAGCAGCTGGAATCTGCTACATCTCATCTGGATCCGACTCAAAATGGACAGCCTTAGCGTGGCTCGCAGGGAACCCAAAAGTGGGTCTATTTTGTCTCCCAAATCCAAAGAGACTCTGAAGAGTTTGTGTTTTATTGTGGTAAGTAGTAGCAGGTGCACAAGGTGTCTTCATCATTCAGGGGATATTCTGACATTTCCCTGAAAGCTAGAACCTAGAAACAGCTGGAAGGTCCAATCCCTTGTTTCCACCGGGCTTGTCACCCATCATCTGACTTGGTCTGTTTTGGTAACGTATAAGTAATTCAGTATGTCTTGAGATATGTATATATGATCTATTTTTACATATATATCCCTATATAGCTGCACAGATAAAGCTGAGTATAAGTCAGAAGATTTATTGTAGACTACACTAAAGAGTTTGCGATGTATCTTGAGAGTAGTGGGAGACGAGAATTTAAAAATGATCAGATTTGCGCTTTAGCGGGACCTTCTGGCCACAGTGTGGAGCATGGATGGAGGGTGTCAAGACCCCAGGTGAGTAACTGGCTTGGCTGTCTGTGTCAGACCTGAGGGGCCACAAGTCCCAGGAGTGTCCATGGGGTGAAGACAAATGGGCAGATTCTGGAGGTGTCACTCAATTATCACTAATTACCAGGCATTATTATTCTAAGTGCTTGGGGACGACATGATGAGAGGGGAGGATAGTATCCTTTTAGAAAGCTGACAGAGGTGGAAGAGACATGAATACAATCACTGCGTAAATTATGGTAAGGAGCTTTGCAGGAGAGGAGCCTCATGCTACAGAAACTCAAAAGGGGGAAGAAGTCTCAGAGAGATAATGCCTGGGGTCTGAGAGGGACTTGCGTTCAGCACATAGGAAGGACTGAAAGAGACCAGGGGCGTAGGGCAAGAAGAGGAGTCAGAGAATCTAGCAAATGAGGCTGGTGAAGGAAAGAGGGTGGGGCCACCCCAAACAATTGAGGACAGGTCAAAGATTTGTTCTTTATCTGAAAGCCAGTTGGAGGCCACTGAAAGATTTCACATAGGAGTACGTCTTAGTTTGCTTTGACAAAGGTGACCGTTATTGTCACTGAAAAATGGAAATTGACTGTGGGAGCTAAGGTGCTAGGAGACCAGGTAAGCAGGGGTTCATTCAGTCATTTCTCCAAGGAGAAAGGGGATGGCTCCAGTCTTGGGGTTGATTTTCATACAAGGGAGGAAGTCAGCTTTATGTTGAAGTTTGAGTGTGAGGAGGTGAAGAGCAGCTGTACAGAAAATGGAGATGCAGTCATGGAAGGAGCGTGGTGTGAGGCTGGATCTGGCACAGGAAATGCAGAACAATCTGGGAAGAAAAGCCTGACTTGGGGCCCGGCAGGAGGCACAGCAGAGGGCATAGGATCATCCAGGAGATGTAATTTTGGGTGGTGGTAGAGGAACCCTCTGAGGCTTCACATCTCAGACTGCAAAATATGGCATGGCTTTTATTCGGAGACTGTGGTTTGTTGACTTCCCATGACATTAACAATGACAAAATCAACAGTAAACTGCAAAATGGGTAAAAAGTTACCAAATGAAAGTCATGCATATTGTAGACCTGTGTTAAAGTCACTAGCGTAACCTCGTAAGAATACATATGTTCTATGTTTGTTTCCTTTTTACTGCAAGAAAGAATATCAAGGAATTAAAAAGCTATGATATTTTGAAATGTCAGCTCTAATTCCAGCATTCTAATACTAAGAACAAGTTAATGGGGTCGTTTTGACATTATCATTGCATTATTTATTTATTTTTAATGAATAAACTTGATTTTCAAGAGTAGCTTGAGGTTTACAGAAAAAGTGAGGAGAATAGAGTTCTGGCATGTCCCCCTCTCCACCTCACCCTCACAGTTTCCACTATTGTTAACATGCTGCATTGGTGTGGTGCATTATTACAACAGAGGAACTCATATTGAAACATTATTATTAACTGAAGTCCCTAGTTTGCCTGAGAGTTTACTCTTCTTGTTGTGGAATTCTATGGGTTTTGACAAATGTCATGTAACTACCATTATTATACCATACGGAATAATTCCACTGCCCTAAAAATTCCCTGTTCTCTCCTAGTTCAGCCCTCCCCTCACCAGCCCTTGGCAACCACTGAGCTTTTTACGTCTCCATAGTTTTGTTTTTCCAGAATGTCCTATAGTTGGAATCATACCATATGTAGCCTTTTCAGATTGGTATTCTTTCACTTAGTAATATGCATTTAAGGCTCCTCCATGTCTTTTCATGACGGGATAGCTCATTTCTTTTTAACACTGAATAATATTTCATTGTCTGGATGGACTAGTTTATCCATTCACCTGCTGAAGGACATCTTGGTTGTTTCCAGTTTTGGCAGTTATGAATACGGCTGCTATAAACATCAGTGTGCAGATTTTTGTGTAGATAAGTTTTCAATTCATTTGGGTAAATACCAAGGAATACGAATGCTGGATCATATGGTAAGAGTATATTTAATTTTATAAGAAAATGCCAAACTGTCTTCTAAAGTGGCTGCACCATTTTGCATTCCCAGCAGCATGAATGAGAGTTCCTGTGGCTTCACGTCCTCGCCAGCATATGGCGTTGCCAGTGTGCTGGATTTTACATTTTCTTTGGTGAGGTGTCGGTTGAGACTTTTTGGCCACTTTCTGATTAGGCTGTTGTGTTTTCTTATTGTTGAATCTTAAAGGTTCTTTGTGTAACTTGGATGCCCATGATCAGATATGTGTTTTGCAAAGATTTTCTCCCAGTCTGTGGCTTGCCTTTTCATGTTCTTAACAGTGTCTTTTGCAGAGCAGAAGTTTTTAATTTTAGTGAAGTCCAACTTCTCTTTTTTTCATGGATTGTGCTTTTACATGGAATTTGTCATAGTGCATTTTTATATGGTTTGTTCGATTTGAAAAGAATTTTCTTCAGTGTTATTATCTGAATTTATGTTAATTTGTACAGGGTTGGAAATATACAAATATGCATGTAATTTTTAAAAGTGACAAAGTCATCTCTAATTATACGTTAAAGTTCTTTTGTCGTTTTTATAGATTCATATTATGTTATTTTTGTTGTTATCATTATTATTGTGCTTGTTAGTATTAAGTAGCTATTTTGGCAGAAAGAGCAGTCACACTCTTGTTTTTGCCTTTGCCATCCAATGCCTTGTGTCCTGTGAGCTAAAGAAAAATAACTTGTGTTTAGAAATTATTGATTTGCATCAGTTTTGTGCTTCAGCACAGCTCATTGGTTGAGGACTGGGTTAGTAGTAATATATCAATAAAGTCATAATAAAAATGATGTATTATTTTCTCAGTTTAAACCTGGATTGTATGGCCGTCCTGTGTTTTGGCCTTGAACTGTTACATACTGGGCATTATGTTTTATTATTTACAGCCCCGTGTTGTTTCAAGACCATCACAATCGCCGGTCTCAGCAAACGGAGTTTTGCACAGTGCTTCGCTTACACAGCTGTGGGGCTCCTTGCCTCTTACCCAGATGTCTGCTGAGATACTATAACATACTGTTTCCTCAAAGAACCTTTCCTGAGTAATCAATCATACGTAAAATTCTTCCTGTTTTCCCTCCCTCTGGCCCTTCTCTCTGCTTTTCACCTTTCTTGTCACCTCGGATGCTCAAAAGCCCTATGGTTTTTCTGCCGGCCTGCTTGGTGTCTGACTCTTCTGGGAAACATCTTCTCCGAGAGGGTGGGGAGCGCCTCTGCCTGGGACAGCAGGCTTGCTAGCGCTTGATAAATACTGAGTCACCAGTGTGCAAGCTACTTTGTCAAATTCCTTTTATGGGCTTATCAAGCATGTGTTTGGCACAGGCAATTTCTGTATGTTGGTTTTGGAGAATATTATAGTAATAACAGTACTGAACATTTCTGTTTGATTCTACTACCCACCTTGTGCATTAGGCCTGGCAGGTGGCTCTTTGTTCATTTCATAAATTAGAAAAAATTATTAATTTTTTTCCCCAGCCCAGAAGCTCTTCTTTTTGGTTCATAGTAATTTTCTAATACCATTCTAAGTTAGTGTAAATTTAAAACAGAGAAAGAAAAAAATCAAGGAAAATCAACACCCCGGTTATCAAAATATGTGATGTGCCCAAGCGGCAGAGACCAGTATTTCCATCACCAGAACAGTCTGACTTGGAGGGTACATTTCAAAAGCAATTGGTGTAGTAAAGGTTCCAAAATGTCCATCTGGGGAAAAACAAAATAACAACAATAACAACAACAACAACAACAACAACAAAACCCCAGTCCGACTCTGTTTAAGCCAGGATTTTACAAATTTTTTTGATCTGTTTTACTTAAAAACGTATTAATGTTCCTTGGATCTAGTCTTCCAAGGAATGCTCTTTATAAAATGTTACTTTTTGCATTGTTTGTTAATTTGTTTGCTGAGGAAACAGACAGTTTTCCAGGCCGGCTGCAGTTAAAGGTGTAGGCAGTGCTGCTCTGTTATTTGAAGGGAGCAAGACTTCACTGTAACAAGTCTGGTTATGACTCATGGAAAAAACAAAAAACAAACAAAATAAAAACAACAAAAAAATCTCTCTTATATCACCCTAAATAAAAGCAGAGTACAGGGTATAAGGTAAATCACTAATTATTCTTATGATTTCCCCAATTCCAACTGTGAATTGGATCATATCCTAACCAGATGCAGTAATACCTGGGAATGTATTCCGGAAAACATGCAGAATGAGTGGATAACAATTTATTTCTCACCTGTCTGTCATGTGCAAATATCAGTTCTTTGGAGAGGCCTTCTCCCGTCTCTCATCTCAAATAGCCACTTCTCCCCAAGGCACTCTCCAAGCTCTCACCTTATTGTTTCATACTCACAGCATGTGACACTCCAGTAACTTTTAGTTATGCGCTTGCCATTGTCGCCTATCTACTCCAGGATAATTTCCTAGAGCAGTCCCGTTCACTCCTTTGTACTCAGCACCTAGAAAATGACCCAAAGCATGGCAGGGCTGTATAAATAACTGTGGTACACAAACATGAACACTAAGTTCTTGATTCAGGACACAGTTAAGCCACAACTTTACTACATGAATTTAAAATCTAACATGTGTCTTAACTGGGCAGAGCATGGACCGAGTACACCATGCAGATGATCAAACTGTGAAATGAGTAAGTCCTATGTCACTGACGTGAGCCTGTTGGGAATGATGTGTTTAATGTAATTTAAATGATTTTGGTTTTTGAGTTTATCACCTATTACCCCAAGAACCATCACCTTAGTTAGACTTACATTGAGCTGATTAGTTTTGAATAGGTTCATTTAGAAAATTTAGATTCATTTTAATGAACTGTGAGGATGGTTGCCTGTTTCAAGTAGATTCAATGGAATTTAAAAAATCAAATGATTAGTCTCTAATCTAGGTTATCCATTTAAATGAAAGGAGTTAAGACAACAAAATTCCCAAAAATTGTTTTGATTCAATTAGTTAAAAGGAACTTTATCAGACTGTTCACATTTTATCTATTTTGAATCAATCAGGGATGGCAACCATCAAGGAGAAAATCCCTCCCCCACTTATTTATTTCAAGTAGGAAACATTTGACTTGGTGGGCAGGTGTGTATGTAACTTGCTTCTCTTTGTGATAGGGACTGTGTGTGAGAGCATCTCTGTCTGCACGAGACGTGTGTTCGAGGTGGGGGGACATGTATGTGGAGCATTCTTTAAAAAAAAAATGTAATTGAGATATAAGTCACACACCACACAACATACAAATTCACCCATTTAAAGTGTTTATTTCAATGGTTTTTAATATATCCATAGATAGGTGTAACCAGCACCATCATCAATTTTAAAGATTTTCATCACCTCAAGAAAAAAACCCCATATGGCCAGGCGTGGTGGCTCATGCCTGTGATCCCAGCACTTTGGGAGGCTGAGGCGGGCAGATCATGAGGTCAGGAGATCGAGACCATCCTCGCTAATACAGTGAAATCCCGTCTCTATAAAAATACAAAAAATTAGCCAGGCGTGGTGGCAGGTGCCTGTAGTCCCAGCTACTCGGGAGGCTGAGGCAGGAGAACGGTGTGAACCCGGGAGGCGGAGCTTGCAGTGAGCCGAGATCGCGCCACTGCACTCCAGCCTGGGCGACAGAGCGAGACTCGGTCTACAAAAAAAAACAAAACAAAACAAAAAAAAACAATCCCCATACATTTTAACCGTAATTTCCCTATCTTCCAATCTCTAGACTGCCCCGAGCCCTAAGTAAGAATGAATATACTTTGTGTCTATATAGATTTCCTGTTCTGGACAATTGATATGAATGGAATTACACAATATGTGGTCTTGTGTCAAGTTCATCTATGTTGACGCATGTATCAGGACTTCATTCCTTTTTACGGCCAAATAATATTATATTGTGTGGATATTCCATATTTTTTCTTCATTTGTCAAATGATGACCTTTTGGACTGTGTACACTTGTTAACTTTTATGAACAATGCTACTATAAACATTTGTGTTCAACTTTACGTATAGACATATGTTTTCGTTTCTCTTAGGTATATATCTAGGAACAGAATTGCTGGATCACAAGGCAACTCTATGTTGAATCATTTGAGGCACTGCCAGCCTGGTTTTCAAAGCAGCTGGACCATTTCCACCAGTAGTGTGTGAGAATTCTAACTTCTCGTGTATTATACTTACCAGCACTTGCTATTAGTCAACTTTTTAATTCCAGACATCCTATTGGATGGCGGTGGTATCTCATTACACTTTGATTGGCTTTAATTTAATCTGATGACTAGAAAGTTCAGCATCTTTACATGTGCATATTGGCCACTTGTATACCTTCTTGGCAGAAATGTGTATTATAATCTTCTGTCAACTTTTTAGCTGGGTTATTTATTTTCTTATTATTGAGTTGCAAGTATTCTTTATATATTCTTACACCAGTGCCTCATCTAATACATGATCAGTAAAAGCTTTCTTTCATCCCGTGGGCTGTCTTTTCTCTTTCTTCATGGCTCTTTAAAGTGTAGATTTTAATTTTGATAAAGTCCAATGTATCTATATTTTCTTTTGTTGTTTGTGATTTTAATGTCACATGTAAGAATTATTTGCCAAATACAGAGTTATGGAGATTTACTCCTATGTTTTTGCCTAATAATTTTATATTTCTTGCATGTAGACCTTTGATCCATACTGAGTTAATTTTTGTTTATGGTGTAAGGTAAGAGTCCAGTTCCATTCTTTTGCATGTGGCTGTCCAGTTGTCCCAGCCTCAGTTGTTGAGAGGACTATTCTTTCCCAATCAAATGGTCTTGGCACCCTGGTTGAAGTCTAGTTGGCCATAGATAAAGGTTTATTTCTAGGTTCTCAATTTGATTCCATTGATCTACACTGCTGTCCTTCTACAGTATCCCACTGTCTTCATCACTATTACTTTGTAATAAGTTTTCAAACCATGAAGTGTTCATTCTACTTTGTTCCTCTTTTTCAAAAATATTTTGGCCATTCTAGGATCCTTGGAATTTCTTGTAAATTTTATAATCAACTTGTTGGTTTCTACCAAAAAATCCACTGCAATTCTGGTCAGGTTTGTGCTTCTATTGACATTTCCTTAAGCTCAGAGGCTCCCTCCAGACAAGTCCAGTCTGCTAGCGAGTCCACCAAAGGCATTCTTCATTTGTTGCAGTGTTTTTGATTTCTAGCATTTCTTTCTTATTCTTTCTTAGATCTCTCTACTTAGATTACCTGTGTTTTTGCATGTTGTCAACGTTTTCCACTAGAGCACTTAGCATATTAATCATGATTATTTTAAATTCCTGGTCTGATCATTCCAACATTCTTGCTGCATCTGACTCTGGTTTCGATGTTCACACTGTTCACTTTTTCTCTATTTTTTTGCCTTTTAGTGTGCCTTGTAATTTTCTGTTGAAAGCTGGACATGACATACTTGGTGAAAGGAAATGCTTTACATCAATCTTTAGTGAAGTGGAGGTGAGGTGTGGTGGAGGGAAGCGTCTCCACAGACGCTTGTGGAGAGCTGGTCTTGGTGTTTGCTGATTCTGTGACCTGGACTATGACATTCACCTGTGCTTCTCGTCCCCTCTCCTCAGGTGTGATGTGATGGCTATAGATGCCTGGAATTGGCTATTTGCCTTCTCCCAGGCCCAGGCCTGCTAGGTTCTGATAAAACCCTGATAGTTAGGAGGCCAGGCGCAGTGGCTCAAGCCTGTAATCCTAGCACTTTGGGAGGCCGAGACGGGCGGATCACGAGGTCAGGAGATCGAGACCATCCTGGCTAACACGGTGAAACCCCGTCTCTACTAAAATACAAAAAAAAATTAGCTGGGCGTGGTGGTGGGCGCCTGTAGTCCCAGCTACTTGGGGAGGCTGAGGCAGGAGAATGGCGTGAACCTGGGAGGCGGAGCTTGCAGTGAGCTGAGACCACGCCACTGCACTCCAGCCTGGGTGACAGAGCGAGAATCCATCTCAAAAAAAAAAAAAAAAACCCTGATAGTTTAGGTGCTGGTAAAATAGTTTCCCTGAGGCAGCCCCTGTGAAGACCAGAGGGCTCCGACATATTCCAAGAGGCTGCTTTCCACTTCCCCTTGTTGGGAGCCGAGGGATTTGTCTCTGACAATCCCTGTGAAGGCCTGGTAGGCTCCCAGAGATAAAGCTCACAAAAGCGTGGGGGCCCCCGTGACTGCATCCCCCTGTGTTTGTAACTATCAGACTTGTCCACACTGTTGTAGAAATCTGTGAATTATGGCTCAGGTTATCCCAATCTGTACTAGTTTTCTTTGAGATTCTGCTCACAGGTTTGTCCTCCAGTGAGCTTTAATTCTGTGTCCCCTTTTCTGTCTTTCCAGTTTTGGGGGCAGAAGGCTGTCCTGTGATACTAGCATTAAAAAAAAAAAAAAAAAAAACCACTAACTAAAATACTTGATGGAGAATAAAAGCATGTTAGACGTTTAAGCCAAAGAGTATTAGAGGACGGTAGCTGAATATTGGACTAGGTTTTACATCACCAAATACCTCGGCTTCCTTCAACATGGATAAGTCCCTGTCAAACTCCATGGAATTTTCACAACCCAGGGAAAAAATTCGTCTGTCATTGTGTTCTTACTTCTTTGTTCTCTCTCGATCAATTCATCAACACATATTTAGGAAGAATAGGTCTCTGGCTAGACGTCTTTGTACTCCTAGGATGACTTTGTTAATGGGCCTTCCTCCTCCTCATGAGTTGATAGGAAGAAACTCCGAGAAAGTCTTAATTACACCCATCAGCCTGACTGTGTAGCAAAATCACTAACCTCAGGACCACATCTCCAAAGAAAGCAGCTATTAATTAGAATTTGTTGGTGCAGACAGATAGGGAGCTACAATTCTCAGGTGTGCAACACTCCTATTGCTCTAGGTTAGTTTTCTCATGTTTGAAAGTTATGATCTTAAGAAGAAATAGGTGTAGATTACACTTCTAGTAAATCAAATAAAAGATGAAGGCTAAATACTGTCTTGTAAGAGGCTATACAGTGGTCTGAGGACAAATCAGAAGAATTTTAAATTATGTGTGCTGAAACTCTTCTTTAATAAAGAGTTTAACTAGAGATATGAAAGACGAAAACCTAAATTGTGTGGAAATGTACATACTGACCCCAATTTAAAAGGCCAGGGTTGGAAAGGCTACACCCTGAAAGTAATGAGCCTGCTGCACCAATAGGCCTTGAAACCCCAAAAAATAAATTAGTGAAGGGAGTTTGCCAAGTGCGGAATCTGTTGAGAACTTCTTAAGAAGATTAGTATATAGCACAACCATAATTAGTGAAAAACTTCTTGGTGTTTATGTTTATCAAATTTTCTCATTAAATTAGTATTAATGAGAAGCTTTAATTTTCAGCTATTCTTAATGCTTTTTAAAAGGAAAAAAAATTGTAAGGTATGTTATACGCTTTTTTCTTGAAGATTACACATATTTTCATTTTTAGACATTACATCTGCCATAGTTTGGACATGGTTTGTTCCCACCAATTCTCATGTTAAAATCTAATCCTTGATGATGGCTGGCAAGATGGCCGAATAGGAACAACTCCAGTCTGCAGCTCCCAGAGAGATCAACACAGAAGGCGGGTGATTTCTACATTTCCAACGGAGGCACCCAGCTCATCTTGCTGAGACTGGTTAGACAGTGGGTGCAGCCCACGAAGGGCGAGCAGAATCAGGGTGGGGCGTTCCCTCACTCAGGAAGTGCACGGGGTGGGAAACTCCCTCCCCTGGCCAAGGGGAGCTGTGAGGGACTGTGCCCTGAGGAACGGTGCATTACCGACCCAGACACTACATTTTCCCATGGTCTTTGCAATCCGGACACTACATTTTCCCATGGTCTTTGCAATCCGCAGACCAGGAGATTCCCTCAGGTACGGACACCACCAGGACCCTGGGTTTCAAGCACAAAACGGGGCGGCTGTTTGGGCAGACACAGAGCGAGCTGCAGGAGGTTTTCTTCGTACTCCAGTGGTGCCTGGAACACCAGTGAGACAGAACCATTTACTCCCCTGGAAAGGAGGCTGAAGCCAGGGAGCCAAGTGGTCTAGCTCAGCAGATCCCACCCCTCGGAGCCCAGCCTTGAAATTCTTGCTGCCAGCACAGCAGTCTGAAGTCGACCTGGGACACTCAAGCTTGGTTGGGGGAGGGGCCTCTGCCATTACTGAGGCTTGAGTAGGCAGTTTTCCCCTCACGGTGTAAACAAAGCCACCCAGAAGTTCAAACTGGGCAGAGCCCATCGCAGCTCCGCAAAGCTGCTGCAGCCAGACTGCCTCTCTAGATCCCTCTTCTCTGGGCAGGGCATCTCTGAAAGAAAGGCAGCAGTCCCAGTCAGGTGCTTATAGATAAAACCCCCATCTTTCTTGGAAAGGGCACCTGGGGGAAGGGGCGGTTGTGGGGACAGCTTCGGTTGACTTACATGTTCCTGCCTGCTGGTTCTGAAAAGAGCAGCAGATTTCCCAGCCCAGCAATGGAGCTCTGCTAAGGGATAGACTGCCTTTTCAAGTGGGTCCTTGACACCTGTGCCTCCTGACTGGGTGACACCTTCCACCAGGGGCCGACAGACACCTTACACAGGAGAACTCTGGCTGGCATCTGGCGGGTGCCCCTCTGGAACGAAATTTCCAGAGGAAGGAACAGGCAGCAAACTTTGCTGTTCTGCAGCCTCCACTGGTGATACCCAGGCAAACAGGGTCTGGAGTGGACCTCTAGCAAACTCCAGCAGACCTGCAGCAGAGGGGCCTGACTGTTAGAAGGAAAACTAACAAACAGGAAGGAATAGCATCAACATCAACAAAAAGGACGTCCACACAAAAACCCCATCTGAAGGTCACCAACGTGAAAGACAAAAGATAGATAAATCCAGGAAGATGAGGAAAAATTAGGGCAAAAAGCCTGAAAATTCCGAAAACCAGAACACCTCTTCTCCTCCAAAGGACCACAACTCCCCACCAGCAAGGGAACAACACTGGACAGAGAATGAGTGTGACAATGGACAGAAGTGGGCTTCAGAAGGTGGGTAATAACAAACTCCTCCAAGCTAAAGGAGCATGTTCTGACCCAATGCCAGGAAGCTAAGAACCTTGAAGAAAGGTTAGAGGAATTGCTCACTAGAATAACCAGTCTAGAGAAGAATACAAATGACCTGGTGGAGTTGAAAAACACAGCACGAGAACTTTGTGAAGCATACACAGGTATCAAGCTGAATTGATCAAGCAGAAGAAAGGATATCAGAGATTAAAGATCAACATGATGAAATAAAGCATGAAGACAAGATTAGAGAAAAAAGAATAAAAAGGAATAAACAAAGCCTCCAAGAAATACGGGACTATGTGAAAAGAACAAACTACATTTAATGGGTGTACCTGAAAATGACAGGGAGAATGGGACCAAGATGGAAAACACTCTTTAGGATATTATCCAGGATAGCTTCCCCATCCTAGCAAGACAGGCCAACATTCAAATTCAGAAAATATTGAGAACCCCACAAAGATAGTCCTCAAGAAGAGCAACCTCAAGACACATAATCATCAAGCATATGACTAAAACACCAAAAGCAAAGGCAACAAAAGCTATATTTGAAAAATGGTATCTAATTAAACTAAAGGGCTTCTGCACAGCAAAAGGAACTATCATTAGAGTGAACAGGCAACCTACAGAATAGGAGAAAATTTTTGCAGTCTATCCATCTGACAAAGGACTAATATCCAGAATCTACAAGGAACTTAAACAAATTTACAAGAAAAAAACAACCCCGTCAAAAAATGGGTGAAGGATATGAACAGACACTTCTCAAGGAAGACATTTATGTGGCCAAAAAACATGAAAAAAAGTTCATCATCACTCGTCATTGGAGAAATGCAAATAAAAACCATAATGAGATATCATCTCATGCCAGTTAGAATGGTGATCATTAAAAGTCAGAAAACAACAGATGCTGGAGAGGATGTGGAGAAATAGGAACGCTTTTACACTGTTGGTGGGAGTGTAAATTAGTTCGACCATCGTGGAAGACAGTGTAGCAATTCCTCAAGGATCTAGATCCAGAAATACCATTTGACCCAGCCATCTCATTACAGAGTATATACCCAAAGGATTATAAAACATTCTACTATAAAGACACATGCACATGTATGTTTACTGCAGCACTATTCACAATAACAAAGACTTGGAACCAACCCAAATGTCCCTCAATGACAGACTGGATAAAGAAAATATGACACATATACACCATAGAATATGATGCAGCCATAAAAAAGGATGAGTTCATGTCCTTTGCAGAGACATGAATGAAGCTAGAAACCATCATTCTCAGCAAACTAACACGGGAACAGAAAACCAAACACCCCATATTCTCACTCATAAGTGGGAGTTGAACAATGAGAACGCATGGACACAGGAAGGAGAACATCACACACTGGGGCCTGTTGTGGGGTGGGGGGCAAGGGGAGGGATGGCATTAGGAGAAATACCTAAATTAGATGATGGGTTGATAGGTGCAGCAAACCACCATGGCAGGTGTATATCTATGTAACAAACCTGCACATTCTGTACATGTATCCCAAAACTTAAAGTATAACAATAATAATTTAAAAATCTGATCCTCAACCTTGGAGGTGGTGCTTAATGGGAGGCATTTGGGTCAGGGGGGCGGATTTGTCAAAAATAGATTTACACCTTTACTGGAGGGTGAGTGAGTTCTCCCTCCATTGGTTCCCAGGAGACCTGGTTGTTAAAATGAGCCTGGTACTCCCACCTGCTTCCTCTCACCCTGTGATCTCTGCACACTGGCTCCCCTGCACTCTGCCGGAACTGTAAGCCACTTGAGATCCTCAGCAGATGCCCAGTCTTGAGCCCTTCCATCAAGCAGAATTGCAAACCAAATAAACCTCTTTGATTTATAAACTACCCAGTCTTAAGTATTCCTTTATAGCAACACTCAATGGACTATGATAATACTTATTTTGGGGAAAAAATGGAATAAATGAAACACTAATACAGTCCTACCTGGTGTGAGTACAACCACTTTGAACAGTTCTTTAGCATTATGGACTTATATTGTTCCTATCTGTCTGTCTATCTATCTATCTATAATCTATCTATATCATAATCGACAATTTTATTCTTACATTTATGTCCAACAGAAATACACTAAAAGACATGCACAACAATGTCTATTGCTCCATAATTCATAACCCCAAACTGTAAGCGTCCAAGTGTCCATCAACACTAGAATGGGCAGGTGCCTTGCTGCGTATCCATGTGCATGGCATGACATGATTATATGACATAATGTATGACATGCCCTGATATTATGTGATATGAATGCTGTAACATGTCACACTCCAGCTCCATTTACATGGAAGAATCTCAAAAGCATGATGTTCAGCAACAGAAACCAGATACAAAGGAGCACACACTGTTTTACTTATATAAAGTTCAAAACTGGGCACCACAAGACTGTGAATGAGAAAGCAGAAAAGTTATTTCCTCTTGCAGTCATTGGGCACGGACACACAGGAATGCTGGCAATGTTAGATTTCATGACTTGGACGACTGTTTCCAGGAGAGGTCATTTATGATTATTCCTTTAACTCACCAAGCTGTACATTTATGATCTGTTCACTTCTACTTATGGCTTATGATATACTCACTTCGGTTTAACAATGTTTAAAAAAATGAATGAGATAATTAATAGAAAAGGTTACAGTGAGACCAGGGCACAGAGGTTCAGAAGGATCCAGGTACGATGAGCCATTTGGAGAACTTTTGCTTTTTGCTCTGAGAAAAATGGGAGCCATTGGAGAGCCTTGATTAGAGGAGAGACATGCTCTGATTTATATTTGTTATAATGATCATGCTGGCTGATGTGATAAAAATATACTGTGGGTTGGGATGAGAGAATAGGGTAAGGTGAAGAGTGTGTGCATTTCAAATTTTGATGCATATTGCTAAACTGCTGTTCCTAGAATCTGCAACTTCTCCACATCATCCTCTGCACAATGGGCTCTCCAGATGTTAAATATTTGTTCATTTGATGAGGAACAGCAATAGCTGAAGGCAGTTTTAATTTACATTTCTTGTATTAGGGGTAGGATTTATCTTCTTTTCACATATTTGAGAGCCATCTGCAGATCCTTCTCCATCAACTGTCTGCATACCCATGCCCATTTTTTTTCTATTGATTCATCAATATGTTTTCCTTACATATTTGGGCATGCCCATTGCATATTAAGGGAATTAAACATGGTCTGTGATTTTAGCTATAGCTACATTTTTTCTGGGACTAAACTTAAGAAGGGCTTTCCCACTCAAAGATCATTATTAAAAATAATACCAATAATAATTTGAAAACACAATGTTTTCCTGTAGTACTCTTGCAATTTGTTCTTCCTTAAAACTTAAATCATTGTTTTATTTATAATGTATTTTTGGTATAAAGTTTTGAGAAAACAATCTGAGTTTTTTTCCCAAGATCAGCAGAGTATTAAGGAACATAATGCATTTTGGAAATCCATTGCCTGGTTTGAATTCTAACTCTGCCAATCTCTAGCTCTGGAGCTCTAGGCCATCACTTAACGGCTCTGTGCTTCTTGTTAACTGGAAAGTGGGGATAATAATAGTATCTACTTTTGAGGGTTGTTTTAATGATTAAATTAGTTCACGTACATCAGTTCAGATACACAGAACAGTGCCCAGGCATATAAACATTCAATGAACATTAACTAATATTTCTATTAATTGAGTTAATGAGTTAATTGTGTTATCCATCTCTCCCCATTTAATTTGTTGTGCTATTAATAGCAAATAATAGCTTTATATTAAGTTTTGGACTTTTTAGTCTCTTTTATTGATCATGATCACTAGTCATGAACTTGTATCACATTATTTAACTTATTGCAGCTTTGAAGTGAACTCTACATTGATCATAACAAGTAACTGCCTCCCCCATTGTTTTCTTCTGCAAAACGCTCATGGACATTGCTACTTGTCTATTTTTCCACATCCTTTAAAACAAGCCTGCTAACAAAAAACAAATCCTGATGCTATGTTATAAAATCCTGTTGTTTTTGAATTAACATGGGAAAAATTGAAATGTTTCTGACAATGATAATTTCTGGCCAAGTATGTGCTATATCTTCCACAGTCTCTCAAGAGGGCTTTCTAGATTTCCACATATTGAAATTGTATTGGCCACCTGAATTTCATTCCTCGACGTTACAGTTTCCTGTTACCAAGAGAAGCAGAGTGTGCATCGTGATGGCTGCCCAGTGCCTTTCTGCGCACTGCTCTGTGAGCCAGCCTAACCTCCCACCCCTCCTGGCCCTCCCCAGGGCTCTGTCACCTGCCTTCCTCACGGCCTGGTTTGTATTTGGCTTTGCATAAGGAGGAGTGTCACTGACAGGTGACTGCGGGTCCCTGTATTTCCCCTGCAGTGACCTGGTGCGAAGATTAGGGAAGTGACTGAGCACGGCTGTGACTAGAGCTCCCTGCTGGGCAGCCCTTTTCCTTGACCCACGCTCCAAGGACATTCTCTCCTCCTGCTCCCTCGGGTCCAGGGTGGAACAACTTCTCCTTCTTATATCTTAATGTTCCTTGTTGGTTTATTTTTGCTCTCTGAATCACTCCTTCATTACATTCTCTCTGAAACCTCAGCTGATGTGTCCTCTGCTTCTTGTTAGTACCCTGAAAGTCACAGAGTTTTTTTATACATTGTCTGAACAATTGTTTGAATACATAAAGTATATTCATATCTGTAAGCTAACTTTTTATTTAGCCCCCTTGACATTTCTCATTATTTAAAACATTTGTCCTATTGGTCTCTAGTTTTTCTGATAAGATCATTATCAAATAAACATAATCTTTCTTCTTTCTTTCACTTTTATCTTTTTTTGGTTTATTTTTTAAGTCCCTCCCCTCAATTCCAATTAGATTGGCTCATATCTTCACATAAAATCATGTAATATCGTCACATAAAAATCCCAGCTCGCGAGTAGCTGGGATTACAGGCATGTGCCACCACGCCTGGCTAATTTTGTATTTTTTAGTAGAGACGGGGTTTCTCCATGTTGGTCAGGCTGGTCTCGAACTCCCGACCTCAGAATAGACTAGAAGGGATAGTGTCCATTCTTGCTTTTGATTTTACTAAATGTGCTTCCAGTGTCTTCCCATTAGAAAGACCATGGGTATGGCAGCTTGGATCACCCAATGCCAGCCCAGATGCAGGAAGCCTTTCACAGAGTGCTGCTGGGATCAACGCCTAGGGAAGGAAGACGAAGGCAGTGGCACTGAGCCAAGAAAAACCCAAAGACCAGCACTAGCCAACTTTATGGGGGCATTCTGGAGCGACCATGGGTCCTCAGAGTTGGTTCCCATTGAGGCAAAATGGTTGGGCTTTTGCAGCAATCATTCCATGGGAGCCACTGCAGAAGCCATGGCTGGGCGAGTGGCTCTCTGCCACTGCAGGTGGCACTGCCTGATGGACTAAGAGCTGTCAGCCTCCCGCAGCTGGAAACAAGAGCTTCCTGGGTGCAGCTCTGAAGAGCATCCTCATGCCCCACAGTCCACTCCTTCCCCTGTTTGGATCCCTTTTTCACACACATTCAGGAGTAGCTCCTCTGCAATCCTGGTGGGCCACTTTTCCTGGGAAAACACATGTCATGACAATTAGTAGGATGGCACCAAGCACCTGCCCCTGCAGCTGGCCTTGAGGCTGCCACGGATGCTCAATATGTCCCTGCCCCACCACCTGTTCTGGATCCCCCCTCACCTGCAGCCAGCACTTCTTCTGGTTCTAGTGACTTTCCTGGGAGAATGAGCAGATCTTCAGTCCTGAGAATATGAACACTTGGTCACTCTGCTCTTCTGAGCCTGGGACTGGTGTAACTGTCTATTTTATCATTGCTATCAGGCCAGGGAGAACCAGGAAGCACAAGTATGGGTCACCTGGATTTTAACCACATCCTATCTCACCAATGGAGCAGTTGAATCCCCTCCTGATGATCAGGAGCAATTGCCCTGGATGGGATGGCAAATCCTCTTTTAGGCTGCTGGTCCCTGGAAATGAAGAACCAGACCTAAAGTGCCCAGACAGCAGCCATCACTTATATGAGTTCAGTGGAATGTTTACTCTTCCCTTCTTGGATGTAATCTTCCTTTGGAACCAGGATCTTTATTCATGCACAGCTCGGAGCGAGAAAATGGTAACATGCCTCTCCCGTGCGGGTCTTGGGAGTAATGATAAATAGGGTTGTTCCTGTTCCAGAACCCCGGAGGCCTACTTTATTTTACTATGGTGTTAGCCATGAAATTAACATGGTGTCTGCTCCCACTTCTAATTTTTTTTTTTTTTTTTGAGACAGAGTTTCGCTCTTGTTGCCCAGGCTGGAGTGCAATGGCACGATCTTGGCTCAAGGCAACCTCTGCCTCCCAGGTTCAAGTAAGTCTCCTGCCTCAGCCTCCCGAGTAGCTGGGATTACAGGGATGTGCCACCACGCCTGGCTAATTTTGTATTTTTTAGTAGAGATGGGGTTTCTCCATGTTGGTCAGGCTGGTCTCGAACTCCCGGCCTCAGGTGATCCACCCACCTCAGCCTCCCAAAGTGCTGAGATTACAGGCATGAGCCACTGCACCTGGCTCCCACTTCTAATATTTCTAATACTGTTTAGTCTGTTGGATAATCTGGCCCAAGTCTCGACTGCACCATAGCCTGAACCACTGCAGTACCTTTTCATTTTGCGGCCCCACTAGAAGCAGGAATCCTTTTGCATTGCCTGAAATGTGAGCTGAAGGAGTATTCTCAAGTACAGCACATGCTGTTTCAAAAGATAAACAGGTCTGCCAGGTGGTGCACTTTCTTATCGTAGAAAAATGAGATGCCACAACTTGTCCTTTATTTTGGATAACATGTCCTGACCCCTAGACTCCTAAAAGTTTCACTAAAGTGGCATGCCTCTGGATTTATCCAGGGCTTGTCTGCCACACTCTGGAGTGTGTGTGGATTCCCAAGGCATCCAACACTGTAGTCTCTTCGTGTTGGCCTGATTAACACAATGTCATAGAGAGCTGACCTTTACGATGTCCAGATGGCCCAGATCTCTTCTGTCCAGAAGGCAGAAGACATAATATTGCCCTGAGAAGAAACTGTAAATATGTGCTATTGTCAGTTTCATGTGCATGCAAACTTTCTGATTGCTATGGTTTCCACATTTGTCCCCTCCAAAACCCATGTTGAAATTCAATTGGCCATTGTGATGGTATGAAGAGGTTATTATGCTGTGAGGGCTCTGCCCTCATGGGTGGAATTGGTGCTGTTCTACAAGGGCAAGTCTGGCCACCACTTGCTCTCTCTTACCCTCTTGTCTTCCTCCAGGTGATAATGCAGCAAGAAGGCCCTCACCAGATGCCCACCCCTCAACCTTTGACTTCTCAGCCTCCAGAACTGTGAGCCAATAAAATTCTGTTCATTATGAATTATCTAGTCTCAAATACTCTGTTAAAGTAACATAAAATGGACTAAGACACTGATCTAGTTTTCTGATCAAGATGGGAATGATCTTTTAGATCATTAGATGGATGATCTTTTATGATGCACCTGCAGCCATGTTAACCTGCTTGGGTATGGGCAGGGCACAGCACTTGGGGTCATACTGCATTAAGCTTGCAAGGTACTACTATTGTCTTTCCAAAATAATCTGAATTTTCTTTAGGCCCAGAAAGCTAAGTAAACACAGACAAGGTAGGATCACTACCGTGGCATTTAACTCCTTAAGTGTGCTGCTAATTCCTGCCATCCTTGGGTGAGATATATCTATATCTATATCTATAGATATAGATACAGATATTGATAGATAGATAAATATATCCCAATTATATAAATTTATATCTTGTCTGAGATGAGGGTGGAGTAGTTTTACAGTCTCCCATTTGGCTTTTCTGCTATTATATCTCTGACCATACATGCAAAAGACCCAATGTGGGGTTTGCACCAGTGGTCTAGTATGTCTTTCCCAAATATATACTAGGCACTTAGTGGGTCTGTAGAATCAATGAATCTATTTCAAGCAGGACATCAGCCAAAATTCTATTCATCACTGATCCCATAGATTCGAACTCTAACAGAGGAGTGAAAATGACTCTGCAGGGCTCCAGGTGTTACTGTCAACTCTAAATCTCTGTCCAACAATCCTAGAAACACTTGGATATTTTTCTTTCCCTTGTGTACAGTGACCCAAGGAAATTACATACATCATTTTGTGGAAGGGCTGGGGAAATCATTGCCATGCATACTTTCCATGGTGTTTCACGGTCCTTCCTCCTGGGAACATGGTCTCTTCTTCAATCAATAGGTCTTAGGTCCAAACACTGGCTCAACTTCAAAACTGCACCAGGAAGCTACTGCTCTCAGCCTCTTGATCATCATCCTTGATTTTTTCTGATGATGTGAGCAGTGCCCTGATTGGCTGCCTGTCCATTTTGCCCCCAGGGTGCTGTGTTCTACAAACCCTCTTCATACTTCTGAAGGTCAGGCCCTGTTGGCGGCCACTCCAACCTTGCCAGTCATAATGACAATTGCATCCACTTGGCTTCTCATCTTGAAGTACTGCCACCTGGTCTGTATTTCTGCAGAGTTCTGTCATCCTGTATTTATAGCAAGCCTAATTCTGTAAATGTGTCTCCCACCATTGGCCCTGCCTCTACAGGAGAGCAAATGCCAACAGTCTTTGGGAGGCTGGTCCTTCTTTTCTTTTCTTGTGCACTCCTTCTTCTTCTAGGAAATAGAGTCTGCCAGAACCCGCTGTCTCTGTGAACCTTCTAGTGGGTCTGCTGGCCTTACGTAGTGCAACCATCCCAGCATGCCCACCTCCCTGAGTCTCCCCATGCCCCCTTCCACTGTCTGCCATGCAATCCTGGCATTCCAGCTCACTTAGTATGGACCATTGAGTTTTTCCATTCTTCAGGAAGCATCATGGTAGCAATTTTACCCCATCTCCAAAGGCTTTGTCAGGATGCTAAATCCTGTATCTCCAAATTGCTTCCAAAGCAATAAACTCTCCTTTTTGTGCAGAGCCCTTTGCTGAAGAATTCTCAAAATCCAATCCCGTATGTACTTCTCTGGCTCTGCCAGTGCACATTGGCTGGATCTTGTAACTATTTATCAGACCCAGGTCATCCCAGCTGTGACATAAGCTTAATTATGTTCTAACAGCTAGGAGATGTCTTATGGGTGGCAGCCTCTTCATTTTAAGTAAGAGAGAGTGCTTGCTCTTAACAGGGAGGGGTGAAACAATTCTGGAAAACAAGACATGTGGGAACATGGAACTTCAAGATTTTGAGACACGCCAATCAAAGTGTCTGCATCCCATGTATCATGGTTCTATTCTTTTGTAAACAGAATTGTGCATTGCAGAGCTGCCTTGGTGAGAAGCTTGACCTTCTTCTGGGTTTGGCTACTTTGAATATTAAGTCTAGTGCCTGTGTGGCAGGCAGAATAATGCCTCCTTCTCCCCACACAGAGATCCGTATCCTGATCCAGAACCTGTGAATATGTTGGGTTCCACGCTAAAGAGAAATTAAGGCTACAATCGAATCAAGGTTGTTAACCAACTGACCTTAAAGTAAGGAGATTATCTTGAATTTTGTAGTGCTCCTGATATAATCGCAGGGTCCTTAAAATTGAAAGAGGGAGGCAGAACAGGAGAGTCAGAGAGAGATGTGACTATGGAAGGTTGATCAGAGATACAATGCTGCTGGCTTTGAAGGAGGAGGAAGTGGTCAAGGAGACCCAGAATGTGGGTGGCCTCTAGAATAAGGCTTCTGGACAAGGTAAAGGACCTGGTTTCTCCACCAGAGCCTCCAGAAAGAACAAAGCAGATGGTTTTCACTCAGTGAGGCCCATTTTGTAGTTCTGACCACCAGATCCATAAGATAATAATCTGTACTGTTTAAGCCAGCAAGTCTGTGTGTATTTGTTACAGCATCCATAAAAAACTAATACAGTCTCTATCTCAGCTTTCTCAGCCTTCACCTACAGAGCAGAAGAGCTTCTGTGTATGATTCCCTCTGTGTTTCATCCCTGGCTCTTAGCTTCCTGTCGATGGATCTCAGTCTCTGTTTACCTAATGCTTTCACTGGCTTAAACAGTGACTCCCAAGTCCATTGTCCTGATTGTTACATTTCTCCCTCATTTGTAAAATGCCTGAACCCTGCCACTGGCTACTGGATCATTTCAGGGGTACCCATCCCGATTCACCATCAGGGAGAGTTTCAGTAATTGGGCTTCGACCTTGTTCTTGGAGGTTGCCTTTAATCCATCTATAACCAGTGATGGAGTCCTCATTACCCCATGCAAAGATAATTCCACTCCCAGACTCCCTCTAAACTTATCTGTTCTTTGTAATTATTTCTGGAATCAAAGTGCCAAGGTCGGGTTCCTGGTAGGCAGCCTGTGAGATGGAGTTCCACAGGCATGAAGGTTTACTGAGTAACCTTGGGAGGGGTGCCAGAAGGGAGGGAAGGAACAAGGACTGGCCAAGGCCAAAGTCAAGGCACAATTCAGCCTGAACAGACTCAGCCAACACTATGAGGGGGCATGAAGTTGACCCGTGTTGGTCTGGAAAAGCCTTTGTGGTCCTATATTACCACCTGAACTAGCTATGGATTAGGCCTCCTCTTCTCCTACCCTTCCCAGGGGGGTGACCTAGGCCAGTGTGGCTCTCTGCTGCACAGGAAACCTCTGGGAGGGCCTGACTAGCAATGGGTATCTGCCCACAGCTCAGTATTGGGGACAGAAGAGGCGCCTCTCTGTGTCCATCGTGCTGCATCTAAGACTGAATGTTTTGTTATTATAAGGAATTTTCCATCTACAAAGATGGGGTTATGCAAAGGTCTTTTTAATCAACCTCATTAGCAAGATCTAGACTTCTGAATACAATGGGAGAATATGTTCAAAATACTAGGAAAAATTACTATTGACTTTAAACTTTCATCATTCAGAAGTAAAAATGCATTAAAGGCTTTTTTTACATAAATATCAACAGAAGTTGCTTCTCAAGGATATAATTTGAAAAGAAGAAGAAAATTTTGAACCCTTGAGGAAAGAGTAGGCGGAAAGGAGCAGTGATGAACAAACAAATGACTAAACAATGAATTTTTTATTTTATAAGTTTTAGGAGTAAAAGTTGATGTTTTGAGATGCATATCTATGGTGCAATGCTTATTACGAGTAGGCAATTTAACATATTCATCATCTTCAATAGTTACCTTTTCAATGTTTTTGTGGTGAGAGCACCTAAAATTTACTCTTTCAGCATATTTTCAATATGCAATACAATATTCACTACCGTCCCCCTGCTGGACTTTCTATAGACTTATACAGCCTGTGTGACTGCAAGTTTACACCCTTCCTATACCTTCCCATTTCCTCTCCCTCCCTACCCTGCTGACCCCTGTTCTACCCTCTGTTCCTATGTATTCAACCATTTTTTCCGTTTGAAATTCCATATATAAATGAGATGATGAGATACTTGTCTTTCTGTGCCTGGCTTATTTCACTGAGCACGTTGCTCTCCAGGTGTAGCCATGTTGTCACAAATGGCAGCACAGCAGCACCTCCTCTTTTGCGTAAGGCTGAATAATATCATAGTGTGTATCTGTGTGTGTGTGTGATGTACACACATATTTGACATTTTCTCGTTTATTCTACAACGGACACAGATTGTTTTTATAACTTAGCTGTTGTGAATAATGATGCAATCAACAATGGGAGTGCAGACATTTCTTTGGGACATTAATTTCCTTTCCTTTGGACATATATACTCAGCAACAGAATGGCTGGATTATATAGCAGCTCAATTTTTAAAATTTTTTAAGGAAGCTCCATATTGTTTCCATAATGGCTGTTTCCATTTACATTGCCACCAACAGTATACAATGTATGAGTTCTCCATACCTTCAGCAGTACTTGTTATCACTTGTCTTTTTTAATAACCATCCTGAATATATGAGATATACAGTGAGGTAAATCTCATTGTAATTTTGTCTTGCATTTCTCTGATAATTAGTATTTTGAGCACTTTTCACATATCTGTTGGCCATTTGCATGTCTTCTTTTGAGAAATATCTGTTTAGATACTTTGTACATTTTAAAAATCAGGTTGTTTTGTGTGATGCTGCTGTTGCTATTGAGTTGTATGAGTTCTTTGTATATTTTGGACATTAACTCCTTGTCAGATACATGATTTTCTAATATTTTCTCCCAGTATGTAGATTGCCTTTTCTCTTCGTTGTCTGTTTAATTTGCTAGGCAGAGGTTTTTTTTTTTTTTTTTTTTTTTTCCCTTGATGTGGTCCCATTTGTTTATTTCTGTTTTTGTTGCCTGAGTTTTTGGTGTGACATTCAAACAGTCATTGCCAAGGTCAATATTAAGAAGCTTTCTCTGTGTCTTTTTTCTAGTATTTTCACAGTTTTAGATGTTATGCTTGTTAATCCATTTTGAGTTGATTTTTGTGTATGGTGTAAAATAAGGGTCCAGTTTCATTATTTTGCTAAATAGTAAGTTAGTCAAATAGAAGACAAATATTTGAAAGTTCAAAAACACTTTTACAAAGTATTGAAAATTTTTTAAAATGGAAGGAGCGATAAACAGGTTTAAAATGAAATAGTTCAAAAGTAACTCTTTTCCTTGGTAAGGAGACTGAGATATCTCCTATGTTTTGACTCTGTTAACTATGCAATAAATATTTAATGAAGAGAACTATAAAGTATAGAAGTAGAATGTTTAATAAACCCACAAAATTTTAAAAGCAGAAATAAAAATAGAACAATCTCTGTCTATATAGAAGAAACCAAGGAGAAAAGTGAAATAATAATAATAATAATTAGAAAATAAAGTGGTAAAAATATACCAAAATATATTAAATATCAAGATAAATATATTTTAAATTTTTCTGTTAATCAAAATAGATTTTAAGAAATTTATTTTTAGCATTCTCTTTTCTTCACATCTTCTATGTTTAAATAGAAGTGTCCATCTAATACATTTTGGTTTCTGTTTCTTGAAGCACATAAAAACCTACTTTCTCCAAATAGTATTCCAACATTTGAATTTAATCCCTTCCCCATTCCCTATCACTTTTTTAAACCTCATATGTATCTATCTGAAAATAAGACTTTTTGACAATTGCCTATTTTTGACATATTATACAATATTAATATCTAATAACTTGACATTCTATATCTAAAGAGTTTGAAGATAAATTTAAAAAATATTTGCTATGTGTGTTTTATAAGAGACACACCTAAAACTTTTAACAGAAATGTTAAAAGTAAGGAGATAGAAAAAGGTATGCACAGCAAATATAAACAAGGAAAACAAGTACAGTAATATCAGAGAAAAGTAGAACCCATGACACAAATCCAGCTCCATTAAGTATGAAAATAGCTGTAAAAAGTCATGAAAAGCTTAAACTTATATATTCCTAACCATATAAACTCAAAAATTCTTTTAAAAAAAGTAGACAAATATGTCGGTAAAGTGGAAAAAATTTAGAACCTTAGCTAGATATTCTTATTATATTATTCTTAGAAAAGAAATAGATCTGGCAAACTGGGAAAAAATGTTTTGTGCAAATTTAATAAGCTTAATCTGACATTGGCCTCATGGATATACTCGACACTAAAAGAACACACATCCATTCTAAGGACGCATGGAACAGTCATCTAAAAATATTTAACTACAAAGAAAGTTTTAACGAATACCCAAGAAATTAATATTATTGACCACATTCATGCACCAAAATCTAATGAAATTGGAGATCAATTGCAAAAAAAAAAATAGTTAAAATTCTTCCCATGCATTTGTAAATTTTAAAACACATGTAAAAGCATTTATAAATCAAATAAAAATTATAATAAAAATGAGAAAAAATGTGAACAACAGACACACTCCATCGTGTTGTGTAGTGTAGAGACGAAGGGCACCTCTCATTACAGCCACAGCCTTCTAAAATGACCCCCAGCCGCAATCTCAATTACCACAAGCCCAAACATAAAAGTGATTTTACTCTGGCTTATATGGTTGTATTTGAGGAACTCTTTGCACGCTCCTCCTCCACTTTTTCCAATATCCCTGCAATCTCACTGACCCACCTGGAATCCCTCAAAGGGGTCACTTTCCTCCCTTTGTTCCCTCCAGCAATGCTCTCCTCTTCTCTCTGCTCCAGAGTCAACCTTTAGCTTCAGCCTGGACTCCAGTTCCGTCCTCTGGGAACCCTTCTCTGACCTCTTTCAAGAGTCAGAGGTCCTTCAACTCCACAAACCCTGCCTCTCATTCACCGGCCCATTTGCAGCACCTCCACAGGGCCTGGTACACATACTGGGCATCAAATTCATGTTTGCTGAGTGAACATGTGAATCTGAAAGGAGGTGCTGGATCTAGAATGCAGCTATGAGCCTTAGAGGCCCCCCAAATCACTCGAGCAGCCTGATTGTAGCCTGCAAGGATGCAGCATAGCGGTGAACAGGCAGACGGCTCCCCGGGCCAGCTTCAGGGCTCCGAGTTTTACCTGAGAATGCTTCGCTGGACCTTGCATCTGACAAGGACGGTCACTGTACGACCCTCACCGGCCTCAGACCCTGGAATAGGGGGGCAGCTCAAACCACCTTGCTGCTGAAACCCCTCCCTGGATGCCAGATGCAAGGGGAGGTCAGGGCGGACTCTGCGGAGGTTCACATTCCCTTTTGTCCATTAGACGCCACTGGGACCCATAGTGAGCCCTTTGGGTTTGATTCAAGGCAGGCTTGCGCTTGGTCTAAAGGGTCTGGAAAACCAGTTCACAGGGTTTCAAGATGACTGTCCTTTCCTGTTTGACAACTTCCGTTTCATTGGTTGAAGAAGGGAGGTTCTAAGCAAGATGACCAGGAGAAAGACTCTGAAGTATACCGCGTCACACAGCAGTCCCAAAGATGTCTGTCCTACTAAAGACCTAGTGGCAGAGGACCGGGCAGGCTGGTCTGCTGTCTGCACAGGCCCAGTGATTTCCTTTGACATCGGAAACCGAGACACAGGGATGGCTGGTGGGAGCACTGTGGGCTGTAGGCGACTGTAGGCAGGAGAGCAGACCAGGCTGGGTGTGGCGAGGACCTGCAAGCCCCCATCTTCTCGGTCAGGCCATCCCCTCACAGTGCCCCTCACCACAGCAAAGAGCTACAAGGCGACAACAGTAATGAGTCACTGTCATCCTTGCTGGACTGTTCATGGGGGAGGGCAGAGGCATCAGAAGTGGCCAGTGGAGCACCACCTTGATGCTTTTAGGGCATTCCTTTTCTTCACACAAGAGCACTTCCTGACCGTTGTTTCCTCTTAATTCACATTTGAAATCCTTACACTCCAGTGTTCACGTTTAAAACATAGCTGGGAAAACGTGACACTTTATTATTTCCAGTAATGTGTTGGCTCAGTGAAAGACTTTTTGTGCTTTAATGTTCTTTGTTGAGATTCTTATATTTTATTCTCTTTCCCTTTCCTTAAAACGGTTGGTGCTACTGTTTTCTTTGAAGGTTCTTATATTTTGGGGCCATTGTTACTTTTCTGTTCCCCAACTCATCTTTCACTAAATCAAATAAACTCTCTAGTTGATTCAAATAACAATATCAAGTATTTATTGAAAACCAATACATGCTAAGTGTCTCATATAATTTATTGATCACATTATTTCTAAAATATGCAATATTCTTATTTCTCTCAGATGCATATGTGCTAATGGTCATTTTGTTCTGTCTTTTTTATGCCTTTTCTAAGTTAGGTTACTAACATGATTATTTTGCTCTTTAGATACACCTGGCGCCTGGAGGCTCTTGATCTAATTCTTTAAGAAATTACAGATTGTAGGCTTTCAATAAATATTTGTTGGATTTAATTTTGGCACACACAAAGTGCATAAGAGAAAACTGACACTTCAGATTTACAAGCGAACTTAGGAACCATGTAAAATGGGCTTTTTATTTATTTAAGAGGAAATACTGACCTGGGGGGTAAGGAGAAAGGACAGACAGTGGTTCCTGGCCTTCACATTGAGTCATTGGCAGCCTCTACGCGTTACATTATGGTCCTCTCCACCCAAGAAGAAGACGTGTTAAACTCCTAACCCCCAGTGTCTGAGGAGGGCACCTTACTTGGAAATAGAGCAGTCGCGGATGTAATTAGTTAAGATGAGGTCACACCGGACTGGGATGGACCCCTACTTTGGTGTTACTGGTGTCCTTTAAGGAGAGGAAAGAGACATATGGGCAGACGCACAGGCGACAGTGGAGATGAGATTGGAACAACGATACAGCTCAAGAATGCCAAGGATTCTCATTTGCCACCAGAAGCTGCAGGAGGCAAAAAAGGATCCTCCCCTACAGATTTCAGAGGAAGCAGCCTCTGCTGGTAACAGGGTGATTGACTTCCCAGACTCTAGAACCGAGAGACAGTGGATTTCTGTTGTTTTAAGTCACCTAGTTCATGGTACTTTGTTATGGCCACCCTAGGAATCTAATATGAGTACTCCATGGTGCAGCTGATTAAATCTGAGGGACATAGCTGGTCCTGGGAGGAACCGTGAGGTACATGCCTCTTACTCTTTGAAAAGGTGAGCCTGGCTACTCCCTTCTACTCTCTATACTTCCTTTTATTTTTATTTTATTTTGTTTTATTTTATTTATTTATTTATTGGGACAGAGTCTGTCTCCGTCGCCCAGGCTGGAATGCAGTGGTGCGATCTCGGCTCACTGCAACCTCCACCTCTTGGGTTCAAGCAATTCTCCTGCCTCAGCCTCCCGAGTAGAGTAGCTGGGACTACAGGTGCACGCACCATGCCCAGCTGATTTTTGTGTTTTTAGTAGAGACAGAGTTTCACCAAGTTGTCCAGACTGGTCTCAAACTCCTGACCTCAAGTGTTCCGCCTGCCTCAGCCTCCCAAAGTGCTGGGATTACAGGTGTGAGCCACCGCACTCAGTCCCTTTGCTTTTAGAAAGACCTTTTCACCATTTACTCATTAGTCTCTAATATTTTTTGATCTCTATTTCTTGAAGCATATAAAAATCTACTTTCTCCAGTAGCATTCCAACATTTGAATTTAATCCCTTCCCCTTTCCCTATCACATGTTTAACCTCATATGTATCTATCTGAAAAACAGGACTTTTTGACAATTGCATTCTTTCAACATACTATGCAATATTAGTATCTAATAACTTGGCATTTTATAGATTAAGACAATTTAACTAGTTAATGTTGATGAATTAAATTCCATAAAGCATATTAAGAGCCAATGTTAGTACCACATGCTTCCACCCTGGACCAGCCACCAAATAAAAATAAAAATAATTTTATTTTATTTTAAAATAATATTCTAGCAGAATAATATCTGAAACTAAGTGAGTTAGTATTAATTGCTTAATGTCAACCTTTGGCTTCAAGGATGTCAGTTGATAAAAAAATAATTGGATAAACCCCTATTCAGCAACAGTGCTGGAATCAAAGTATTTAGGTGACAATTCATGACCTAATAGTGCTATCCTGCTATCCTAGATTGCAACTTCAGAGTCTACATAAGGTTTGTTGAGAGAGATGCGTGCGTGCGCACGCAGACACACACACACACACACACACACACACACACAATGATTAGCAGTTCTCAAAGACGGGATGATCTACTTTCTGACTTGGGGACCCTGGTAATGACAGATAATGCACACAAAGTCTAGAAGGTAAAATAGAGTAGACTTTTTCATACATAAATCTGAGAGATAAGATGTTGTCTAAATCCCAAACTTCTAATCCTAGATTCTGTTCTATTAATAATTACTGGTGTTACCACTTCTGTAGTCTTCTGGGTCTGCCTTACATGCCTAAGAGGGATAGGAAAAGTCTTAACCTAGTACTTAGCTACGTATGCAGAGACAAACACACTTGATTTTAACCCACATTTTCTCCAGCTATGGTCACTACTGCGTAATGTTCACTTTGGAGGTCTAGGGATGAGGAGACTCTGCTCACAGTATTTTATCTTTGATTTTAAGGCACAGGATTGGTTAAATTAAATTAAAAGCAATGTGATTTTTATGAAAAGAAATTCTAGGAATTTTTCTTTCCTACCTGGAGATGTTTAAACTTGGAATAAAATGTTAAACTATATGTAGTCTTCTTTGTTAATGGAGGAGGCATAGTGCAATCTATATCACATCTGTATATTACTTTTTGTTATGGAATATTAAAATACTGATTTTTTAATATTAAGACGTTACTTTGCCATTAAAGTTTGTGAATTAAAGTACATTTTTACCCTTGGATGCTGATCTTGTTGGCACATTTTGTTTGTTAGGTAATTTAAGCTTTTATTTTTCTTCTTTGATTAACCTAAAAATGTAACCTTTGTCTGAGTTTCTCAGGGTTCTTACACTTATTGATCTTATAGGACGAAAAAAGGATAAAGGTGGAGATTGGATTAGGATGGAAACATTACTTCCTTCCTCACTTACTTCAAATCTTGAAAAACTATAAAAATAATGTTGAACGCCTATGCCTGGAAGACCTGGGACTAGCAAGCTCATCCATCCCGACTACAGGGTGTTTTGTTCTGCCTCTTCAATCATAAAATGCCAGTAATGATAAAGACAAACTCCATAGACAGAGGAACAGGGAATTAGGAAGATAATCTAAGCAAAAAACAAGATCGCCAAGTATTTCATAAAAGTTAGCAACAGAAGTTAGCAAGCAACACAAAGTAAACACACAGCAAAACATACCCCTGAGATGACAGGGTGGAAAATATAGGGACAGGAGAAGACATTGCATCCATAACACAAGAATAGGGTATAATAATTTTTACAAAACAGAGCTCTTGAAGAAATTAGAAACATGATTATCAAGATAGGACAGCCTATAGATAAAATTAGAATCATTGCAGCTGGAGAACAAAATCATAAACAATAGATTAAGCTGAAGAATTATTTAAGAGCACATTTTCAGAATCTGAACATTTCTTAACACCACAGGGCAAGACATAAGCCTCGAGAAATCATAAAGGCAGAGAGTATATAAGGAGCTTTTTATTCTAATACCAAATAAAACATTATACCACTACCATACTGCTTAATTACAGTAGTGTTGTAATGTAGGTTGGAATCAGGAAGTGTGATGACTACAGCCCTGTTCTTCTTTCTCAAAAATGCTTTTGCTATTTGGAGTCCTTTCAGGTTCCATATGAATGTTGGTATTTTTTTTCTATTTTTGTTAAAAATGTTAGTGGGATTTCAATAGAAATTATATTAAATCTGTAGATTGCTTTAGGTAGTAGAAACATTTTCACAATATTAAGTCTTCCTATTCATGAACATGGTATGTTTTTCTATTTATTTGTGTGTATGTTAATTTAATTAATCAATGTCTGTAGTTTTCAGAATACAAGTTTTTTCATCTTCTTAGGTAAGATTGTTTCTGAGAATTTTATTCTTTTTAATTGTACAATAAATGGGGTTGGGTTCTAAATTTAATTTTCAACTGGTTCACTGTTAGTCTTCAGAAATACACTGCTTTTTATATGCTGATTTTAAGTTCTTTATTTGCTGTTTCCAACTGAATTAGCAGTTGCCCCTCTGGAAGCTAGACACTTTCCTACTCCGAGGAGTACAAGTTCTCTGTCTCTAAAATTAAATTATTAAAACTGTTTTTTTTCTGTTATACTTCTTAAATGTGACATATCTCCAAAGTAAAAGAATTATTAGTATACTTTTGTATATTTTTGACCACACCCAAAACATTGCCTTATGGCGGTGTCCAGTGCATTTTACCCGATTAAATTTTTAGTCCAGCCAGCCTGCTCTTCCTCCAGCTGCTTCTCCTGCAGCCTTGCCCACATAACCTCTATTCTTGGTTTTCTCTGCTTTCTGTTCCACCCTAGTCCCTTCCAGCATGAACTATACGTTCATTTTCATGAGGTAGGACAAAAGTAGAGATAGTGCCTCAATAAAAATATAAGCATACATTAAATACAATGTAAAATCAAAAGTGTTAAAACTCAGTAAATTCAATCAATAAAATCAAGACCATATTTTCTTAAAATTATTAAAAATAGAGAAATATTTTACAAATCTAATTTTTAAAAAGGTTTAGAAAAATAACTAGAAAATATTAAGAATACCATCAAAGAAATTAGAACTATAATTATGGAATTGATACATACTTATAAAAATAAAATACATACCTTAATGACAACTTAACCATTTAGAAGAGAAAAATGATTTTATGAGAAAAGATACATTGCCAAAACTAACTCAAGAATGAGTGACAAATACGAGTAAATTATGTATCATGGGGAAAAATAAAATTGTAAGTGAATCATCACCATCATCATCATCATCGTCATCTGAATCACTATCCTAACCTGAAAATTTCTAGGCTGAAATAATTTTTCAGAACTTCAAAGACCAGAAAATGTTTATTCTATGTAAACTATTCTGGAGAATAAGAAAACCAAAAACCTTCAAAAGTAATTTAAGGAACTAAAAATCTTGATGCCAAAACTAGACAGTGATAAAACGGGTAAATTATAGGACATTTCCACTTACGGACATTGGCACAAAATATGAAATAAAATATTTGCAAAGAGAGTACAAAAGTGTACTAATAGAATATGACATTGTAACTGTAATGTTTGTTTTGATATTAAAGGAGCTTCAAATTTAAAAAATCACCTTTTGTTCAATACTAGAAAATCTATCTCAGGAAATTAATGGATTAAAACAATACAATTATCTTAATGTTATAAACATTTGATACAATTCAACACTGTAATAAAAGCTCTTATGAAACTAAGGTATAAAAAATGTCTTTAACTTGATAAAGGATATGTACCAGAAATCGAAGTCAACATTATAAAAAGTAGTAGAATAATAGGAGCATTCTCATTAACATTAGGAATAAAATCAGGCTTTCATTGGTTGATTCAATCTTATACATTTTTCCTTATCAATGCTGTATAGTAGTCCATTGTGGAACTATTTCACAATTCATTCATTCATTCCATTATTGGTGGGTATGTGGTTACTTTCCAGTTTAGGGCTACTAGAAATATTTCTGTTATGAATAACAATTTATTTATTGGTGAACAAATGTATACATTTTTGTTGAGTATATATCTACAAGTGGAATTGCACATGCTGTTTTAGTAATATTGCCAAAATATTTTCCAAAGTTTGGTAGGTTGCACCAATTTACATTCCCACCAGCAGCACATGATGGTTCCAATTTCTCACCAATACTTAATATTTCAAATTTCATTTTAGATCTTCTGGTAGGTGTGTAGATTATCTTATTTTCATTTGCATTTCCATAACTGATGATGTTTGTAATTGATATTCCCTTTTATAAATTTATAGCTTTCAACCTACATAGAGTTTATATGTTTGTTGAATAATAAGAAATAGTTTCTCCAGGTATTGAGCTTTAAAAAAAATAGTATAATACTCTGCATTCTTTCGTGGTTGGTTTCTTTTACTCAGTTTCTGTTTCTGTTGTTAATGTGATGTGCATTAGTTGTGATCCATTGTGGCTTAAAACTTTTGGTGGACATTTGGATTATTTCTGATTTGGGGCCATTATGAGCAATGCTGCTACAGACCTCATTCGTACATGTATTCTAGGATGCATGTATATGACTTTATACTGGAGTATGTATTTTTTATATGTTTCTAAATAATAGAGAATTCAATTATTATTAAGTTATCCTGCTTATCTCCTAATGCAAGATACCTCAGTCACTTTTGTATTTACTGACCCAGCCAGACGTTCCTTTAACATTTCAATTATACACATATATAGTTCAATGCTTTTATTTTCAATAGCCGTGTATTCCTGAGTTATAAATATTTCTCATAAACATCATATAGTTTTTAATTCATTATTCTAAACTTTTTAATTAAATATTTAGCCTTTTTAAAGGTAATTTTAATGACTGATTATACTTTTGCTTTCAACCATGTCTTTATATCTGTTTTCTCCTTTTGAAACTTCTATAAAACTGGTTAATTTTTATCACTCTAACTTCTGCCAGTTTGAAAGTTAAACACTCTGTCTTCTTCATTTGGAAGGATTTATTGGCCCTTTTTGTATATCCTCTTGTGTAAAGTGTCTGTTCAAATATTTTACTCATTTTTCTTATTGGCATGTAGAATTTCTTTATACATACCGAATACATGTCCTTTGTAGGATATATATGTGGCAGTATTTCCCGCTTTTCTGAAGTTGCTTCTTCACTTTAATAGTACCTTTTGATGATCAAAGTTTTTAATCTTAGTATTGCTCACTATTATTTTTTGTCTATTTTAAGGATATACAAAAAATTAAAAACTTCAATGCCTTTGAAGATATGTTCTTCTAAATCTTTATGGTTTACCTGTCATATGTAGACCTGCACTGTATCTGAAGTTAATTTTTGTAAATACTTTAAAGTAAGGATGCAAACTGGTTTTATGTATAGAAAATCCAAGGAGCCCAGCACCACTTACTGAAATGGCCCCCTAGTAAGTATGATCTCTGTCATTACTCGGGTTCATGTATGTGTATGTATGAGTCTATTTCTGGACACTGTTCCACTGTTAAACATTCATCTTGTTTACCAAAGCACATTGTAATGATTTCTATTACCCTTATAGGTCCCAATATGTGAATTGTAAGTCCTCTAGCTTTGTTCTTCAATATTATCTTAGCTCTTCTTAGCAAACTGCATGGCCATATCCACTTTGGAATCAGCTTGTGGATATGCACACTAAAAAACTCACTCACACAAACATAAATCCTGCGGGGGGTGAAACAGTACTGAATTAATAGATACATTTTAGGGGATTGACTTATCTAAAATATTGATCTTGCAACCCTCTAATATGATACAGATAGCCATTTTTAGGTTTCTTTATTTTTTCTCAATAATGGTGATATGGTTTGGCTCTGTGTCCCCACCCAAATCTCATTTTGTAGCTCCCATAATTCCCACGTGTTGTGGAAGGACCTGGTGGGAGGTGATTGAGTCATGGGGTTGGTCTTTCCCCATGCTGTTCTAGTGACAGTGAATGGGTCTCATGAGATCTGATGGTTTTGCAAACGGGAGTTTCCCTGCACAAGCTCTCTTTTTTTTGCCTGCTGCCATCCACATAAGATGTGACTCGCTCCTCCTTGCCTTCTGCCATGAGGACTCCCCAGTCACGTGGAACTGTAAGCCCAATAAACCTCTTTCTTTTGTAAATTGCCCAGTCTCAAGTATGTCTTTATCAGCAGCATGAAAACGGGCTAATATAAATGGTTTGTATTTATCAGTACAGAAGTCTTGTATCCCTTTTGTTAAACTTATTTCTTGGCATCGGATATTTATGAATGCTATTTTAAGTAGCATTTTACTGTTAATTTCATTTCTTACTTGTTTGTGGCTGATATGCAAATATACAGTTCATTGAATTTATATTGATATTGGATCCCATCTTTATTAAATTCACTTATTAATTCTAAAAATTTGCCTTTGATTAATTTAGATTTCCTAGCTATATAATCATGTCATTTGAAAATAGTACTTATTCATTTCCATTCTTATGCCTTTTTAATTTTTCTTGCTTGATTGTTCAGGTACAGTATTGGATCGGTCTAACTTTGAATGGAAATGCTATGAGTAGGCATCCTTGTCCTGAAAAGGGAAACACTTTCTGTATTTTACCACTGATCATTTTACTGCAAGTTCTGTTCTGTTTTTTGTTTGATATTCTTTATCAGATTAAGAAGATATCCTTCTATCCATATTTGCTGAGAATTTTTATTTAAAATGCTTCTAATGAGTATATTGAAGTAATGATACATGTTATTCCTTTTCCTGTTACTGACATAAATGAATTTTGTTAAAATTTTATAATATGATCAATATATTCACATATATATTTCACATCTATATTCACCTCTATATAAACATATAGATGAAATATATAAACATATATTATCATATATAAACCCATATAGCATATGTATATATAATCATACATAAACACATATATGTGAAATATATACATTACCATCATACATACAGTTGGTAGGTTTCATATATAAATTTATAAAATATATATGAAATTTATTTACATATGAACTAGATCAACTTTATATGTACAATAATGTTATCATCATTAATTATAATAATAATCATATGATTATAATTATATTCATCATTAATGATAATATGTCATTGATAACACTGGGTTCGACTTGTTAATGTAAATCACTGGGTTCAACTTGTTAATAATTCGTTTAAAATTTTTGTTTTTCCAACTGTAATAGATTGCTTAAAATGTTTGCATCACATTCGTAAGAGATGAAGGTACTTACCTTAACATCAGCAGCAATTTTTTAAATATAAAATTTAGGTAGGCTTCATTTAACACAAACTACTTAAGAAATATTTTATACATTTTTATCTGAAAATTTTTGAATGTTTAGTGTTATTTCTTTTACAAATTGTTTTAAAAATTCTCCTATAAAGCCATGTGGGCTTGGAGGCTTCTTTGTTAAAAAATATATTTAATTTTTTAATTATTAAAATTATTCTGATAATCCATTATTTTCTTCATTCAGTTTGGCAAATCTTATTGTGAGGAATTTTTACGTTTTGCTCAAAGTTTTGGTTTTCTAACAAAGTGTATAACCCTATCTCTACAAAAAATGCAAGATTTATCCAGGCGTGGTGGTGAGAGCCTGTAGTCCCAGCCACTCAGGAGGCTGAGGTGGGAGGATCGCCTGAATCCAATTGGTTGATGCTGCCGTGAGCCGTGATCGCACAACTGCATTCCGGCCTGGATGACACAGTGAGATCCCGACTCAAAAAAATAAAATAATATAAAATAAATAAACAAAAAGTATCCAAAATGTACCCAACTAAAACTTCTGGCTTGCAATTTTTAGCGTATAATACTCCACTTTTAACACAAAACTTGGAGACTACAGATAAATAAAGGTACTTGTCTTTATTTTCCCCCACAAATAAAATGAAGACATGGCCATTGTAAATTATAATTAAATGCTGGATGCTTCTAGGATATTTTTAAAAACTTTTCCTCTATGTTGATATTTATCTATGCTGTAACCATAGGGACCTCAATTAAGAAAGTTAAGTGAATTCTGCAGGCCTTGATATTTTTAGCAAGTGAAATGGGTAATCAAATTTCACAGACACACTCACAACCAGCATGACCCCCGGATAGACCCACTGGAATATATTTCAATGAATACAACCTCAAAATGTATTACTAGTGGGATAGTAGTATATAGTACTGTGTTTAGTAGAGTACTTCAAGCTTATGGGGAAAGATCCATTTTCGAAAACCTCTTATGTTCATATGTTTTTCATGCTGTTTTGAGTATAGCAGAATAAAATATTAAATGGTTTAAAATTTTTGAATGCACTTTGCAATGTCTACTGATCTTTCACATAGTAAACATGCAATAACTCTTCATTGTTTATGTTCATAAATTTATATTCTTTGTCTCAAGAGGAGACATTTATTAGCCAAGATATTGGACACATGTCAGTCCTACCACCGGCTAAATCTGTGTTTTCATGTGCAATTTACCATATATCTCACTGGCTTTGTCTGGCGTTTAAAAAATTAAAATAAAGAGATAAAGACATATAAATAAGTGTTTTTAGTTACTTTTGGGTAAAACAAAGTATAAGGTCATTCCTGTTCACTTATTTTTGTGCTCAAAAGTATTTATTTAGCACCTATTATGTTCCAGACCTTAGATTATTTACAGTGTCATAATAACAGCAATGTTATTTGTTACTGTCTCCCCTCCTTACCTCCCAATCCACTCTTCAACTCATTCCTGTCTTCCTTACCCATCACTCCATTGATACTTTCTTGAAAAAGTCTCTGATGATTTGCATGTCTCCCAATTCAGTGGTGTTTTTTCTGTTTCAGTCTTGCTCACCTTTTTAGTCTGTTCTTAGCTGAAATTTTTTGAAACACTTTTTTTTGTTTCCTGACACCAGCTCTCTTGGATGTCTTTCTACTCAGTTGACTAATTTCTATTTTTCTTTGCTGCTCTTCCTTTCCATCCAAACCTACCTCTTAAAATCACTGAGGATTTGAACTTGGACTCTGTGTTTACCTCTCCATGCACTCTTCTCCTAGATATTGCATCCATTCTAATATGCTTTTCATGTCATTTTTATGCTGATGACTTTCAAATTTATATTGCCCACTCAGACATCTCCTTGGAGAATCACATTTATATACATCCAGCTGCTTACCTGACATTTCACTGATAACTTCCTTCTATGTCTGAATTTAAACATGCTCAGAACAGTGTTCTCCATGTGCTCTGCAAATCTGCTTCTTCCCTGGCTTCTTCTCAGCACCACTGTCCACCCAGCTGTTCAGACCAGAAGCCTGCGTCTCACCTGCATAGGCTGTCAAATAGCACTTAACATAGATTCTCCTTTAAAATAATGTATCTTGATGCTTTCACTGCCATCACAGTGGTTCATTCCCCATCACATCTTGCCCGGCTTTCTGCATCAGGCTTCTTTTCATTCCCGTGCTCCTAGTCGATTGGAAACATATGCAACATGGGAAGCATAATCACAACACCAACACCCATGAACCCAGCACCAAACCTCATATTATTACTAATATTGAAGAATGTAGCTGAGCAACCCTTCCCTAAACTCCTTCTGTAGCCTTCTCCACACAGTAAACACCATTCTCAATTGTCTCCTCTTGTAGCCTTCCCCATACAGTAAATGCCGTCTATCCTTTTCTGAATTTTAAGGAGTTGTTTTATGACTAGGTAATATACCTAAACTATATATCAATTTGATTGATTTTGTAGACGTTTTATTGAATTATAACATACATAAGAAAAGGATGTTATAACCATAAGTGTACAGCTCAAAAACATTTCACAAATGAGCACAGCTTTGTGTCTACAACCCAGATCGGTCCGAGAAACAAAGCATCAGTCATGCCTAGAAGCATCTGTGAAGCCCCTTTTCTTCATCCGGTCCCCAAGGGGAGCCATTATCTGAACTTCTAGCACCACAGACTACTCTCATTTACTGAGTGTGCACTCTCTGCGCCTTAGTTATGTCATTCAACACTCTGTTTGTGAGATCTCTCCATGTTGTTTCATGTGGTCGCACACACACTCTCATCGTTACACAAGATTCCATTGTGGGAATATGGCATGCTATACTTCTCCATTCTGGTGTTGGTCATCATTTGATGAGACTCCAGTTCTGGGAACCTGTTTGTACACGCCATTTGGTGACCAGATGCACATGTTTCTCTCGGTGATGTGCCCAGGAGAGGAATTCTGGGATGTGAATTTCTGGAAGATGAATGTTTACCTTTGGTAAATACTACTAATGTGCTTTCCACAGTTCCTGCATCAATCTATACTCCCGTAAGTAGGGTGAGCAAATTCAGTTCTTCTGTATCATCACCAACACTTAATATTTCATTCTCTTGTCCTGTCTCTATTTTTAATCGATTTAGCAAAGGAATGTAAATAATACTGGGTTGTATTTTTTGTGTGTGTTTTCCTAGTGAAAAATTACATTGAAGGAAAGTGGTGGGGCAAGATAATGGACTAGAAGTCTCCACCAATTACCACCTCCCCTCCACAAGGATACCAATTCAAGAACTATTTACTTGAAAAAAGAACCTCTGTAAGAGCTTGAAATCAGGCGAGGACTCACAGGATCTGGTTTTTACTTCGTTTCACTGAACGAGGCACTGAAGAGGTAGGAAAAGCAGTCTTGAGGCACTGATGCCACCACTCCTCCTTACCCTGGAAGCAGCCTCATGGTGCAGAGTGTTTCTGTGCCCTGGGAAGAGGGAGAGCCAGCAATTGTGAGGCATAGAGCTCAGTGCTGCCCTTGTTATAGCACAAAGCAAAACTGGGTCAAACTCAACTGACACCCACCCATGGAAAGAGCTTTTAAACCAGCCCTAGCCAGAAGGGAGTCACCACCTCCAGCTGTCAGAACTTGAGTTCCCACAAGCCTCGCCACCATGGGCTAAAGTGCTCTGGGGCTCCAAAGAAAGGTATTGTAGGCCACAAGGACTTCAATACCTAGGTGAGTCCTAGGGCTCAACTGGGCCCAGAGACAGTAGACTACGAGGGCATGCGACCCACAGAGACACCAGCCAGGGTGGCTAAGAAAGTGCTGGCACCCTTCCTCTAACCACAGGCTATACAGCTTGTGGCTCCAAAAGAGACACTTCCTTCCACTTGAGGAGAAGAGAGGGAAGAGTAGGGAGCACTTTGTCTTGCATCTTGGATACCAGCTCAGCCACAGCAGGATAGGGCACCAGTCAGAGTTATGAGGCCCCCTTTCCAGGCCTTAGCACCCCCCCACCCCCGACATTTTTTCCTAGCCCCCAGACATTTTTTTTTTTTTTGAGACGGAGTTTTGCTCTTATTACCCAGGCTGGAGTGCAGTGGTGCGATCTCGGTTTACCTCAACCTCTGCTTCCCGGGTTCAAGCAATTCTCCTGCCTCAGCCTCCCGAGTAGCTAGAATTACAGGCATGCACCACCATGCCTGGCTAATTTTGTATTCTTAGTAGAGACGAGGTTTCTCCATGTTGGTTAGGGCCCCCAGACATTTTTAGATACACAGTGGGCTGGAAGGAAACCAACTGTCTTGAAACGAATGACCCAGTCCTGGAAGGATTCATTACCTGCTAACTAAAGAGCCCTTAAGCCCTAAATAATCAGCAGCAATACCCAGGTACTATGCTGATACTTGCTGGCTTCAGGTGAGACTCAGCACATTCCCAGCCATGATGGCTAAGGGGCAAGACTCCTTTTGCTTGTTAAAAGTGGAGGGAAAAGTAAAGGGGACTGTGTCTTGCACCTTAGGTACTACCTCAGCCACAGTGGGGTAGAGCACAAGGCGAGATTTTGGAGTCCTCGATTCCAGGACTTGGCTCTTGGATGGCCTTTCTGAACCTGCCCTGGGCTGGCATGGGGAGCACTCCCCTGGGGGGTGAGTTCAGGGCCAGACAGCATTCACCCCAAGCAGACTGAAGAGCCCTTGGGCCTTAAGGGAACCTTGGGAGAGTGTGGCAGTGCTCCTTGTGGGTCTGAGGTGGCAGTGGCCCTAGGGTGACACTCCTCTGCCTTTGCAAAGGGGAGGGAAGAGTGGAAAGGATTGTGTCTCGTGATTTGATTGCCAGCGGAGCCACAGGACAATAGAACACAAGGTGGACTTCCAACTTTTTAACTCTAGTCCCTGGCCCCTGGATGGCAACTCTGTATCCACCAAAGGCCTGGAGAAACTTGCCATCATGAAGGGAAGGCCATAGGCCTCCCTGAGTCTGTCACCTGCTGATTGTTGAGCCCCAGGGCTTTGGGCAAACAAAGGTGGTAGCCAGGGAGTGATTACAGCAGGCCTTGGGTGAGACCCGTGCTGTCCTGGCTTCAGGTCTGATGCAGCACCGTCCTCGGGTTGGTGGCCTCAGGGTTCCTTGTGTCACCCCACCCCTAGCTCCAGGAGGCTGAGTGCAGGCAGAGACAGAGACTTTGTTTGTTTGGGCAAAAACAAGAGTGGAAGACAAATGTCTGTGCCCGGGAATCCAGATAATTAGTTCTTCTGAACCTTGTCCGAGACCGTCACAGTGGTACCTCTAAGGGTCTGTAAGAACCACAGGACTACTGGAGTTAGGATTCCCTCCGAGGCAGATATGGCGTAGATCACAACACCCGAGTCTTTTCGAATATTTGGAAAGCCTTTTCAAGAAGGACGATACAAACAAGTCCAGACTTCAAAGGCTACAATAAATACTTAACTCTTCAATGCCCCAATACAGACAAACATCTATGAGTATCAAGACAGACCAGGAAAACATGACCTCACCAAACGAACTAAATAAGGCACCAGGAACCTATCCTGGAGAAACGGAGATATGTGACCTTTGAGAGAATTCAAAAGAGCTGCTATGAGGAAACTGAAATTCAAGATAACACAGAGAAGGAATTCAGAATTGTTTCAGATAAATTTAACAAAAGATTCTAAAATAATTAAAAATAATCAAGCAGAAACTTTAGAGTTGGAAAATGCAACTGAGACTTTTTGGTTTTTGTTTTGTTTTTGTTTTTGTTTTTGAGACAGAATTTCACTCTTGTTGCCTAGGCTGGAGTGCAGTGGCACGATCTTGGCTCATTGTAACCTCCGCCTCTTGGGGTTCAAGCAATTCTCCTGCCTCAGCCTCCTGAGTATCTGGGATTACAGGTGCCTGCCACCATGCCCAGCTAATTTTGTTTGTTTGTTTGTATTTTCAGTAGACACAGCATGTTGGCCATGCTATTTGCTGTTCACAAACTCCTGGCCTCAGGTGATCCACCTGCCCTGGCCTCCCAAAGTTCTGGGATTACAAGTGTGAGCCACCGTGCCCGGCCCATTGGAGACTTTAAGTAGCAAAATTAATCAAGTAGAAGAAAGGGTTAGTAAGCTTGAAGACAGCCTATTTGAAAATACAAAATCAGAGGGAATTAAGAAAATAATAAAAAACAACAAGCACACCTACAAGATCCAGAAAACTGCCTCAAATGGCAAATGTAAGAGTTTTGGCATCAAAGAGGAAGTAGAGAGACAGAAATAGAGAGTTTATTCAACAGGATACTAACAAAGAACTCCTGAAATTTAGAGAAAGGGATCAACATCCAAGTACAAAATCATCATAGAACATCAAGTAGATTTACCCAAGGAATATGACCTCAAGACATTTAATAATCAAATTCCCAAAGGTGAATGGTAAAGAAAGAATCCTAAAAGCAGCAAGAGAAAAGAAACAAACAACATGCAATGGAGCTCCAATACATCTAGCAGCAGACTTTTCAGTGAACACCTTAAAGGCCAGAAGAGAGTGGTATGATAGATCGAAAGGGCAGGAGGAAAAAAACTGTTACCTCAAGGTAGTGTATTTGGTGAAAATGTACTTCAACATGAAGGCAAAATAAAGACTTTCCCAGACAAACAAAAGCTGAAGGATTTTATCAACACCAGACCTTTCCTACAAGAAATGCTAAAGGGAGTACTTCAATCAGAATGAAAAGGACATTAATGCACAATTAAGAAAACAATCATCTAAAGGTACAAAACTCACTGGTAATACTAAGTACACAGAAAAACAGAATATTATCACACTGTAACTGTGGTATGTAAATTACTCTTACTTAAGTAGAAAAACTAAATGAACAAGTCAAAAATATTAACTACAGCAACTTTTTAAGACGTAGGTAGCACAATAAGAGAAATAGCAACAACAAACTGCTAAAAAAAGGAGGGGAAATTAAGGCATAGAGTCTTTATCAGTTTTCTTATTGCTTATTTGTTTGTTTATGCAAACAGTGCTATGTTGTTATCAGTTTAAAATAATGGGTTATAGGATAGTATGTGCAAGCCTCATGGTATCCTCAAACAAACAAACAAAAAACATGCAAAGGATAGACAAAAGATAAAAAGCAAGAAAGTAAATTATATCATCAGAGAAAATCACCTTTACTAAAAAGAAGACAGGAAGGAAAGGAAGAGAAGACCACAAAACAATCAGAAAACAAATAACAAAATCATAGGAGTAAGTCCTTACTTATCAATAATAATATTGAATGTAAATGGACTAAACTCTCCAATGAAAATCATAAACTGGCTGAATGGATGGAAACAAAGGACCATTAACCTATTGCCTACAAGAAACACACTTCACCTATAAAGACACACATAGAATGAAAATAAAAGGATGTAAAAAGATATTCCATACCAACAGAAACCAAAAACAGCAGGAGTAGCTATACATACATGAGACAAAATAGAGTAGATTTCAAGAGAAAAACTATGAGAAGAAACAAAGAAAGTCACTATGTAATGATAAAGGGGTGAATTCAGCAAGACAATAAAACAATTTTAAATATATATGCACCCAACACTGGAGTAGCCAGATATATAAGCCAATATTGTTGGGGCTCAAGAAAGATATAGACTCCAATACAATAATAGCTCGAGACTTCAACACTCCACTTTCAGCATTGAACAGATCTTTCAGACAGAAAATCAGCAAAGAAATATCAGACTTAATCTGCACTATAGACCAATGGATCTAATGAGACCACTAAAGAGGAAATAGATCTAAGAAACATCAGACTTCATCTGTACTATAGACCAAATGGATCTAATGAGACCACTATAGACCAAATGGATCTAATGAGACCACTATAGACCAAATGGATCGAAGAAACATCAAACTTCCACACTGTAGATGAAATGGATCTAGATGTTACAGAACATTTCATCCAATGGCCACAGGATACACATTTTTTTCCTCAGCGCATGAATCATTCTCAAGGATACAGCATATGTTAGGTAACAAAATTAGTCTTAAAACACTCGAAAAGATTGAAATAATGTCAAGCATCCTCTCTGACCACAATGGAATAGAACTAGAATTAAACAACCAGAGGAATTTAGGAACTATGAAAATTCATAGAGGCATAGTTTCTTTCATGATATGATTATTATACATTGCATGCCTATATCAAAATATCTCAAATAACCCATAAATATGTACACCTACTATGTACCCACAAAGTGTTTTTTAAGTTAAAAAACTTACCTTGAAAACCTTTAGAAATATTTATTGGCTATTTTTGCCAAAGCAGCTAGTCAAGTATTTTGCTTTTTATTTGAATTATTTGTCTTGTTCTTGTTGATTTTTCTTATTGATTTTTTTGAAATTCTTTTTATGTTCTGGATAGAACTTTTCTGTCAAGACATAAATCATATGTATGTATGTGTATGTACATATTTACAATGTGATGATCAGAAGCTCTTCTATTCCAATTAACCAATTTGTCTTTTATAATTGGCGTTTGTAAATTTGTCTATTTTTCTTTATTTCACCTTTTTTGTATTAAATTATCTATTTTGTATATATGTGTGTACTATATATATGTGTAAAATATGCACACATACATACACATATACATATACATACACACACACACACAAAATCCAGCTTTACCCAAGATATTGTCTTAGTTAAGTTGCCATCACATGGTGTCATATGCTGGGTGGCTTACAAGCAACAGCAGTTTCTTTCTTACAGTTCTGGAGGCTGAGAAGTCCAAGATCAAAGAACCAGCAGACTCAGGGTCTGGTGAGGGTCCTCCTCCAGGTTGCAGGCTATCCTCTTCTCCCTGCGTCCTCACAGGGTGAAAGGGGAAAGGGGTTTCCCTGGGGACTCTTTAATAAGAGCACTAAATCCATTCATGAGGACTCTGCCTTCATGACCTACATACCCTGCAGAGGCTCCATTTCCTAACGCTGTAACACTGGGGGTTTGATTTTCAACATACACATTTTGTGGGGACAAAAAAACTAGTCCATAGCAGATACAATTTATATCATGCAATGTATTCATTTAAAACATGCAATTTCATTTATTTCTTTCAAATACACAGAGTTGCACAACCATCACCACAGTTAATTTTAAGTCACTCCTCACTCCCCTCAGTGTCGCCAGCCTTAGTCTGCCACTGATGCTTTTTTGTGTGTGACTGGCTTCTTTGATTCTATGTGATGTTTAAAATACATCTACTAAACAATATTCCATGTGGAATCAAGTGCATATACGACATTTTATCTATCTATGAAACAATGTATTGACACTTGAATTGTTTCTATTCATTTGTTTTTACAAACACAGTTTATATGGACATTCATGTACAGACTTTTGTGTAAAAATGTGTTTTCATTTCTCTTAGGTATGTCCCAAGGAGTTCAATAGCAGGGTCATATGGCATCTCTGTGTTTAACCTTCTGTAGAACGGCCAAGTTGTTTACAAGGTGGCTGCACCTTTCTACATTCCTTCCAATAATGGGTGAGGGTTCTGATTTCTCTGTATTTTTGTCAACCTTTGTTATCATAGTTTTGATACTAGCCACCCTAGTGGATGTGAAGCTTTATTTCATTACGGTTTTGATTTGCACTTCCTGATGACTAATGATGTTGAGCATGTTTTCTTGTATTTCTTGGCTATTTGTATATCTTATTTGGGGAATGTTTATTCATATGTATTTTCCCATTTTTAATTGTGTTATTTTATTTCTATTACTTTTTATACAATTGACCCTTGAACAATATGGTTTAAACTGTATGGGTTCACTTATACATGAATTTTCTTCTACCTCTGCAACCCCTGAGACAGCAAGACCAACCCGTCCCCTTACTCCTCCTCCTCAGCCTACTCAGCGTGAAGATGAGGGAGATGAACGCCTTTATGAAGATCCAATTCCACTTGATAAATAATATTCTCTCTTAATAAGTTCAACTTAATAAATAATAAATAATATTCTCTCTTAGGAATTTCTAAACATTTTCTTTTCTCTAGGTTACTTTATTTTGAAAATACAGTACATAATGTATAACATATAAAATAGTGTTAATTGACTCTATCAGTAAGGCTGTCAGTCAACAGTAGGATATTAATAGTTAAGTTTTTGGGGAGTCAAAGATTTTATGCAGATTTTTGACTGTGTAGGGGCATTGTTAAAGGGTTAATTATGTTAGTCCCTAAGATATGGTTTCCTAATATTTTCTTTCCTTCTGTGGTTGTCTCTTATTTTCTTAATGGATTCTTCAAAGCACACAAATTTTTAATATTGAAGAAGTCTGTTTCATCATTTTCTTTCTTTCTTTGTTTGCATTTTTAGTGTCATATCTAAGAAACTGTAGTCTATTTCAGGATCTCAAAGAAAGGCACTGGTTTTCTTCTAAGAGTTTTATAGTTTTAGCTCTTATAGTCAGGGCTTTGATACACTTTTAGTTAACTTTTTATATATAGTTTGAGGTGAATATGCAATTATTCCAGCATCAGTGGTTGAGAAGACTGTTCCCTCCCCTATTTAATTGTTGTGGCACTGTTGTCAAAAACGAATTGACAATTAATGTGAAGATTTACTTATGGGCGCTGAGTTGGATTCTATTAATCTGTGTGTCTCTCCTTACACCAGTGCCGACTGCCAGTGCCATGCTTTTGTGATTACTGCAGCTGTGTAGGAAGCTTTGACATTGGGAAGCCCGCGTCCTTCAGCTCTGTTCTTCTGTTTTAAGATGGTTTTGACTATTCTGGATCCCTTGAATTCCATATTAATTTTTGTCTTGTCAGTTTCTGCAAAACTAATGGCTGGGATCATGACGAATATTGTGTTGAATCTTTAGATCAATTTGGGAAATATCATCTCAATAATATTAAATCTTCATATCTTAGTTCAAATGATATATTTTTATTTATTTAAATCTTGTTAAAATTTTTCAACAATATTTTATGGTTTTCAGAGTAAAGCTTTACATTTATTTTGTTAAATTAATTTTGATTTGATTAATTTCGTTTTGTCAAATCGTTTTATTCATGTTGATGCTTTTGCAAATGGAATGGTTTTTTATTTAATTTTTGGGCTTTTCATTACTAGGGCAAAAAATACGATTGATTTTGGATGTTGATGTTCACAAAATTCTTTATTAGCTCTAACAGTTTTCAGAAGTTTCCTCAGGATTTTACATACATAAGATGATGTTGTCTACAAATAAAGGTAGTTTTACTCCTTTCTTTCCAATCTAGATGCTTTCTATTTCTCTATCCTGCCTAACTGCCCTGGCCAGAACTTCCAGCACCATGGTAAATGGAGCGGCTGAAAGCGGAAATCACTGAGTTGTTCCTGATGTTAGGGGAAAGCGTTTAATTTTTTCACAGCACAATCTGATGTGTGCTGTGGGGTTTCCATGGCTGCCCCCTTCACCAAGTTAAGTTTTCTTCTACTCTTAGTTTTACAGGTTTTTTAAAGTTATTATTAAGGGGTAGTAGATTTTGTCATTTGTTTTATTCTTCATCTATTGAGATAATACCATATTTTTGTTATTTATTCTATTAACATGATGAATTACATCATTAGATTTTCACATGGTTAAAACAATCTTTTATTCTTGGGATAAATCCCACTTGCCCATTGCATATAATCCTTTTTTAAATGTTTCTAGATTTAGTTTTCTATTATTCTGTTGATGATTTTTGCATCTATAGTGTAGATAGGATTTGTTTTTATTCTATAATTGATGCAAAGGGAGACTTCCGGAAGTTCAGCACATTTCCAAGCTCATGCAGGTAGAAAATGAAGGAGCAAGATTCAAGCCTGAGATTAGTTGCAATGACGACTTTCAGTTTAGGTGACATATTTAGCTACTAAAACTAGGAATTCCAGATTAGAAGAAGAACGCTGTTTATTATTGTGACCTCATGAGGATTTAGTACTCCCCCAAAGAAAGACCATTTTCTCAACTGCCTTCCTTAAAAAAGAAAAAAGTCAGATTGTTTAAAAAACAAAAAAGCTCTAAATGCTAAAAATATCAATCAAGCCTTCTGCCTAGCTCTCCATAGGTGAAAATGACAAAGCTATATAAGAAAATAAATTAAATAATTATCTGTACCATAATAAAGAGGGATCTACCCCATAGTCTTATAGAGAATTCTTTTTGGAGTTTTTCAGGTTTAATTTCAGATTCCCAGTGGACAATTAACAATTTGAGATGTGCAAGTTACATAGGCATGTCACTCAGGACCGATAGATGTTTAAGTCTTGCAAATAAAATAAATGTTTCTACATTTTAAAAAGGCCACTTTGATTTCATGAATTATCATATATCTGTTACCTTTGGGTTTACAAATAGTGCCAATGTACAGCATGGTGACTGTAGTTAGTAATACTGTATTATGTATTGAAATTTGCTAAGAAAGTAGATTTTATGTGTTTCTTACTCCACACACAGACACACCCACAAAATGGTAACTGTGTGAGGTGATAAACATGTTGACTAGCTTGATTGTGTAATCATTTCACAATGTATACATATAGCAACACCCCACTTGTACATCTTCAATATATGTGATTTTTAATTTGTCATTTATGCCTTAATAAAGCTGGGGGAAAAAACAGTGCCGTGGAGCCACATATCAAAATATCTTTCTTTCTTATCTATTGAGTATCAAGCTAGTATGTGAAGAGTGGATGGAATACGTTATAGCATTACTGATATTCGGCTTTAATTAAAACTTCTTGATAAAACTTCTGTTTGGCATTATTTCAGTTAGCCAAGCCACTTTTCTATTTCTCTTAAATTCCCTCAGCATCTGGTACAATGCTGGGTATATGTTAATCTGATTAAAATTAAAGAATGAATATAAAATTACTTCTATAACTTATAAAATACCATAAAAATATGAGATGTCAATAATTAAGAATATAGTGATAAGAATGCGGTAAATATGTATTAAATTTAATGGCATTATAGTTCTAGATTATCTTATAATCAAAGTCATGTTAGTACACACAATATAATATAAAATTGGGTTCTTAATCATCTTTTGAAGATCATGATGAAGTCTAAACAAGACATTTAAATGTCCGTTGATCTAGAAATACCAGGTAACAGGTAAAAGCACAAGTAGAATGTATTTTTATTTATTTATTTATTTATTGAGGCAAGGTTTATCTGTGTTACCCAAGCTGCAGTGTGATTATGGCTCAGGGCACCTTGACCTCACTTGATCAACAAGTAATGTTCCCACCTTAGCCTCCTCAGTAGCTAGAACTCTAGACACATGCCACCATGCCTGGCTAATTTTTTTGGTTTTTATTTTTTGTTGAGATGGGGTCCCACTACGTTGCCCAGGCTGGTCTCAAACTCCTGTGCTCAAGCAGTCCTCCCACTTTGGTCTCCCAGATTTCTGTGATTACAAGCCATGAGCCACTGCATGTAGACATAATTGATATAGAATATTAGCGACAGTGAAGACTCATATCGTCAGTGAGACTTTTTATGTACTTGTTCTGAGGAGAAACACTATGCTCTATGAGCCCTATTCAGAACAAGTTTGAAATGAAGTGTGAAATTAACAAAAAACACTACTCAGGTTGAGTGTAGAGAGTAATACAAGCACCTCATAGACTTAAGGACATTAAAGTTCGAGTTGCTCAGGGAAACAAAGTAAGTGGTGGTGATTGAACCACTTGAAATGTTCCTTCCTTTGTGCAAACAATGGTGGATTGCCAATTTTCCTGATTTGCTAATATACAGTTGCTAAGTGTACTATTTTCTTTGGAAAAGAAGATGGTGTACCTTCTGTGGCAAATAAAAAGTTATTTTATTAGTTTGATGTTTTTACTGCAAGCAAATACAAACCCCAACACAAAGCAACTTAAACATTATTTTCACAAATCCAGAGGTAGGATGGTTATGTCAATGTTCCAACCATATCATTAGAACCTGGGTTTCCACATGTCTACTTGGCCTTCCCCAGGCACCGGCCTCCCACTGAGTTTACCTGTCTTCTTTATTGGAAACACCCATCAGGCCACCTGATTGGCCAGGATTGTGTCAGATGCTCCAGCCTAAACCCATCACTACTAAGGGGACTGAGAACTCTCATGAGTGCCTTAACTGGAGGAGGTAGAGACATGCTTAGCGACATCAGGGCTCTGCTCTCAGGAAAGAAGGGGAAGGATGTCGGGCAGACATCTGCAGTAATGTTACGGTTCTCTGCTTAAATGAATGTCTTTTTCTTTTCTCCCAAACGATAAATAGTGATGTAATATTTTCAATGTGTTTTCTTCTTACCTGTAAGTTTAACTTTGATTTAGGATTTTTCTGACCCTTGGAGATAAGGATGACAGAAGCCTTGGGGAGAATAATGGCGGCACCATAACGAACTGGAGCTTTGTAATCAGAGTAATTTCATCTCTGGATTCGATTCTCAGTTAACGTGTGTGACTGCTATCTAAACTCCTCTTTCCACACGTCCCCCCTGGGGCCTTTTCTGATTGCAGCAGTTGTTTTTCGTATTATGCCTGCATTAAACATGAAATTTCAGCTGCCGGAATTGAGCTTGCCTTTTTCTGACAAGATTGCAAACAGCTTAGCTGCAGCCATTAGGATCAACATAAACAGTCTCGTGAAATGGGTAAATGAGTTCATGTGCGCAGGGCGGAAACCTCTTCAAATAAGGAGGCCACTACAAGAGGAGAAGTTAGTAGAGTGCCATCACTGTATACAAGAAAGGATGCAAGAAGTATGCCTGGGTCTTGTTCAGAGAGACTGGAACATGTCCATCGAAACACCAGTCATATCGTTGGGCTGACATTATTCCCCACCCCCTTCTCAAGGGTTAGGACTGGCTTAGATGGAGCAATGAGGATGGGAAATAGTTTTGGTGACCCCATCAGTGAGGTCTTCTTGATCCTCGCTCAAATCTGTCTCAATACGACGTCACAGCTGCAAAGACTCAAATTTGACTTCCAAACACTTGAAAAGTAATACGCCTTAAGTAGTGAATTGGCAGAAAAAATAACACTGACTAACATGAAAGACTTCATTCAGATCCTCTTTGGAAAGCCCTGTCTTGTTCCGGTCTGTGTGATAGCTGCTCCAATCTCACTCTGCTGGCAAGCAGTTAAAACCTGTAAGGACCTAGCCCACCACCTGCTGTTTGCTGAAAGCTCACCATCTCCTCACTCTCTCCCCACTTGCCCCTGCAATTCTCCAGTCTGGGTTTCTCAACATGAGTGCTGCTGACACGTGTCACCAGAGAATTCTTCATTGTCAGGGGCTGTCTTCATTGTAGAAGGGTAATGAGCTTCTATGGCCTTTACCCACTACACACAAATAACATTTACCAAAAGTGCAGGCAAAATGCAGACCCAAAAAGTCCAGGGTATATTGCCAAATTCTCTGAAATTGCCAAATTCTCAGAATCCTCTGGTGACACGTGTCAGCAGCACTCATGTTGAGAAACCCAGACTGGAGAATTGCAGGGGCAAGTGGGGAGAGAGTGAGGAGATGGTGAACTTTCAGCAAACAGCAGGTGGTGGGCTAGGTCCTTATAGGCTTTAATTGCTTGCCAGCAGAGTGAGATTGGAGTAGCTGCCACACAGACTGGTACAAGATAGGGGTTTCCAAAGAGGATCTGAGGACAAATCACCCCTGATTAAGAACCAGAGCTGTAAGTAGTCTGTGCCTTCTTCGGGTTTCTGGATCTATCCTTTTCTGTAACCTCTCCCATTTATTTTTCCATCTCCCACATCCTCCAAGCAAAACAAACAAAAATAAATAATCAGAACACATCCTATTTAGAAGGTCATCAATTAAAGGTTATTTTTCTCCTTTTCCATGTAGAGTCAAATGGAAATCAAGACAAGAATTCCAGTGTGAATACCAGGGGAGCAGTATGTTTGGATTTCCAAAACAAGGGGCCAGAAGAAGAATATCAGGTGCAAAGCAGGAGATAAGGAGTCCAGGAAAGTAGAAAAGTGGAAGCAGAGAGCAAGATGGAATGAAACAGAAGATTCAGGTCTAAGATCTGAAGCAACAAATGAATTGTGCCAGCTGCTGATTCTTTGTGAATGCTCCCCACAAGAAGTAGGGGCGCTGGGTCATTCTGGAGGGAACTAGGGTGGGACAGAAAGCAGAGAAGACCGAGAATAAAGGTTATGTGGGCAAGGCTACAGGAGAAGCAGCGGGAGGAAGAACAGACGGGCTGGACTAAAAACGGAATTAGGTAAACCACATTGGACACCATCCTAAGGCAACGTTTCAGGTGTGGTCAAAAACATACAAAAGTACACTAATAAATTTTTATACTTTGTCAACGTGTTACACTTAGGAAGTGTAACATTAAGAAAAAACCTTTTACTAATTCAATTTTAGAGAAAGAAACTTATACTCATGGGAGGAGGAAAATGTCTAGCTTCAGTTGGAAACAGCAAAGAACTTAAAAACATTAAAAATAAAATCAAAGAATATCACAAGTCAATAAATGGCTTACAGCAACAACAGAGAAAGAGGAGTATGAGGAGTATGGTTCTAAGGGAAATGGTGGTCACCAGCTGGCTTGGTGTGTCGGTGGCCTAGAGGACGAGGGAGGCGTCGGCTGAGCACCTGTGCTATATCAGGTTCTTGCTCAGCACATCGCATTGGATAGCTCACTCAACACCCACAAAAGCCCCAGGAAAGATTATCTGCCCCATGTTACAGGCGAGGAAACTGACGACTCCTACTTGACTGAGGGGTTGCAATATCAAGCAGCAGAACCAAGATGCAAATCTTCATCCCATTCTTCAAAGGAACACTCTATCCTTAACCACACTTTTTCCTTTCAGGAGGTTTTGTTGTTTACAAATATACCTGTATTTATTTTTCTGTATTTGTTTATTTATTTTGAGACAGGATCTCACTCTATTGTCCAGGCCTCAATTTCCAGGGCTCAAGTGATCCACCTCAGCCTCCTGAGTAGCTGGGACTGCCAGCATGCACCACCATGCCCAACTAATTTTTGTATTTTTAGTAGAGTTGGGGTTTCCCCATATTACCCAGGCTGGCCTCGAACTCCTGGCCTCAAGTGATGCTCTCACCTTGGCCTCCCCAAATGCTGGGATTACAGATGTGAGCCACTGCACTCAGCCTCTCTGTATTTATCTATTGCATAAAACTCTTCTCTTTTGGGATGACAGAGAAGAAGTATTGATTAATCACACTATTTTGAACTTCAGTTTAATATACTTCTGTAAAAAGTAGACAACTCCTAAGTACACAATTCAAGAAATAATATCCAAGTTATTACACGCACTAAACTACCACCAAGGTCAAGAAATAGAACATTATTAGTACACCAAAATCTCCCATATTGTCTTATTTCCCGTCTCCTAGAAAGTACCCACTATTCTAACTTCTAAAATCATAGATGATATTTCTTTTAAAAAATTTTAAGTATATATAGAATGATACAGCATCAATTATTTTCTTTTGGTTTGGCTTCATTTGCTAAAAATTTTGTTTGTAAGATTTATCCATGATCCTACGTATATTCACCAGACAGTCCTCTGTTGTGTCAGCATGCCACAATTTATGTGTCTGCTCGATTTTGGAAGGACATTTCATAAAATGAGTTGGGGCTTAATACATTCAGTCCTCCTATGAGCACTCTATGTTTTTCCTTTTATAAATCCACTTGCCCATTTCTGTTGGGAAGTAAAATTGCTGAATATGTACATGCACAGTTTAAAGTAGAGATTGCTAATTTTCAAAGAGTTTTCAAACTACACCAATGTAATGGTAGTTTATTTTATTTGTTGTACAGTTTTTTATCATATAATATTCCATGGATATATTAGGTTGGTGCAAAAGCAATTGCGTTTTTTGCCATTACCTAGTATCTATGAATTCTACTTTTCATGTTTTTTGTGCCCATGTACAATCATTTTATACAAACACACACACGCACATACACAAATTTAATAGATCACACCAACAGTATTCTAGAATAGCTGTACAACCCTGTGTATGAGAGTGTTCAATTGTCCCTTACAAACTTTCTTGGAGACAATTTATTTTCAATCCATTGTCACAGATCTTCAACAATTGTCTTAGATGCAGCCTACTGTTGTGGTTACCATGATAGACTTTGGGCCTAGAGTACTTGAGTTGAATTCAAGTTTTGCCACTTACCATAGGATCCAGCAATCTCACGATGGAGTTTATATCCCCAAAAAATGAAACCAGTATGCAAATAAATACTGAATACCGAATACTAAATACTATAGTATTGCAGCACTATTCACAATTGTCAACATATGGAATCAACTGACGTGCCCGTGAGTGGATGAGTGAATAAAGAAAATGTAGCACAGAAGAGAATGAAATCCTGTCCTTCACAACAGCATGATGAGCCTGGAGGACATTATGTAGAGTGAAATAAGCCAGGACCAGAAAGATAAACACTGTATGTTCTCACTCATATGTGGAATCACTTAGTTTTTTAGCACTTCCCTCTGTCTCTCCATATGAAAAATGGAAATGATGATAACAAAAATACCTTATAGAATTACTAAATCAACAAATGAATTAATACCTGTAAGACATTTAGAATACTACTTGGCATATTATAAATTGTATGTTAAATATGAAGTTAAATGTTCTATTTTTCTGATATGTGTCTCTATATAAATATAGTGGACATTATAAAGATGCATAATAAATGCTTACTTAATATGATTATACTGCTTTCTTAATTTATCAAGTTCAGTCATTATCTACAAAATGTATTTTATAATAGATAAAGATGTAGCAGTTTTACATCCCACGTATCTCTGCCAGCATGGTTATGTCATAATCTTTGTTTAAATTAATAAATATTAATTACATCATGTATTTGTTTTTCTAGGGATATTTGCTGTAGCAAAGTACCACAAACTGCATGGCTTCAAGCAACAGAAATGTATTAACTCATAATTCTGGGGGCTACAGTTCCAAAATCAAGTCATCAGCAGGGCGGTGCTCTGTCTAAGATCTCTTACACACTGCTTGATTACTGGCAATCCTTGGCATTTCTTGGCTTGCAGTTATGTAACTCCAATCACTGCGTTCTTCATCACATGGTGTTCTCTCTGTGTCTCTCTTTCCACTCGTTTTGTAAAGACACCCATCACATTGGATTAGGGCCCATCCTCATGACCTTATCTTCACATGATTATAGCTCTAAAGACCCTGTTTCCAAATACAGTCACATTCTGATGTATTTTCAAGGTTAGGATTTTAACATATCTTTTGTGAGGACATAATTCAATTCATGACACGGTATTATGTAAATAGTGTTCATGGCAATAGCAGTAGAAATCTTTGCCTATATCACTCTACATATTTTTAAAAATCGTTTTTCCAGTGATCCATCAGATATGCAGTACTTTTAATCACTTTACTCCAAATAATCCATTGTAGCAAATAATCGGTCACTTCATGTCCTGAATACTTCCTTTCCAGAGCTTTGTATTCTTTTCCAATTTTTACTTTTTTTTTGTCTAGACCTACTATATAGCTGTCATACAGAAACTTAGTTCACAATTCTTTTGTGTTAGAGTTAATGTTTCCTGTTTTCTATATCTTGCTCTTTCATAACTTACTTTCACCTTTCATTGAAATGTATTCTTCCTTATATTACTAAGAAACAAGACATGATGGTCAAATTTTCTGAATCCTTAAATTTTTAAAAATTCTCCTATTATTCTATTTCCATAGTCATTGTATAGCTTAGCTAGGTATAAAATTGCAAATATTTTTTCTTAAAAATTTGAAGGTAAGGCTTTGTTTATTATCTAGCATAATATATCTTCCTTAAAAAGGCCAATGTCTTTCTAATTCTTGATCTCTTGGATGGAATTGAATGCTTTCCTCTCTGTCTTTATGGTAGTCTTAAAAGTTAATCCTCTTATACTGTTCCCATTCATAGACATAGGTATTTAATATATATGTAATTGACTTTCTATATTCCTAATTTTAATGTTTTTTCTTGTCTCCTGATTGTTCTATTTTCATAACATACTGCTCTTATTTTATAGATACAATGTCTTTTCTTAGTATTCTAAACTTTATAACCTTAAAAATTTTCTTTTCCTTAATGCATTATCTCTGTTCTCTTCATACCCACTCATTGCACTTGTCTTAACTGCATTTTTTGTGTGTGTGTGTTGAAAACTGATTGCAAGTGTAAAGAGATATCTGACTGTTTAGATTTGCACATAGTATAGTGACAAGCTGATTAGGAGCTCTGAATATGTGGGTAAGACTTATTCATTGCTTAGCATCATTGCAGATTGATCAGCCTGCAAGGCAAGCATTTACTTTTAGGACTCTGAATGTACTTGGGTAAAATCGGGACTATTTAGTTTCTCCAGAGAATAATTATCTAATCTCTTGTTTGGATATTATGACTGGGGGTATATGTTCTAGGAGCTGAATTGTTAATTCTTTTAGGGGCTGTCTTTAAAATCATATTTAAAAGACCACTATTTTCTCAGCCCCACATTTTACTTTCTTTTTCTATAAAATAAACCTACATTCAATTTTCTAGCTGTGTGCATGGGGATTACATGGAGGCTGATTAGTATTATTCTGAATACACACAGTCAGGAAAATGTGGCATCTCCATTCACAGATGCGCAGTTGGTGCACCTGCTTCCATCTCTACACATCATCTCCTCACTTCACTGATACCGACACCAACAATTTCTGAGATTTTTCACATGATTTGCTTGGCAAATCAGTTTTCTCCTCTTTGATATCAGCCTATACAGATATTTTATTTGTAGCTTCATCCTCCCTCCTTAAAAAATGTGACTTCTCCATCCATATTTTGTATCATTTTGGTTGCTATAGATTTAAGTATTTTTTTTAAATTCCCCACTATTATAGAAAGAAAATACGTACATATATGTGGTCAATCTGTCGTCATTGACCAGAAGACAATTTAGGGTTTTAATCTTGATGTTCCTCAAGAATTTTCTGTAAATGATTTAACACAACTGGAATGTGTTTTAGTGAATGGTGTGAGAGAAGGACTTACGTATTGTTCAATAACTCCAATTTTACCAGCAGCAATTATTGAATAACACTTATTCAATAACAATTATTGAATACTTTTCCAAAGATATGTGAGGCTTCTCTTGAGTTCTTAAAATATATGTTGAGTTCTGTTACAGAGCTTTCTCTGTTTCCTTTTTAATAGCATTGTTTTCTTTGATATTAAAATTATACTTATTCATTTTAGAAAGTTTGCAAAATATATAAAACTACAACATGAATATACAAACTACCATCTCCCCCTGCACTGTTTATCTCTTCAAGTATTATAAAGCTTATGTGCATAATTTAAGCTTAAAATAGAAGCTTGTTTATGTTATTAGGCAACCTTCTCCAGTCACTTAACATTGTATAGTGAACAGTTTCTTATTGCATTAACTTTTTGTAGTATGATTTGTAATTGCTTAACAGTATTTGATCATATAGATATATCAAAATTTATTTCTTTATATAGTTTGCCAGCACTGGATATTATGCAAACTTTAAGCTTTCTATTTCCAGTTCTAAAACCATTCCTCCTCTTAGCTTGTGGTTCTTGGATACTTGTGAAATAACTTTTTTCCCTCTCTGTTTACTAGGAAAGAAAAACAATATATTGTTGGTTTTTTCTTTCTAAGATCTAAAGTCTTTCTAACTAACTGACCACTACATTCTATGTCAGAAATACTGATTTGATTTCGGAGCTGTATACAATTTCTACCAGCATCTTTTAAGCAGCTGTTACTATGGGTCCCCTTGCTATTTGTAGAACCTGAGCCACAATCTCTGGCCTTTGGAATGGCTGTTTTCTCCACCAGCACACTGACCCTCCAGACACCCTCACCGTGGAGTCCCACCATCCCCTTCCCCCATCTTTGCTCACACATCACCATCCAGACGAAGTCTACCCCAGCCACTCCAACCTCTGGCTCAGTGCTCTTACCCTCCTTCTGCCCTGCTTGACTTGTCTTTTTCCATAGCAGTCATCATATTCAAATGCATGATATAACTTGTTTATTATGCCTATTTATAATTATTGCCTCTCCATACCGGAAGGTGACCTCCATGAGGACAGATATCTTTATTTCAATCACTGATAACTCTGAGCACCTACAACAGTTCTTGACACAGGACAGATGCTCCATAAATCTGTTTTGAATGAAGGACATACATTCTATTCTTATTCTAAAATATACTTTATTTATATTCTTTTATTCAGTCAGCACCAACTGGGCACCTGGAGCCAGGCCCTACACAGGGGATGAACTGACATGAGTGGCTGATCCTCACTGTCACTGTCAAAGAGGTTGCAGTCAAGTGGGGGTGATACCAGAGGGGTCCAGGGAAGGGGTCAGGGGAGAAGAAGCTTGGTCTGTATGCAAATGCATGTAGAGAGAGGGGCTGAAAAGCACAGCTTGTTGGAAAGCCCAAGTCATGAAGCCTTGCTGGTATAGGGCTGTTGACTGGAATGTGGCAGGAGGGTAGGAGTCACATGCCCCAGATCAGGGAGCGTCTTCCGAATGGAGTGTGCACTGCACTGGGTGATAGTTGAGGGTGGTTGAGGGATTTGAAGTTGCATGATTAAATATACATTATAAAAGGTCACTTTGAGCCTCTGTGAGGATGAATTGGAAAGCAGGCAGACAAGGGACAGGAGAGCACTTTGTAAAGTATCATGGCAGTCAGGGTGAGAAACGATAAGGCAGGAATTCACAGCAGTGCAGATTGAGAGGAGGGAAATATTTCATAAACAGTTAAGCAGTGCAGCGGGCAGGGCTTGATGGTGGAAGGATTAGAAAACAGCTTATAGGAAGAAGGAGAAAAGGTCTAGGACTTACTCCTGGATTTCTGATACTAGTGACAATTTAGACAGGGATGTTTATATTTATATGCAGGAGATAAGATGCAGGAAAATACTAGTTAACATTTTAATGTGCTTAATCTTAATACATATAGCATATATCCAGGTGGAGTTTTATTGTAAATAGCTATGAAGGAGGTCTAAAATGTTAACATAACAAGTTGGAATGAAAATAAATATTTGGGAATTGCAGCCTGTAGATGGTGGTTGAAGCTATGGATAAATAAAATCACATAAGATATATATATACACTGTGAGAAAACATGGGAACTCATAAGAAATCCTGAGGATATCAGCAATTACTTCCCACGTGGGGGGATGTGAAGAAACATGGAGGAAAACAGACATCCAATGAGAATTAGGACTTGGGAGGAAAAGGACACCAAGAAAGAGGGAAAGAGAAAATCCAAGGAAAAGGACCCTTCTGGAAGGAAGGTGTGGCCAGCTACCAATGGGCTCAGTGTCTAACATGGTTTGGATCTGTGTCCCCACCCAAATCTCATGTTGGATTGCAATCCCCAGTGTTGGGGGTGGGCCTAGTGAGAGGTGATTGGATCATGGGGGTAGATTTCCTTCTTGCTGCTCTCATGATAGTGAGTGAGCTCTCATGAGATCTGGTTGTTTAAAAGTCTGTATAGCAGCTCCCCCTTCTCTCTCTTGCAGCTGCTCCAGCCATGTAAGATGTGCCTATTTCCCCTTCTGCCATAAGAGTAAGTTTCCTGAGGCCTCCCACTCATGCTTCCCATACAGCCTGTGGAATTGTGAGTCAGTTAAACCTGTTTTCTATATAAATTAACCAATCTCAGGTAGTTCCTTTTAGCAATGAGGGAATGGACTAATATAGCATTACTTAAGTTATCTGTGACTAGGGGGAGTAAATTTCGTGAAATGTTTTTAATTTAATATTAAGCCACTTGGACATTTTTTAATAACAAAAAAAACCAAATAGAACAGGAGAATCAGAAAGGAGTTTGTGACCCATCTGGTCACCTTGCCTCTATTAAAACAAACATTAAGTTTCAGCAGTATAAAGTGACCTGCCCAAGATTATACAGGTGGAAGGCTCAGCTTCATGTCCTCTGCCTGCTTACTTGCTACTGGGTTTCTCCTTCTGATTAGAATGCTTGAGAATACTGCTTCCTGAAATTCATCATATATTCACTTATTACAATTGTACTTTATCAACAAAATGCAACCAGATTAGAGTAACCATATATGATTGGAAAAGATTGTCTTGGTACCAGAGTTCTTCCATCGGATCCTACAGCATCTTGTGGATCAGCTATGCCTCCGGGGCACCTTCCAGTCTGTGGTTTGGAGGTCAGCTCCTGAGGCTGCCAGTGGGTGCCTGGGGATTGAAAAGAAGCCGTGTTGTGGTTGCTTCCAGGCATGGCCTAAATTCAGTTTTAGGTAAGTTTTAAAAGAAGCTACTTTCCTAACGTTCTTGACAAGCTGGAGAAAACTTCAGCAGCTCTTTGCTTCTGGATCACTGTCTCGGCAACAGTGCTTCTGACGGTGTCAGCATAGTCTCCAGGAGAAACAGTGCTGACCGGGTGGCGTTTTCCGCTTTCCTTTGCATGAGGTCCCCACAGCCTCGTTCCTTTCAAGACTCATCCTTCACTTAGATTCACTCATGTATGAGTCCATCACTTTTTTATTTTTTGCTACTTTTTCCATGACTGTCTTCTGCTATTCCATAGGCAACCATTGTTAAGCTGGGTGTCTTGTTATTTGTTGTTGTTTCTGGTCACTGTGATCCTGGAGGCGGCTGAGTACAACCCTGGCCCACAAGAGGGAGGGAGGAGTGGCCGGGGCCTCCCTCAGAGGAAGTATCTGCAGCACAATATGTAAAAACATTTCCAAAAGTGACTTACACGCCGTGTGTGGCACTATTGTCCCTGGCTCCCACAGGAGCTGACCCAGCTAGCAGAGCCGTGACCATGTCCCCACGTCTGCCAGTGAGGGTGGACGTGAGAATTGTGCCTGGCAGGCTCACTGGAGTCTGGCCTCTGAGCCTCAGTACCAGCGCCACTCTCAGCATGAGAAGGAGCGTGGAGGTGCACACGCTCCACTGGGGTATTTTAATTCCATTCAGATACTTGTTACCAGATCACTGGCCTCTCTGGAGACCCTTCATTTCCACCCGCTTCTGATAAAAGTCATTGCTTTTTTTTAACAACAACACTGATTAAAACCTTCTCTAGGTTTCCCTCCTTAACTGATTTTAGCAAAATTATCTCTAAGACTTTCCACATGGCGAGTGGCATTAACAGCATTTTAGTGACAGGTCTAGACCATTATTAACAAAAGCTTCGAAGAACGCAGCACTCATTTGAACAATGCAGAAGGTGTGAGGAATTTCAAATTCGAAATGACAAAACACCCCACACGCTCCCTCGTGCTCCTGGATTTTACTGCATGACTGGAATGTCAAAATTCCAGCTTCTTGTCTGAATATTAATTAGTATTTAAGGCTCATTACGCTGGTTTTAGTGATTTATTTCATTCTGTAATTAGATATTATAATTAGGTTATCTCTATCAGATTTTCAACTTTCCTTTAATAAGAAACTGTTCAATAAATACGGATATAAATTTATTAAATTATAACACATCATTTGAACTGGGTTATAAATCTTGTTTTGAAATAAATAATAACCTAATCATGGCATGGTATTTTTGTTTTTATATGAATACCTATTTTCTAGGTGGTCAATGTGTTCTAGTGGTATTTTGGAACCTTTGTTAAGTGACATAACTATCTCATGGTATTAAATTTTGACCTTCAGAATTCAGAGGAAAATTTATGGATGTATGTATGCTATGCTATGTCATTTATGGCATTTCCAAAGAGTGGTTTCTTGCTGTAAGGGAATAATTCCTTACAGAAAACAGCATGAAATACATATATAATAAACTAGGACAAGGATCAATTATCATTCCTTGTTTTTTATTTGTGTTACTGTGCCATAATGGGCACCCATGTGTCTAAACCATTCCAAAAAGCAGGAAATGATAGGAGATACTCAGATAATTGTGCTTTAAGAGCGATTAAATGTGTCTACTTTGCTACAAGTTAAGAAAAATTTCAGAGTTGGTTACATGAATCACAGAAGAATATTCAGGAAATGGTGACAGTGATTAGAATTATTTTGGTCTGGCTCCCAGAAGGGCTGATGCACGGTCACAGCCTCCTAATTCCACGCCTGAGCACGTGCCTGAGTGTAGCCTCTGCATGACCCGCTCTGGAGATGCTGCTCTCTGTGTGGGCCCCAGGAGAACACTGAGAATTTACATTAGACCTTTCGTGTGGCGAGGAGGAGCCATTTAGATTCAGGAGTGGTTCTTCGAGATTTGGGCCTACTTTCTCGTTAAAGAAATGAATACTGTATTTTCTTAAACATAAATGTGGACATATGGTCTGAAACATGCTCTGAAAATGGGACAGAATATTTGATATCAGGTCTGTCCTAGACAATCTGGGACATATGGGCGCTGTACATAGCGATGATGAATCTGAATTTCGTATTAATTTTCTGAAGCCCAATGGCCAGTCTGTCTTGGGCTGTACGTGTGAGCTCACTTGTCCACAGAGGCTCCCTGAGGCCTGCTCACTACCTGCCAAGAGCCATCTTAGGCACCGGGAAAAACTGTAAAAAAAAAATAGACAAAATCTCCTGCCCTGTAGACCCTAGCCCAGCCTCTTTTTTAATGCGAAAATATATGACATTTAATTGTAATTATTACTTTCTCCATCTGATAGAGGCACTTCATGAGGTTGTGTGTGTGTGGGTGTGTGTGTGTGTGGGTGTGTGTGTGCTAAAACTTTCAATCTTGATTTGGGCAAGGAGTTACCGGTGAGAGCGCAGCTGATGCCCCCTTTGGAGCTGAGGAAGGCGGGGAGGAGGGGCAGGAATACAGCCCCTGAGCCCGAGGCCTGGAGCCGCCCTCCGCTGTGGAGACGGCGTGGGACGCCCAGGCAGGGAAATACGGCGGGAGAAAAACGGTTCAGTTACGGAGTCAATTATTGGAAATGTGACCCAAGAAACCGGGTGGGTGGCCCGAAGTCAAGAGGAAGAGTCCAGCTTTCTGAACCAGGGAAACCACTGGCGTAGGACGGACCCCACAGGAACACCGTGAGTACTTTACCTGCGGGGTCTGGGACAGGGTTTGTCCTCACGCCTGGGGAAGAAAGAAAAGCCCAGCGAGGCTCAGAGGCCTCCTCCCAGGTTTGCGGAATTAAAAGGAACAGTGAGACGGACAGGCTCTTTGCGACTTTTGTTGGAATTTGAGACTGAGCCACGCGGGCTCTGCAGATTCGCCTTGGGGAAGGATGGCTCTGGGGCCAGACACATCCTGGGTAGAGGTTGCACAGTGGTGGTTGACAGAACTTGGTTAGTGTTTTTGCTATTTTAAAAAGAGGCTTTTTTTTTTTTTTTTTACAATTTAATATATTTTTCTGACTAAAATGTAATTGATTTTTATATATGGAATTTTATTTCAGCAACTTGCTCACCTAACATTTTAATTGTTCTAAACCGAATAGAATCGTTGAGACTTTATATGCATAAAGTCAGCCGTAAATAGTCATGTTTTGGATTTTGTTCATATAAATACCTTCTATTTGTTTTTCTTAATTTACTATCCTGGGCTAGAATTTCCAATAAGATGTTAAAAAGACGTGGTGATAAGCAGAAAAAAAAAAATCTAATTTCTAATCTAAAATGTAAAGCTTTCAGGCTGGGCATGGTGGCTCACACCTGTAATCCCAGCACTTTGGGAAGCCAAGGCAGGCAGATCTGATGAGGTCAGGAGTTCAAGACCAGCCTGGCCAACATGGTGAAACCCCATGTCTACTAAAAGTACAAAAATTAGCAGGGCTTGGTGGTGTGTGCCTATAATCTCAGCTACTCAGGAGGCTGAGGTAAAATAATTGCTTGAACCTGGGAGGTGGAGGTTGCAGTGAGCCGAGATCGTGCCATTGCACTCCAGCTTGGGCAACAGAGTGAGACTCCATCTCAAAAAAAAAAAAAAAAAAAAAAAAAAAAAAAAAAAACTACATTACATTAGATTAAAAAATAAAGCTTTTGTTGATTCACCAGTTAGTGTTACAAAAAAGTGTTTCCCCAGAGAAATTCAGCTTCCAGCTAGACAGCCTCAAACCACCGCCTTCTAAAAGAAGGAAACTCATGCCCATTTGCAGGTAAAACAACCTATTCACCTCAGGCTCTGCAGTTTTACACAAGATATCTGTAATTCAACAAAAAATATGGAGCATAAAAACGGCCAGGAAAATATTCATTCTGCAAAGAATCGAAACGAGCATCAGAATCATGCACAGAGATGATGCAGGTGCTACAGTCATCAGACCAGGAATGTAAAATAATTGTGCTTCTGTCTCTAGTCTAAAGGGTGGACAATATGCAAGATCATGTGGTTGAATTTTAGCAGGAAACCAACAAGATAAGAAAGAATCCAGCAAAAATCCTAGACATACACATGAAAATGCAGTAAGAGCAATGAGGAATGCTTCCTTCCCAGTGGACAGGCTGCAGACTTGAGAGACTGAGGAAAGAATCAGTGAACTCGAGTGTAAGTAAGTAGCAATCTCCCAACCAAAATACAGAGAGAGAAAGACGTGACCAAGGAGAGCAGAATGGCTGAGAACTGCAAGATGCCATCAAAAGGGCCACATATGCATAACTGAAATCCCAGTGTAAGGAGAGAATGATAATGGGACAAAAGACATATTTTCAGAAGAAACGGTTGAAAATGTTCAAAAACAATTATGGACACCAAACCACAGATTTCGAAGTTAAGAGAACACCATCAAGGTAACTACTGAAAACAAAACTTCCTGAAAACAGTTAGAGACAAATTCCCAGTCACAATGGAATATTTAATCACACTTTTGGTTCCATTCTAACTGAACAAGAACATTTTTTAAAGCAGTGTTACAGATTCAGTGTTTATGTGCTCCCCCATGTCAAATGTTTATGTTGAAGCCCTAACTCCAAGTGGGCAGTATTTGGAGATGGAGTCTTTAAGAGGCAATTAAGGTTAAAGTAGGTCTTGAGGATACTGCTCTCAAGATGGGATCATAAGAAGAAGACAAGACAGCGGAGCCCTCTCTTCACCATGGGAGGACGATCCAAGAAGACAGCTCCCTGCAAGCCAGAAAGTGGGAAGTGGGCCATCTCCAAACACTGGGTCTGCGGGCACCTTGATCTTGGATGTCTAGGCTTCCCTCCAGAACTGTTAGAAATGAGTGTCTGTTGTTTAAAATCAGCCAGTCTGTGATATTTTGTTATAGCAGCCTGAGGTAAGACTAGTAGGAATTTAGAAAATTACCACATAGAGCAATTGTAGAATGCACATGATCTTTAAGTGCTTGTGGAATGTTCACCAAAACATATAATATGTTGAGCTATTACATGATAGCTCACTCCTATTTTATAAAAGTCCTATTTAATGCATATAGTAACTGTAGTAGAATTAACTTGGGATATATTTTGTTACTAATTTTAGCCTATTTATTCCATGCTCTGTAATTCTCCTATGTATCTTATTCACAGATTTTCTAGTTAACCACAAAATCTAGGATACATAGGGGCTCCAAAATGGACAAATATAATTGCTACCATTAACATAGAGTTTCTAATATAGTCCCTTTAATCATTAATCACTGAGAGGACCATCTTTCCAGAATACCCACCACCCCCCAACGAAAAGTTCTCACATCCTGTGACTTTATTTGGTGCTGTATATCTTTTGAAATAAGCCGATTTTCATTTAAGGAGGGAGATCAGCTCAATCTTCATTTGCAGCTTCCTTGCTTACATTTCTTCTGGCTCCTAGGAAGCTCTGAAGTTATTGTTAACTGAGATCTCTGACTAGATGCCTTGGGCTTTGATGGGATTGCTTACATCTGTTGAGCATAAGTTGAGGGCTTGGCCAAATACTGTTGGCCATTGACTGACAGTAGTTGGCAAATATCCAAGTGACATTCGAGATGATCTCAAATAGTGCTGAGACACTGATGGTATCCAGACTTTCAGTATATCCTTTGCTCTAGAGGACGCACAGAGCAGCCCTAAGTTCCCGAGTCCTGCTGGGGGCCTACCTCCAATTACACATCACCCCACATTTTCCTGTCTTTTGCCGTATGAGGGAGTTTCTCCTCAGTTAGATATAGTCTGTAATTACATATCCAACCTCCCCACAGAGGTAATGAACGTGAGAACTGTTGTGAAAGAGGACCTTGTAAACTCAACCAGCCACTTTCTCTACACATTCTCCACTGCCCCTAAATGTAAGGTTGGCATGTTTCCAGCTTACACTGCCTTAGTGTGGTAGCCACCACACCAACCAGTGTCTCTTTGACAGTTTGCACCTAAGAGGATGTACACTTTCCCTTAGACAACACCCCAGAATAGCCACTCCATTCTTCTTTTGTTTGTGGGTGTGCTGAGTTTCCTACAGTTTGGACTTTCACCCTCTTTTCTCCAAATTCACATTAACAACATAGAGCATCCCAACAGCCTTCAGAATGTGGAGCAGCCTGAAATTGGCAAGCAGAGCTCAGTCATAAATGTGGTTCCTCCAGAAGTTGCTTCTCCTTCCCCTGCCTCTCTGTTCTGTCTTCCCTATGCATTAACCAAATTATTATTTGAAATTTCATCTCCAAGTGGAAAGACATTTAATAACCACGGCTTGACATCTAAGAACACAGCGCTACTTCCTCTGCAGCTTTGCTTTAGAGCCAGCATCCAGTCCACAGCAGGGGCAAAGCCAGCCTCGATGTCATTCTTCCTCAGCACTTCTAAGATGAGACCACCATGCACACATTCCATCACCTGTCTATGCTGCTTGTTCTCCCAGATGCCTTAATCTGGGTTTGAAGGTCTGTCTCCACCACCCTTCTACAACTTCTACCAAGATGCTAAATTTTCAGCACAAGAAAGTGTCCTCATCTGTTTTGTATTGCTACAACAGACTACCCACAACTGGGAAATTTATGAAGAAAATTGGTTTATTAGGTTGACGATTCTAAAGGCTGGGAAGTCAAAGAAGCATGGCACTGCCATCTGCTCAGCCTTTGGTGAGGGCTTCAGGCTGCTTCACAGAGAAGGGGAAGGGGAAGCAGGCGTGTGTGGGAAGGAATCAAACATGAGAGGCAGCCTTGCTTTCTAACAACCTGCTCTTGTGGGGGCTAGTCCATTCCCACCGGAACTAACCCAGTCTCTGGAGAAAGACATTAATCTATCTTAATGACTCAGTCACCCCTTACAGGAACCATGATTGGTTACATTGACAATTAAATTTCTTTAAAAAATCTATTTTTAAGAAAACCTCTGTTTTGTTTATGTTTTTGTTTTAAGATGGGGGAGGGGTTCTCACTCCATTGCCCAAGCTGGAGTGCAGTGGCATGATCATGGCTCACCGCATCCTTGACCCCCTGGACTCAAGTGATCCTCCTGCCTCAGCCTCCTGAGTAGCTGGGACTACAGGTACACACCACCACAGCTGGCTCTCTTTTAATTTTTTTTGCAGAGACAGGGCCTTTCTATGTTGCCCAGGCTGGTCTTGAACTTCTGGACTCAAGCAATCCTCTTGCCTCAGCCTCCTAAAACAATTAAAATTCAAAAAGAGTTTTGACAGGGAAAACCCACATCCAAACCACAGTACTGCCCCTTACAGGCTGTTTTTCTCATTCAGTTGCTTATCTCAGCGTGAGCAGTGATGTTTCTGTTGCTGACTTAGGTCTTCTCAAGAAGACTATTTTTTACAGTTTGAACTTTCACCCTCTTTTCTCCAAATTGACATTAATAACATAGAGCATCCCAACTATCTTAATTTTGGTCAAAATTGCATGCCCTGAAGTTTAGAAGTGTTTTATGAAACCCCAACAAATTATCTCCGCTTTGGTCTTTATCAGTAATCTTGGTTGATTCTCTAACTCCCCAAGCTTTCACCGAGGCAGCTAACACAGAACACGGAGAGAAAGTCCCTGCCACAGCCCTGAGTTCCTAGGGTACTCCATCTACGAGGCATGTTCCTGAATACATTGGTTGACACAACTTGGTCATGCAATTACATGTTATTACCCAAACCACCCTTACCACTAGGTCTACAATACCCAGAGCATCTTTGGTATTAATCAAGCTCAATTCACTCTTCTTTAAAGGAGGGAGTAGAGAAAAATTCATCTTTTCAACCTACTTCTGGTTAAAATATCTGTGAAACTAGAAACACTCATTGTGTGCTAGGTAGCACACTCTAGTGTATTATCTGTTTGTTTATTTTTGAGATGGAGTCTCACTCTGTTGCCCAGGCTGGAGTGCAGTGGCGTGATCTCAGCTCACTGCAACCTCCACTTCCTGGGTTCAAGCGATTCTCCTGCCTCAGCCTCCTGAGTAGCTGGGATTAAAGGTGCCCACCACTACGCCCAGCTAATTTTTGTTTTTTTGGTAAAGACAGAATTTCACCATGTTGGCCAGGCTGATCTTGAACACCTGACCTCGGGTGATCCGCCCGCCTCAGCCTCCAAAAGTGTTGGGATCACAGGCGTCAGCCACCGTGCCCAGTCCATCTGGTGCATAATTAAACAAAAGTCTGTAAATATGGTCTTCTTCTTACCAGTCACTTCTCCTTTTTGCATTCTATTTAACATAAGCCTGGAATCCATGAGGAGAAAAGCAAGTGAGAAGTTAAGAAAGGTTTGGGATGGGAAAAAAGCCACTTTGCTAAGAGCTGCATTATTATTGACAATATTTGCCTCCATCCCTACACTATAAACTCCTTGAGAGCAGGTTCCCAGATTATACTCACCATTAGTACCTCAAAACCTACCTACTATGACCCATGGGAGATGTAAAAAATATTTGTTGAATGCATGAATTGGTACGTCCAGAAATCTAGAGAATTGTCATTCATTAAAGATAAATTTGTTGTCTCCATGGAAACTAATCCTTTTCTCCTATCACTCTTCCTCCTTCAACATCATTACATAAAGTACATTGCTACAGTAGACTGCATGCTCCCTGGTAGCTGACAGCAGTCTTTCAGTTGCAGAATCTTTGCAGGATGATAGAAAGGCTCCTCTCACTGTAAGACATCTATGTCGGGGTCCCCATATAATTCTTCTTTCCTTGAAACATATTCTAAATAAGAGATTTCATGAACACTGGATTATGATTTCTGGACACATATAGTGTAATTATTATTCTCTGACAACTCACACTATTGGCCTTAAAAACTAAGAAAATATTTCCAACTTTCTAGAACATTCAGCCAGTTCGATTTTTTTCTGTGAAGAAGCATTTGTAGAAAAACTGAGAAAGGTCAGTATTAATACAAACCAGGCATGCACTGTGATGTGCCCGGATGGGGAGCATTGAGCGTTTAGTGAGCAACTGATAAATCTTAGCCGCTTCCTCCTTCTTACCTGCCTCATGGAAACCACAAGCAGTCTAGCAATGTTCCTCCATTCAAACAGCTAGAGATCCGGGGAAAGAATCAGCGAGTCAGTTTATTCGAAGGAAATAAAAATGTTAGTCACAAGGAGGCCAGACCCAACATCTGCCACTTTACTTTGGATTTCAATCTCTGTGAAAATCGGCTGATAAAAAGTGTATGATGTGGTTCAGGGCAAGTTCACTGACTAATAAAGGTTCCTGATCAGCCACGATTGAATTATAAAAAGAAGCCCTGGCGTGGCTTGTTCTTCGGAGACCTCCTTGAAAGACAGATGAATTAGCGTATGCTCAGCTATTTGTTTGTGGGCAGTTCTCAATGGTGCCCTTGTGGACTTCAGCTTTTATAAAATAACCCAGTAAGTTCTATGAAAGCCAAGGGTTACTGAGATGACTTCTAATTCTGTTCATAGTTTATTGCCTTTTGAAAACACAATCTTCATGCTGAAAGAAATGTTAAAGATCACACGATCTAAACCTCTCTCTTTATAGAAGAAGAAACTAAATACTGAGTTCAATATACTTGCTCTAGTTTACACAGCTGACCTGAGAGAGAAGAGAGCTGGAACTAAAGACACCTGACTTGTAGCTCCCTGAGGTATCCCAAATAAGTGCTGCCTTGGGTTCACTGTGAGGGAACCCCATCATGCAGGGAGAATTTGTCCCACAAATTTGTTTGGAAGCTCATGACTTGGTACTTACAAATGTATTATCCCATAAGCACCATGTTGAAAATGGAAAATACATTCCTCCAAGTTCGTCTACAGAAGCTAATTTAGGCTGTAATGTGGCCAGAGTAGCACAGACAGGCTGCGGTGCAGGAAGATGTAATCAGCAGGACCCTGTGGGACATGTTATTCTGAAGAATTGGACTTTCCAGAGACCCAAAGATTTACTAGTTGTAAAATACATTTTAAGCTGTGTTCATTCATTCCACAGAAATGTTTTGAGTACCTATTATGTGGTGGTCACTCATCTGGGTACTGGGATGCAGCAGTGAACAAAAGAGGCCAAAATACCTGCCTTCGTTGATGTTCCATTCTAATGTGATGAGCAGAAGCAAAACTAAATTACATCATATGTTAGAATGTGAAAAGTGTTGTGAGAAAGGTAAAACGGGAGAAGCGACACCGATGAACTCACAAAGCAGAAAGTATAATTGTAAATCAGATGAAGAGCATCCATCACTGGGGTGGATGGATGATGGAGACATCCATCACTGTGAAGGTGTCTGAGCAATGGCTTGGATATGTCTTGGATCTGTGTCCCCACTCAGATCTCATGTAGAATTGAAATCCCCAGCCAGGCGTGGTGGCTCACACCTGTAATCCCAGCACTTTGGGAGGCTGAGGTGGGCAGATCATGAGGTCAGGAGTTTGAGACCAGCTTGACCAAAATTGTGAAACACCATCTCTACTAAAAATACAAAAAAAAAAAAAAATTAGCCAGGCGTGGTGGTGGGCACCTGTAATCACAACTACTCAGGAGGCTGAGGCAGGAGAATTGCTTGATGCTGGGAGGTGGAGGTTGTGGTGAGCCTAGATCACACCAGTGCACTCCAGCCTGGGCAACAGAGTGCGACTCCATCAGGAGGGAAGGGAGGAAGGGAGGAAGGGAGGAAGGGAAGGAGGGAGGAAGGGAAGGAGGGAGGGAGGGAGGGAGGGAGGAGAAATCCCCAGTGTTGGGGATGGAGCCTGGTGGGAGGTGACTGGATCATTGGGGTGGAGTTCTCAGTTCTCAGGAGTTGTTTAGCCCCATCCCCTTGGTGCTGTCCTTGCAATAATGCATTCTCACAAGACCTGATTGGTTAAAAGTGTGTGGCACCTTCCCTCTCTCTTGCTCCTGCTCTTGCCATGTGACATGCCTACTCCCTTCACCTTCCACCATGATTGTGTTTCCTGAGGCCTCCCCAGAAGCTGAGAGATGCCAGCACTATGCCTCCTGTGCAGCCTGCAGAACCATAAGCAAATTGAGCCTCTTTTCTTTATACATTACCCAGCTTTAGGTATTTCTTTATAGCAATGCCAGAATAGGCTAATAGAGAAAACTGGTACTGCGAAGTGAGGCCTTGCTATAAAGATATCTGAAAATGTGGAAGCAGCTTTGGAATTGGGTAATGTGCAGAGGTTGGAAGAGTCTGGAGAACTCAGAAAACAGGAAGATGAGGGAAAGTTTGGAACTCCTTAGAGCCTTGTTATGTGGTTGTGACGAAAATGCTGATAAAACTATGGATAGTGAAGGCTAAACTGATGAGGTCTCAGATGGAAATTAGAAAATTTTTAGGAACTGCAGCAAAGGTCATGCATGTTTGCCGCAGCAAAAAGCTTGTCTTCATTTTGTTCATGTGATAAGAATCTGTGGAAGGTTTAACTTGAGGGTGATGACCTAGGGGATCTGATGGAAGAAATTTCTAAGCAGCAAGTGTTGAAGAAGTGTCATGGCTGCTTCTAACAGCCTAGCTCAGATGCAGGAGCAAAGAAATAAGTTGGAACTTATATTTAAAAAGGAAAGCACAGTGTAAAGCTTTGAAAGATTTGCAGCCTAGCCATGTGACAGAGAAAGAAAAAGCTTTTTCAGGAGAGGAATTCAAGCAGGTTACGGAGCAACAACATGTTAGGGATACTTGAATAACAAAGAAGAGGCCAAGTGCTGATAGCCAAAAAATGGGAAGAAAGTCTCAAAGGCATTTCTGAGACTTTCACAACACCCCCTCCCATCATAGACCCAGAGGCCTCAGAGGGAACTGAAAGGGCCCAGTTACAGCTTGAGCTGCTGCTTCAGAGGGTACAAACTATAAGTCTTGGAAACATCCACATGGTGTTAAGGCTGCAGGTGCACATAATACAAGAGTAAATGAGGCCTGGGAGCCTCCACCTAGATTTCACAGGGTATTTGGAAAAGCCTGGGTGTCCAGGCAGAAGCCTGTTGCAGGGACAGAGCCCTTATGGAGAAACTCTACTAGGGCAGTGAAGAAGGGAAATGTGGGGTGGAACCTCCACAGAGAGTTCCCACTGGGGCACTGCCTAGTGAAGCTGTAAGAAGGGGGCTATCTTCCTACAGACCCCAGAATGGTATACCTATGGATAGCTTGCACCCTGCACCTGGAAAACCTTCAAAGACTCAGCTCCAGCCTGTGAGAGCAGCCATGAGGGCTGAACCCTGCAAAGCCACGGGGAAGAGCTGCCCAAGGCCTTGGGAGCCCATCCTTTACACTGGAGTGCCTGGATTTGGGACATGGAGTCAAAGGAGGTTATTTTGGAGTTTTAGAATTTAATGACTGCCCTGCTGAGTTTCAACCATGCATGGGGCCTGTAGCCCTTTACTTTCGCCGATTTCTCCCTTTTGGAATGGGAATGTTTACTCCCATTGCATCTTGGGAGTACTAACTTGTTTTGCATTTCATAGATGGAAGAGACTTGCAATGTCTCCGATGAAACTTTGTGCTTTGGACTGTTGATTTAATGCTTGAAGGAGTTAAGACTTTGGGGGACTGTTGGGAAGATGTGATTGTATGTTACAATGTGAGAAGGACATGAGATTTGGGAGGGACTGGGGCAGAATGATATAGTTAGGGTCTGTGTCCAAGCCGAAATCTCATGTAGAATTGTACTGGAGGTGGGGCCTGGTGGGAGGGTGATTGGATTTCTCATGAACGGCTTAGCCCCATCCTCGTGGTGCTGTCATGATAGTGAGTGGATTCTCACAAGATCTGACTGTTTAATAGTGTGTGGCACCTTCTCCTCCTCTCTTGCTCCTGCTCTGGCCATGTGATATGCCTACTCCCCCTTCACTTTCTGCAGGATTGTAAGATTCCTGAGGCCTCCCTGGGAGCCAAGCAGATGACAGCACCATGCTTCCTGTACAGCCTGCAAAACCATGAACCAGTTAAACCATTTTCTTTATAAATTACTCAGTCTTGTGTATCTCTTTATAACAATAAGAGAAAGGCCTAATACAGACATGAAGGAAGGGTCATGCCACGTGTACACAGGTATATGGATATCAGCAGGAAGAGCATTTCAGTAAGAGGGAACACAAGCTCCCATTCCACAAGACTCAGTTGTGTCAATGACTCGCTGCTGGAGGAACATCAAGGAGACTGTAGTGCTGTAGTGAGCAGAGTGTGCGCAAGAATATGTGGATGTGAAATCAGACAGGGAAAATGAAGCCAGGTCATGTGGGATCAACTTCTTTATTTGTAATAAAGAGAGAAGCATTTTATGATCTTGAACAGAGTGTAACATGATATGATGTAAGATCTTAAAAGGATAGCTTTGGGTGTTTTGTTGAGAGTAGACTTTGTCAATCAAACCAACAAAGGTGGGAGACCCTTTACAAAGCAACTGGAATAATCAGGTGAAAAATTACAGTAGTTTTTCTAGGCTGGTAGTAGCTGTGAAAGGATAAAGAAACTGTGGCACATATACACCATGGAATACTATGCAGCCATGACAAAGAAAGAGTTCATGTCCTTTGCAGGGACATCGATAAAGCTGGAAACCATTATCCTCAGCAAACTAACACAGGAACAGAAACCAAACACTGCATGTTCTCACTCATAAGTGGGAGTTGAACAATGAGAACACATGGACACAGGGAGGGGAACATCACACACCGGGGCTTGTTGGGGGGCAGGGAGAAAGGGGAGGGAGAGCATTAGGACAAATACCTAATGCATGTGGGGCTTAAAACCTAGATAACGGGTGGATAGGTGCAGCAAACCACCATGGCACATGTATACCTATGTAACAAACCTGCACGTTCAGCACATGTGTCCCAGAACTTAAAGTAAATTTTAAAAAAAAAGAAAGAAAGAAAGGAAGGAAGGCATTGGGTTGTGGATTTATTTTTGACAGTATGTTTATTGATATGTATTATAAGAAAAAAAGGAGTTTTGCCTCTGAAATAAGAAAACATGGAGTTGCCATTTACAGAGGTGTAGAGGGCTGCAGAAGGGGCAGACTGTGGAAAAAGACAGAGTTCACTTTGGATGTGTTAATGTCATGTCTGCTAGACATCCAATTCGAGGTGTCATTCTGGCTATTGGGAAATGTGGATACTAAATGTAATCAATTGATACAAAAATCTCTTTAAAGTCCAATGCACTTGTTCCAGCCCTTCCAAATAGAGAGTGTCCATGATGTTCTACCTTTTTCATGATGACTCAAGGTTTTCATTATCTACATCTGAAGTGTAGGAGGTCTTCAGACGCTCTTGTTACATTGAGGGCTCTTCATTCCGCAGATGGTGTAATTCTGTAATTTTTAAGACATTGAATCACCTTTCATCTGTGTTGTTCTTTGCTGGTTATTGTCATATGCTGGTGCTGCCAGAGCATGTCCTGCTGGAAATCCCAGAGCAATATTTTCTAGTGAGGATTAAAAACAAAACAAAACAATAAGAGTTCAACCGTCTGGCACAATAATACTTTGCATTTGGAAGGAGAATAGTTTTCCAGTAAGAGACTGAACAGAATGGTCAGAGAGGTCCCAGGAGAATCAAATGAGTGTGTCATCATTGAATGAGGGAAGGAAGAGTGTTCAGAAGCTCGTGTGAGATGAGAAGTGCAGGGCCTTTGCTGGACTTGGCAATCAGGAAGTTATCTCTGATGTTTGCTGGAGCACTTTCCTTCCTGGCATCATGGAATAATGATTTTCTAAACGGGAGAGATAGGCACACAAGGAATTCCAAACTGAAGTTGTAAAGACTTTCCAAGGAAAAAAAAAAAGACCTCACCGTGACCAGCAAAATTCTGCACCAGTCAAAAGTCTTTCAATGTAAATTCCATTAAAATTCCAAGGAAGTCAACTGGAGGCTCCCTGTAGAAGAGATCCAAGGTGTCTTAAGTTCCACCTGCATTAAGGGAATGCTGGATATCTTCACCTGTAACCTTAAAGACCATCAGTGCTCATCCTTTTCCTCACAATACTAGGTCCCAGGCACAATATTATTATTATTTTTTCTTTTTTGTCTTCTTTTCCTGGATGTTTCAGATTCTCTTGGCATGGCCTTTAGGTATCACAGTAACAATAATAAAAATCATTTATTGCTGAGACATCTCAATGATTTCAAGTGGTAAATTAATTTGCAGCCCATCTCCTTGAGGCTGGGAATGTTGAATGACTTGCTAGAAACCAACATGCCAGGCTGGTCACTGAAGAGCTTGCTGTCCTTGTTTTGGCTTCTTCAGGATTTTTTGCCTATTTTTCCTCCTCTCCTATTTGCCCGTTTCCGTTTTCCTCACTCTCCTCATCTCATGGCCATTTTTCTACTTAATCTCTACTGGGGGAAGCTCAGGCAAAACACGAATTGTCTATTTAAATTGTTAGCCACACTTTATCAACGACTTTTGTCTACTCAACCGCCCCTCCCAGGTATTTAAATGTGAGCGTCTTCTGATCCTGTCCTCATTTTCTGACCAATTAGCAATTCAGCATCTCTATTTCAGTGTCCCAGAGTTGCTTCAAACTGAAACCCAAAACTGACCACGTGGCTTTCCCTCTTGCAGTTCTTCCTGCCACGTTTGTCACCTTCAGGGAGTGTTTGCTCCATCTCCGCAATTGCACAGGCTGGAAATTTAGGAGTGACCTTTGAGGTCTCTTTCTGCTGGATTGATTCAGTCTTCACATTCTGTTAATTTCACTTCCTTTGTGTGTCTCTTCATATCTCCTTCTCTCTATTTGAACAACCTCTATTCTAGGCAGGGACTGTCATCTGTCACCTGGGCCACTGAACCAGGCTCGTGGAGGCTTCTCCAGTCCAATCTCTACACTAAAGCCAGAGCAGTCTCAATAAGATGAAAGTCCTATTGTTCTATTCCTTACTTCAACTGTTAGGACTTCTCTTTGCTCTTACATAAGGACCAAAATCTGTAACAAGGGCTGGAAGCTTATTATACTCTGTGTGTTTCCACCTCTATCTCTAACTCTTTAAAGAAGACTCCAAGCCTCACGTGAGAATGCAACTTTGGCCTGATGAGACCCTCAAGAGAAGACCCAACTAAATCAAGCCCAGAATCCTAACCCAGGACGGCTGCAAGATAATACGGTTATGTTGTTTAAGCTGCTAACTTTTGGTAATTTGCTAAACAGCTGTGGAGACTCTATGTGAAAACCTCTACTTGGCTCTCACCAGAATATTGACTTTCAATTTTTGCTGGAGTTGAAGGTGGGCAGCGTTTGGGAAGGATTCTGGCAATGTGGGAGGAGGGGAAGATTTGCCTACTTCTTGTTTAAATTTAATTCATTCCAAACATATGTTTGAAATATTTACTGCATGTTTACTAAATATCAGGCATTATTACAAACTCTTGAAATATGGCAGTGAGCAAAACAGAGATCCCAGCAATCTCAGAACTTACACCATGACCAAGGGAGATGGATCACAAATTATAAACATATTTTTAAAAATAAGTGACATATAGGGAATCAGGTTTTAAGTACAGGACAACAGAGGACAGCAGGGAAAGGAACATCAGCAGGGGAATGGGGATCAGGTGTTGTAGGTAGGGTGGTCAGAGCATGACCAATTGAGAGGGTGACATTTGAGTAAACTCTTGAGTGAAGTAAGGGAGTGAGGTTTGTGTTTGGATTCTGGGGAAAGAGCATGCTAAGCAGACAGAACATCTTTTGTGAAGACTCTGGGGTGAGAGCATGGCTGGAGTGTCAACAACGGAAGGTGGCCAGTGTATTTGGACTGAAGTTAAGGTTAAGAGGGGTCAAAGTGCATGTGTATGTAGCTACATGGATTACATAGGGCCCAAGAGGTCACTGCAAGGATTTGAGGTCTTCCTCTAAGTGAAATAAAGAAACATTTCCAGATTTTTCAGAAGATGAGGGGCATGCTTTTACCAACATGCTGTGAAGATCACGGTCAATTCTGCGCTGAGCATGGACTCTAGCGGAAGTGAAGCGGGCGACTGATTTGGAAGCCAGGTGACGTTCCAGAGCAGAGGATGCTGCAGCTCTGTTGGCTTGGTACAAGTGGAGAAGTGACTGATTTCTAAAAGTTTAATCATCTCACTGCTGCTTTTTACAGGAAGCTGATGCTGCCATTGCCTGAGACCCTGGAGACTCAGAGACATAAATTAAGTTAATTTTCCTTCTTCCTTATTGCTGCTTGGAAGTTAGTTTTCTCAGATAAGATTCTTCACTTACTTACCTTAAATCTGCTTTCCAGTGAATACATTTATTTTCCCTAATCCTCATAACCTGTGAACAGCGAACACAGTTTTGTTTTGCCTAGGGATAATGCAGTAGTTTATTATGCAGGCTAAAGGCCCAGTGATGGTGAAGTGGACAGCGATTGGTAACTGTGCAGTCCCAGGCAGAGTGGGGCAGATGATCACGAACTGTGGTCTCCTCTCCTGCTGTCCCTGGAACTTTGTGTTTATGCCGATAAAAAAAGACCCTTTAGGATTATTTTGTGGTATTTTAGGCAGAAGCAAAAAATGAATATACTTGATTGATTTACTTGCTCACTCTGCTAAGAGTATTCTGTTGTTTTAAGTTTTTGAAAGATGATTAATATTAAATTTTCTTCATCGTATGACTTTTTTAATTTAAAAATTATTTTGGTTAATTATTTTATTTGATTTGTAAATGTTTATATAAGGATCATCTCCCTAGGAAACAGCCAACTTGACGTTAGTTTCTGTATGAGTCAGGGTTCTCTAGAGGGACAGAACTAATAAAATGGATGAATCTATGAAGGGGAGTTTATTAGGAGAATTGACTCTTGATCGCAAGGCGGGGTCCTACAATAGACCATCTGCAAGCTGAGGAGCCAGAAAGCCAGCCCCAGTCCCAAAACCTGAAAAGTAAGGAAGCCAACAGTGCAGCCTTCAGTCCGTGGCCGAAGGCCTCAGAGCCCCTGGTAAACCCCTGGTGTAGGTCCAAGAGACCAAAAGCTGAAGAACTTGGGGTCTAATGTTCGAGGGCAGGAAGCATTCAGCACAGGAGAAATAATGGAGGCTGGAAGACTCAGCCAGTCTAGTCCTTCCACGTTCCTCTACCTGCTTTTATTCTGGCCATGCTGGCAGCTGATTAGATGGTGCCCACCCAGATTGAGGTGGGTCTGCCTCTCCCAGTCCAGCGACTCAAATGTTAATCTCCTTTGGCAACACCCTCACAGACACACCCAGGAACAATACTTTGTGTCCTTCAATCCAGTCAAGTTGACATTCAATATTAACCATCACTGTTTCTGACACATAAACATATGCACAGGAGGATGTTGCTGGATCTTTTGCTAACATTTTATTTAAAATTTGTTACCTATTATCCTTAGCAAAATTGGATCTTTTCCTACTGCTCTTTCCAAGGTGGTGGTGGTGGTGGTGGTGTTATTGTTATTGTTATTTTATGTTGTTTTTAATCAAGGATTTGAGAGCTTCAAAAGTGATCTGAAGTAATTCTCTCTTTTTATATGCTCTGGAATAGTTTGGTTAAATTTGAGATTATTTACTTGCAAGCTGAGTATAACTTGCCTGTAAAATATTTGACCCCAGAATTTCTTTTTAGAAAGATATTTAGTGATTCAATTTTGTAATGGTTATAGGACTATTTTAGTTTTCTGCTTCTATTTGAACCAATTTTGGGAAATTATATTTCTCTAGGAGTTTAAATATTGCATTGAAGTTCTTAAATTTATTGGCATAGTTGTTCATAATGATTCCCACCTCTGATTCTCTTTAGATTTAGATGTTATGCACATTTTATCACTCCTAGTTCTATTTGTCTGTGCCCTATTTCTTTTTTCTTAACCAAAAAAGTATCTTTTTTTATTTTTTAGCTTTTGGATCATAATAATCTCTATTACAGATTTTTAAAAATGGTGTTAATATTTGTTCATACCTTTAGTTCCTTTCTTTATCCTTTGTTTGTGTTTTCACCCTATTGTTTTTACTTTAATTTAGAAGCTTAGCTCATCAATCTTAAGTCTTTCTTCTTTTCCAACATTAGCATTTAAGGCTACAACTTTCCCCATAAACACTGCTTGGCCTGCAATCCCTGGACAGCCTCTGTGTCCTGTGAGGCCATGAAAACCAAAATCCCAGGCCAGCCTCTCAGCTTGTAAGAAAGTCTGCCTCTGAGTTACAGGCCCGTTTCCTGAGTTTTTAGTTTCTGTGTATTTCTTACTTGTTTGCCAGCTCATGGACAAGTGAAAGAAGAGCTTTAAAACGTATATTTGAGGTTTTTGGTTGATTGCAGTGGTGGTCCGGCCGGTCAGGGCTGCAGCCACATTGTCACTGAGGCTGGTCTTCTGCCTGCACCTTTGCTGTTCGGGAAGCTGGACCCACTTGGTGTTCTGCTTTCATGGGAAAAGGAGAAGGGCCTTCTCTCATTCTCTCTCTCTCTCTTGTTTTTTGTTTTTTTTGTTTGTTTGTTTGTTTAATTTTTGAACCTGCAATATCACTTAATTTATTTCAAACATGAAGTTTAAGTGTTTGAGCCAGGATGTTTTCAGGGACCCTGGCATGATTATAAATTTCTGCCTCAGAATTTGTTATCAAGTCAACATTCAATGATAGGTTGGCCAATAAGCCAAGAAGACTTCTGTAACTCTGCAGTCGTGGTTCTCGGTGCTCACCAGTGACCCCGGTTAGATATAACTTACCATGATAAAAGCCCCAGAGTGGACAAGGTTTGAATTTTTTTAAAGGAATCTGCCTCATGAATACCTTTGCTCTGGTTCCCAACAAGTTCCTCATCTCCCTCTGAGACCACCCCAGCCTGGGCTTCGTTGTCTATATCACTATCACACTTCAGTCAACACCATTCAACAAGTTTATAGGAAGTTCCAAACATTCCCACATCTTTCTGTCTTCTTCTGAGTCCTCCAAACTGTTTCAAATTCTACCTGTTACCCAGTTCTAAAGTTGCATCTGTATTTTCAGGTATCTTTATAGCAGCACCCCACTCTTGGTACCAATTTACTATATTAGTCTGGGAAAACTGCCCCTATGATTCAATTACTTCCACCTATTCCTGCCCATGACACTAGTGGATTATGGAGATTACACTTCAAGATAAGATTTGGGTGGGGACACAGAGCCAAACCATATCAGCATACGTACAGCTATTTTTCTCAACACGAGGAAGGAGATACCTTTTGCTTTTTAAAGAAGGGCTCAGAGAGTTTATGAGCACTTTAAGGTTATGAATGTGCTTTCAAAAGTCTCCATTTTTAGGACAACTCTGAGGAAATCGGGAGTTAATATTATTAATAGGTTGTAAAGGAAAACAAACAAACAAAAACAAGAATAGAGACATGAAGTGACTTTTCCAAGATCATACAGCTACTAAACACCAAAGATGACTTTCAGAGACCTGAATCTTGTTCACTTTTCTATACAGCAAATCACCTGGGACCTTTTTATATCATAGTTTGACGCACATGGTTTCTGTTTGTCTATGGTCATAGCAGTGGACATAGTCTCATTGTTAAGTTGCTTTCTGATAATGGGCTATCTGGTGAGATATTGTCATTCCACTGTGTCATTCCACTGTGTCATTCCACAATCATTCCACTGTGTCATTCCACAATCATTCCACTGTGATTGGAGGTGGTGCACTTTGAAGGATGGAGCAGGGAACACATAGCAGACAGACGGCCACTGCCCAATCAACCATGATAAGGATTCAGTCTTTATCCTAAAAGCGAACAACAAGAAGTCACCAAAGGCTTTGGATTGGACTGCATGTCAATGCGCATTCAAATATAATTTTGATTTTCATGTGCAAAATGGCTTGAAGGACATTGGAGCCCTTGGGAAGGCTTTTGCAGGTGTCCCAGTGAAAGACTTTAGCTAGGGAGTGGCAGTGGGGATAGAGGAAAAATAGATGGAGAAACATTTTGCTGGAAAAATGTTTGAGAAGGTTATAGGGACTGAGGAAAAGAGGATTCAGGAAAGACACCTAGTTTTCTGCCTCACACAACTGATGACGGTGAAGCTGTCCTTTGAGTTAAAGAATGGGCAGATTAGGGCACAAGTACCACTGACGGCTTCTGAAACAACGATGTTCCCCCACCCACCATATTTGACTCGGTGGGTGTGGCCTACATGGCACCTGGATGGGCCTGGAAGCCTGAATTTCCAATGCATTCCAGTGACACTGAGTTGCTGGCCTGACAACCAGATTTTGAGCAGCACTGCAGAAGAGGACCAGCTTTTAAGAGAAAAATCTCAAGTTCCATTCTAGTCATGTGAAGTGTAATATAATTATACTCCTCTCCCCCTGGTTTTACTCTGAAATCGGTGGGCACCTCCCACCCCTTCTGTTTCCCCTTTGGGAGAGGCGACGTTTTTAGTGGAAAGTACATGGTGCGTGGTAAGGAGAGCCCTTGCCAGGTGGACTTGGTAGTGGGCGTCTGGCTGCTGTTGTGTCCCACGCTCCTTCCCACCCAGTGCACTCCCTCTAATCCTAACAGAATGGCTGCTTGCTGGCACCAGTGAGCCTGTTACCAAGGACCAACTCAACACTGAGACTGAAGCCTGAGCTCTAATATCAGCTCTTTTAGCTTCTCTCAGGGTGACTTTACACTAGTTATATAACCTTCATAAATGTCAGTTTTTAATCTGTAAAATGCCTATACCCAAGGTATTTACCTAACAGGGTTGCTGTGGGGCAGAGGGAGGACAATGTGTATAAGGGAAAGTGTACTGGAAAGTTCACTGTAAATATTGGTTACCATCTGTCTATCTTCTCTGCCAGAGGGTGAATAGCATTGCATGCCTGCTAGCCTCTGTTGTGCATCACAGAATTACCTGCATATTCCAGTGTGGAAGCCTCCTACAGGCAGTGTACTCATGCCTGTCCACAGGTGGAGCTGGCTCAGGCTTTGCTCATTTTAGGGGATTGGTCAACAAATATTAATTTCATTTACCTAAACGTAAAGTCTCTTAATGCATTTAGTTCATGTTCCCATTTCTTCATTTCCAGTCCTTCTCTAGGCTTTAAAGAACAAAATGTTATCTAGCAGACTTAAATGTCCCTGCCTGCTGGCTCTCTGCAGTGGATGTCCCAGCGCAGTGCTCAAGCTCTGCTAAGGGTCAGACTGCCTCCTCAAGCAGGTCTTTGACCCCCATGTCTCCTGACTGGGAGACACCTCCCAGCAGGGGCTGAAAGACACCTCATACAGGAGAGCTCTGGCTGGCATCTGGTGGGTTACCATCTGGGACAAAGCTTCCAGAGGAAGGAGCAGGCAGCAATCTTTGTTGTTCTGCCGTCTCCACTGGTGATACCCAGGCAGACAGGGTCTGGAGTGGACCTCCAGCAAACTCCAGCGGACCTGCGGCAGAGGGGCCTAACTGTTAGAAGGAGAACAAACAAACAGAAAGGAATAGCATCAACATCAACAAAAAAGACATCCACACAAAAACCCCATCCAAAGCTCACCAACATCAAAGACCAAAGGTAGACAAATCCACAAAGATGGGGAGAAACCAGCACGAACAGTCTGAAAATTCCAAAACCAGAATGCCTCTTCTCCAAAGGATCACAACTCCTCTCTAGCAAGGGAACAAAACTGGATGGAGAATGAGTTTGATTAATTGACTGAAGTAGGCTTCAGAAGGTGGGTAATAACAAACTCCTCAAAGCTAAAAGAGCGTGTTCTAACCCAATGCAAGGAAGCTAAGAACCTTGCTTCCTGAAAGAAAGTTACAGGAATTGCTAACTAGAATAACCAGTTTAGAGAAGAAGATAAATGACCTGATGGAGCTGAAAAACACAGCACGAGAACTTCGTGAAACGTACAAAAGTATCAACAGCCGAATCAATTAAGTGGAAGAAAGGATATCAGAGATTGAAGATCAGCTGAATGAAATGAAGCATGCAGACAAGATTAGAGAGAAAATAATGAAAAGGAATCAACAAGGCCTCCAAGAAATATGGGACTATGTGAAAAGACCAAACCTACCTTTGATTGGTGTACCTGAAAGTGACGGGGAGAATGGAACCAAGTTGGAAAATGCTCTTCAGGATATTATCCAGGAGAACTTCCCCAAACAAGCAAGACAGGCTGAAATTGAAATTCAGGAAAGACAGAGAACACCATAAAGATACTCCTCGAGAAGAGCAAGCCCAAGACACATAATTGTCAGATTCACCAAAGTTGAAATGAATAAAAAAATTCTTAAGGGCAGCTAGAGAGAAAGGTTGGGTTACCCACAGAGGGAAACCCATCAGGCTAACAGTGATCTCTCTGTAGAAACCCTACAAGCCAGAGAAGAGTGTGGGTCAATAGTCAACATTCTTAAAGAAAAGAATTTTCAACCCAGAATTGCATATCCAGCCAAACTAAGCTTCATAAGCAAAGGAGAAATAAAATCCTTTACAGACAAGCAAATGCTGAGAGATTTTGTCACTCCAGGCCTGCCTTAGAAGGGCTCCTGAAGGAAGCACTAAACATGAAAAGGAACAACTGGTACCAGCCACTGCAAAAACATATGAAATTGTAAAGACTATCGACACTATGAAGAAACTGCAACTAATGGACAAAATAAAAAGCTAGCATCATAATGACAGGATCAAATTCACACATAACAGTATTAACCTTAAATGTAAATGGGCTAAATGCCCCAATTACAAGACAAAGACTGGCAAATTGGATAAAGAGTCAAGACCCATTGAGTATTCAGGAGACCCATCTCACATGCAAAGACACACATAGGCTCAAAATAAAGAGATGGAGGAATATTTACCAAGCAAATGGAAAGGGAAAGAAAAAACAAAAAGCAGGGGTTGTAATCCTAGTCTCTGATAAAACAGACTTTAAACCAACAAAGATCAAAAAAGACAAAGAAGGACATTATGTAATGGTAAGGGGGTCAATGCAACAAGAAGAGCTAACTGTCCTAAATATATATGCACCCAATACAGGAGTACCCACATTCATAAAGCAAGTTCTTAGAGACCTACAAAGAGACTTAGACTCCCACACAATAATAGTGGGAGACTTTAACACCCCACAGTCAATATTAGACAGATCAACAAGACAGAAAATTAACAAGGATATTCAGGAATTGAACTCAGCTCTGAACCAAGCAGACCTAATAGACATCTACAGAACTCTCCACCCCAAATCAACAGAATATACATTTTTCTCAGGACCACATCGCACTTATCCTAAGATTGACCATATAATTGGAAGTAAAGCACTCCTCAGAAAATGCAAAAGAATGGAAATCATAACAGTCTCTCAGACCACAGTGCAATCAAATTAGAACTCAGGATTAAGAAACTCACTAAAAACTGCACAACTACATGGAAACTGAACAACCTGCTCCTGAATGACTACTGGGTAAATAATGAAAGTAAGGCAGAAATAAATAAGTTCTTTGAAACCAATGACAACAAAGACACAACATACCAGAATCTCTGGGACACAGCTAAAGCAGTATTAGAGAGAAAATTATAGCACTAAATGCCCACAAGAGAAAGCAGGAAAGATCTAAAATTGAAATCTTACCATCACAATTAAAAGAACTAGAGAAGCAAGAGCAAACAAATTCAATAGCTAGCAAAAGACAAGAAATAACTAAGATTAGAGCAAAACTGGAGGAGATAGAGACACAAAAGAACCCTTCAAAAATCAATGAATCTAGGAGCTGATTTTTGGAAAATATCAACAAAATAGGTAGACTCCTAGCCAAACTAATAAAGAAGAAAAGAGAGAAGCATCAAATAGATGCAATAAAAATGATAAAGGGTATATCACCACTGATCCCACAGTGCAAACAAATTCAAAATCTAGCAGAAGGCAAGAAATAACTAAGATCAGAGTAGAACTGAAGGAGATAGAGACACAGAAAACCTTCAAAAAATCAATGAATCCAGAAGCTGGTTTTTTGAAAAGATCAACAAAATAGATAGACCACTAGCAAGACTAATAAAGAAGGAAAGAAAGAAGAATCAAATAGATGCAATAAAAAATGATAAAGGGGATATCACCAGCAATCCCACAGAAATACAAACTACCATCAGAGAATACTATAAACACCTATTTTTATTTGTGTAGACAAACTAGAAAATCTAGAAGAAATTGATACATTCCTGGACACATACACCCTCTCAAGTCTAAACAAGGAATAATTCGAATCCCTGAATAGACCAATAACAAGTTCTGAAATTGAGGCAGTAATTAATAGCCTCCCAACCAAAAAAAGTCCGGGACCAAATGGATTCACAGCTGAATTCTACCAGAGGTACAAAGAGGAGCTGGTACCATTCCTTCTGCAACTATTCCAAACAATGGAAAAAGAGGGAATCCTCCCTAACTCATTTTATGAGGCCAGCATCATCCTGATACCAAAATATGACAGAGAAACAAGAAAAAAAGAAAATTTCTGGACAATATCTATGATGAACGTTGATGTGAAAATCCTCAGTAAAATACCAGCAAACCAAATCCAGCAGCACATCAAAAAGCTTATCCACCGTGATCAAGTCGGTTTCATCCCTGAGATGCAAGGCTGGTTCAACATACACAAATCAATAAATGTAATTCATCACATAAACAGAACCAATGACAAAAACCACGTGATTATCTCAATAGATGCAGAAAAGGCCTTCGATAAAATCCAACACTGCTTCATGCTAAAAACTCTCAATAAACTAAGTACTTATGGAACGTATCTCAAAATAATAAGAGCTATTTATGACAAACCCACAGCCAATATCATACTGAATGAGCAAAAACTGAAAGTATTCCCTTTGAAAATAGGCCCAAGACAAGGATGCCCTCTCTCATCATTCCTATTCAACATAGTTTTGGAAGTTCTGGCCAGGGCAATGAGGCAAGAGAAAGGAATAAAGCGTATTCAAATAGGAAGACAGGAAGTCAAATTGTCTCTGTTTGCAGATGACATGATTGTATATTTAGAAAACCCCATTGTCTCAGCCCAAAATCTCCTTAAGCTGATAAGCAACTTCAGCAAAGTCTCAGGATACAAAATCAATGTGCAAAAATCACAAGCATTCCTATACACCAATAATAGACAAACAGAGAACCAAATCATGAGTAAACTCTCCCAATTGCTACAAAGAGAATAAAATACCTAGGAATACAAATAACAAGGGATGTGAAGGACCTCTTCAAGGAGAACTACAAACCACTGCTCGAGGAAACAAGAGAGGACACAAACAAATGGAAAAACATTCCATGCTCATGGGTGGGAAGAATCAATATCATGAAAATGGCCATATTGTCCAAAGTAATTTATAGATTCAATGATATCCCCATCAAACTACCATTGAATTTCTTCACAGAATTAGATAAAACTACTTTAAATTTTATATGGAACCAAAAAAGAGCCCGCATAGCCAACACAATCCAAAGTAAATAGAACAAAGCTGCAGGCAATATGCTACCTGACTTCAAACTATACTAAAAGGCTACAGTAACCAAAGCAGCATGTTACTGGTACCAAAACAGATATATAAATCAATGGAACAGGACAAAGGTCTCAGAAATAACGCCACACATCTACAACCAGCTGATTTTTGAGAAACCTGACAAAAGCAAGCAATGGGGAAAGGAATCCCTATTTAATAAATAGTGTTGAGAAAACTGGCTAGCCATATGCAGAAAACTGAAACTGGACCCCTTCCTTATACTTTATACAAAAATTAACTCAAGATAGATTAAAGACTTAAATGTAAGAGCCAAAACCGTAGAAACTCTAGAAGAAAACCTAGGCAATACCATTCAGGACATAGGTATGGGCAAGGACTTCATAACTAAAATACCAAAAACAATGGCTACAAAAGCCAAAATTGACAAATGGGATCTAATTAAAAGAGTTTCTGCACAGCAAAAGAAACTATCATCAGAATTAACAGGCAACCTACAGAATGGGAGAAAATGTTTGCAATCTATCTGTCTGACAAAGGGCTAACATCCAGAATCTACAAAGAACTTAAACAAATTTACAAGAAAAAAAAAAACATCAAAAAGTGGGTGAAGGATATGAACAGACACTTCTCAAAAGAAGACATTTATGCAGCCAACAAACATATGAAAAAAAGCTCATCATCACTGGTCATTAGAGAAATGCACATCAAAACTGCAATGAGATACTATCTCACGCCAGTTAGGATGGTGATCATTAAAAAGTCACGAAACAACAAATGCTGGAGAGGATGTGGAGAAATAAGAATGCTTTTACACTGTTGGTGGGAGTGTAAATTAGTTTAACCACTGTGGAAGACAGTGTGGTGATTCCTCAAGGATCTAGAAGTGGAAATACCATTTGACCCATCAATCTCATCACTGGTATATACCCAGAGGATTATAAATCATTCTACTATAAAGACACATGTACACATATGTTTATTGCAGCACTGTTCACAATAGCAAAGACTATGCCCAACCTAAATGTCCATCAAGGATAGACTGGATAAAGAAAATGTGGCACATATACACCAGGGAATACTATGCAGCCATAAAAAAGGATGAGTTCATGTCCTTTGCAGAGTCACGGATGAAGATGGAAACCACTCAGCTTTTCAGCAAACTAGCAAACTGGCATTCTCAGCAAACTAACACAGGAACAGAAACCCAAACACTACATGTTCTCACCCATACGTGGGAATTGAACAATGAGAACACATGGACACAGGGAGGGGAGCATCACACACTGGGACCTGTTGTGGGGTGGGGGACTAGGAGAGGGATAGCCTTAGGAGAAATATCTAATGTAGATGACGGGTTGATGGGCGTGGCAAACCACCATGGCACGTGTATACCTATGTAACAAACCTGCACATTCTGCACATGTACCCCAGAACTTAAAGTATAATTTAAAAAAAAAGAACAAAATGTTCTCATTCAGTTCTAGAATATAATACTGCCTTGGAATTATCCGCATTTGAAGAGCAGCACAGGAGTTCAGCCTCCTGTTGTCAACCCTACCTATTTTCAGTGGCTCCAACATCTAATGTAAAAAGTGTTACAAAAAACTAACATTTTACCTTAATATTTATCATTTCAGTAATATATATTCACATATGTGTGCAAAATAACATAAAATACTACTTCGGCTTTAATGGCTTTATTGGTACTGATTTTTATCTTTTTATATCTGATATTTTGTCTGAGTCTATGGTTCACCTGAAGTATTGATTGTAATGCTAGAATCCTTCTAATTAATCATTTGATTTCTGATATTGCAAACAGTTCTTTCATTTGATCCAAGTTCTAATACAGTGAAATATGAAAAAATTCTGAAAGACTTGAAAAGATTTGTGCTACGCATCTGAGTTTTCACCACCTGTCAAAAATCAGGAGGTTGTGATGCTGTTTGCCTAGTAATCAGAAGACAACTGTTGACATGGGGCTTACTTTAAACTTCAGGACTAGTGAAAAGCCTTGTTACTTGCTTAGGACTTTACCCAAATCAAAGGAAAGTGAAATTAACATACAATAGGATATGTTTCCACAAAACCTGCACATGGACATTTATGGCAGCTTTGTTCATAATTTCTAAAACATAGAAGTAACCAAGACGTCCTTCAGTAGGTGAATGGATAAACAAACTGTGGGGCATCCCGACAAGGCAATATCATTCAGCAGTAAAAAGAAATGAGCTGTCGAGCCATGAAAAAACATGGAGTATCCTAAGATGCATATTACCAAGTGATAGAAGCCCAACTAAGAAAGCTACAATACTATGTGATTCCAACTATAGAACACTGTGGGAAAGGCAAAACTATGGAGACAGTAAAACACTCAGTGTTTGTTTTGGGTTGGGTTAATGGCTAAGAATTTTTAGGGCAGTGAAAATATTCAGTATGACGCTACAATGGTGGATACATGTATTAGTCTGTTCTCATGCTGCTAACAAAGACATACCCAAGACTAGGTAATTTATAAAGGAAAGAGGTTTAATGGACTCACAGTTCCACATGGTTGGGGAGGCCTCACAATCATGGTGGGAGGCGAATGAGGAGCAAAGATCTCTTACATGGCGGCAGGCGTGTGCAGGGAGACTCCCCTTTATAAAACCATCAGATCTTGTGAGACTTATTCACTATCACAAGAACAGCCTGGGACAGACCTGCCCCCGTGATTCAATTACCTCCCACTGGGTCCCTTCCATGACATGTGGGAATTATGGGAGCTACAATTCAATATGAAATTTGGGTAGGGACACAATCAAACATGTCAATACATGTCACCATACATTTGTCTAAACCCACAGAATGTACAACACCAAGAATGAACCCTAATGTGAACTTGGGAGTCTGTCAATTTGGGTTCATCGATAGCAACAAGTGTGCCTTGGTGGTGGGATATATTGAAAATGGGGAGGGGATGGGATTATAAGGGATATATCTGTATCTGCATCTCAATTTTGCCGTGAACCTAAAACTACTCTAAAGTTTTTTTAAATTAAAAAAAAAATGGGATGTCTTTTTGGAGGGTTGCTTCTAATAGCCTACTGCCAATTGTGCATGCAAGATGATTAAAAATATGGCAGGTGACACTGAACTGTAAAGTGCACCAAATGATATGGTTTTGCTTTCCCTTTATATGAGTGACAGACTTCAACATTGATAAGTAAAATTATTTAAGTAATTTGCAGACTAGTCTGAATCACATACATCTCAGAAGAATGAAAATTTAGTTATGGCAGTAATAAGAAATTCTTTGCCAGTGAGTACCTACTATCCTACATAAAGTCGAGCCACATACAGTATTGTTATGTGTGTGTATGAGAGAGAGAGAAAGACAGAGAGACAGAGAAAGAGAGAGAGAGAGTTCTCTTTTGTCTGACTTCCTTTTGCATGTATTATTAGCACAGCGTCTTTCTTGATGAGAAGTTCAATGATTGAAGGTGTTTATCATCCCATATTCCCCTGGCCACCTGTCCCATCTCCGTGCTGCAGGTCTACTACCCACTTCCCATTCCTTTGTCGTTCTTTCTTTTCTTTTTGCCCTTTGGATTTTCCAGATGGCATGTCTAGCACTTCCTTTAGTATTTTAAGCGGACCCTCGCTTGCAGCATTGCTTCCTAGTGCACTGTCTTTTATAACAGAGTTAAAAATAATTTAAAAGCGGAGTAGAAGCCACAGGATTGGACCAAAGCCAACGCCTCTAAACTCACGGGAGCTCAGTTGTTGCTTTAAATTTTGATGTTCGTGTTTGAATATGACTCAGACCTCTGTGAAATGGCAAGTCTCGAGTTGAACCCCCTGATAATGAGCGCAGGATAGATCTTGGTGCATAAACCTGGTAAGCTTCATTCACTCTTGAGCCTAAAATCTGAAAGGTCCATCGCAGCCCAGACGTCCTGTCCATAACTTTTTGTTTGTAATTACTTAGGAAATTTTTTGTTTGTTTTCTTATTTCCTATGGTCTGTGATCACCAAGTCAGCTGATAGTTAACAAATAATTTGATGTAGAAATTGACAATTTATTCACAAACAGTAGTTTAGTTTTGCTTCCCTCTCTTCCTCTATAATTACTTCTTCCCAATAATTTTTTTTCATTTTTCTATAAACAAAAAACTACATGATCTAAAAGCCCTGTTTTTGTTTATTTGTTCATTTGATTTTCTTTTGTCTATACTGGTGTGATCTAGAAACAGCAGGTTCTGGGACACACCAACACAACTCTAGCGTCAAATGATTTACGTGACTACGCCCCATTACAGCCTTCCTATTTATAGACTGACCATTTTACTAGTTTTCTTTTGTTATGGTTCCATTAATTTTGGTCAATAATTGTGAATATTCTTCTTAAATATACTTTATTTTTCTAAGGTGGTTTTCACAAAGTTACTCTTGTTTTATTTCCTGTATAAACTGGCACAACTAAAGTAGAGTGTATTTAGTTGATTTTTTTACATCTTGTAATTATTCTCACTCAATGAACTCACGTGCTTCTCCTAGGTTGCGTTAGTCATTGTCCTTTGAGTAATAGTCTTATAGGACCAATGTTGTGTGTGTGTGTGTGTGCGCGCGCATGTGCTTGATTTCATCTGCTCTGCGTCCTCCTCTCCTTTAGAACTGTTTGGGAAACTCATGAATACACACATTACTTTAATTTTTAAGTGCTCTCCCATACATAGTGGTAATAAAAGTGTAGGTCTGCAATCTGCCATCTGTGATTCAGAAGTCCAAAACACCTGAAAACCCATGTTTTGGGTATTTGTTTAGTTACTCATTTGGAGGCAAATCTTTCCTGCCCTAAAGTTATGAGACAGGCCCGCCCGATGGACGGAGCACCACTGTCTTTATTTAAGCTTCTGCTTCTGGCTATCCACACACTTTAGGGCAGCAGTAGGGGGTGTTTGATTACCGGAAGCTGTCCTCGACCTTCAAGGGTGTCATAATGTACAGAACACGTACCCTATAACTTTTCTAAGATCTGAAAAATAAGTGAATTTGACACACATCTGATACAAAGGGTTTGGGGCAAGGGTTTATAAGTCTGTATTTTGAAGTAAAATTGAATTTGGGATTTTCTGGGCTGTGATACTGTTTGTTTCACTAGTTTCAGTATAAATGGTGAATTGTAAAAATTGAGCTAAGGCCAAAATCATTTCTTGAGCTATGATAAAACCCTGACCTTAGTTTTTCACCATTTCAAAAAGCGTTAAACGATTTCAGGAATTGGGACATTCTAAAATAATTAAATATTCACTTAATAGTATTTCCCCCACAAATCAGAGCTTTGTCTTTAATTGATAATTGGAACTACATTCACATTAGACAATGTTTGTTGTCATTCCAGAAATAACTGAGCATTCCGAGTGGGAAAATGAAGAGGAAAACATTTGCCCAAGTGTTCAAAGTTCTACTTAATCGTTGTTTCAGGATGACATATGTAGGGCCAGCCCTATGTGAAACTCTGAAGGGGAAATAATTCACTTTGATCGCTACTCCAAGGTACTTGTCTCAGCAAGCCTCCGAAGCCCCGTCCTGCTCCCAGAGTAATTTAATATTTCTTAGCTGGTGACGAATCACCCCTGAGGTTCATCTTCTAATGATGTCATCATAGGGTGAGGTTCCATCTCGGGACATTTACGCTGCAAAAGTTGGCACCTGGATTTTAAAAATGAAGCCGTCAAAGAATGAATCTAGAATTGTGGAATGACCAAAGTTAGGATGGGCACACAGGGAGGAACTTACGTCTGACGAGCCTTCAGATGAACCTGCTAGGCAGTTTGCCTCCACTGGCCACTCAGTTGCCCTCCTCTGTTCTGGATGCAGGCCTGACTTCTCCTGATTTGTTTTCACTTTCCAATAGGCCATACTTTCATAAGATGGAATCGGTGAAAAAAAAAAAGGGGGCTTACAGCAGAATTTAATTGGCCCTGAAATCTAGGGTATAGGAGATTGGACAGGGGCTCTCTCCTAAGGTTAAAACATTATTCTGAAAATCATCTTCCACAGAAGGCCTGCATTTGTGCTACTTCTAAGTTACATAATTAGAGGAAGAGGAGGTATGTAATGGTGGTCCAGGTGAATATTTGATTTCTGTCACTTTTAATATTCATTTTCATTTGTCTTCACATGCTAGCAGTTTGCCATCTGTATAGTAATAGCTGTGGTCCAACCCAGTGCCAGGGTTCACTGACAAGCTGGAGAGCCATCGCAAATCTGTGGGATGACGATGACTTTAGAGAATGAAATGGCAACAAGTACACAAATGCAAAGAAGAGTTTTGGATTAGGATTATGAGGTTTGAAAATGGTATCCTTAATCCAGTTTGAACATATTTAAGGAATTCCTTTATATTTGTGTAATTACTTATAATTAGAATATTCAATTATTGGGAAATAGAGAAAGATATTTAATATCACTTTGCTTTAGTGATGTCCTGTAGGCAGCTGTAAGAGGGTCTCATACTTCTAAATTGTTTTTATCTATATAGTAGATTCATATCATATGCATGATTAATTTACAGGCTTTCATGTATCATCCACTACTTAATAAAGGAGAGAGACAGGAACTAATTTGAATAATGTAAGCACCTCAGCCAGTCATTGGTCCCAATGAGCATGTGGCCCGAGTGAAGCATCAAGCGGGAGTCCAACAAAAAGCCTATGGAGTCTGGAAACCTCTAGAAGCAGAGATGGACCCGATGCAGAGACAGGAGCCTCAGCCTTGGAATGGCAAGCGCATTCATTCAGCCAGCAAGGAGGTTGGAAACAAACTCATCCGAGTCCCCAGAAATGAATGCAGCCCTGTGGACACCCCAACTGTGCAACAAGCAGAATTAATAAAGTATGTTTAAAATGGAGAAATTTGGAAAAAATAACATGAACGTCATTCCTGCAATATTTTATATCGATAATAATGCATATGAATTTTGTTGTTTGCATGCATCTCAGTGGGACTGTTTCCTACAAGTAAGCAAACAATCCTGTAGTCAGTTTCCATAAAGGTGCGTATTTCATAATTGCACATATTTATTATGCTTCAAAAATGGCAAATATTTTAGGTCAGAAAGACCACACTATTGAAATCTAATATTATCTTTCTGTGTTCTTTAATTTCATTCTTATTATTTATCACTAGGCTAGAAATATTATGCTAGAATGAAGGAAATGGGAAATTAGAGATTGATCTAAACCATGGAGAGGAAAACAACCCTTACATGTTTTTTAAAAAAACTACTCAGGGTATTAATATAAATCTAACTTTATCACTTGCAAAATATATTTCTTTAATTTATTTTTGGCTTTATGAAAATTACACATTCACTTAGATTAAAAAGTCAAACCATTCTACAAGGGAGAAAAATAGCAGTTCTCCATCATGTGGTCCATCTTTAGAAGCAGCCACTTTCAAATATTGATTCTGATATTTAGCTATTATTCTGACAGTTGCTTCTGTATCTCTGAATAAGATTTGTGTATTATTGTTTCTCTTTGTTTCTGGTTGGGATAGTGTCTAGTGACTTTCCATTTTGTAAGTTCAGAATTTAGATTTGTTGCCCCCATTCTACACACACCAGCAATTCTCCTACACGCAAACTCCAAACCCAGTTATATGACAGTTTTGAGAGAAAATACTCAGTGTTTCCTTAATTGTGATCACACAAGTGATAATCACAATGGAGACTTACAGGTATAATGATTGCATCCCCTTCTTGTACAATATTTTTGTTGGTTTTCTCTGTTGTCTTATTTGGTTACTACATAATTTATTTCAATTTCTAATCTAGGTTCAAACTCTATTAGAAGGGCAGTCTCCATCATGCAATGTCTGCATGCCCTCCTTTGCTTGAAACATCGCTTCTAGAGCCCTTGGCCCCACTGATCCTACATGGGCCAGTTTCCCCCTCATCCTGATTCATTGCACTTATCCAGGGAGTCCCACTCATTATTGTGCTGGCAGGTCCCTTCTCTTGCAACCTGAGTTAAATCCCTGAAACCATTTCTATGTTGGTTTACCACTTAAATTGTGGTAGAGCCTGTCCCTTAGTAGCTTTATAAGAAAGAACGCCAAGTAGCAGGTAAATTATTGAGACATCTGCATTAGGGTCGCACTAGGCTGATTATAACTCATAATCTAACCTTTGTGGCATAGCCAAAGAGTTTGGCTTTTGTTTTTGCTTCCACACGGCAAGAAGCATGAAGGCAGGAAATTCAGGTCTGGTGTGGGGTCTGCTATGTCACCAAGGTCTCAAGTCCATTCCATTCCTGCTTTACGTCATCCTTGGTGTTACGTCCAAATTCACATCTGTGCTCCAAGCAGAAAGAGGGGAACAAAAGCTGCTCCTTACATACCTGTATTTTTATATAAGAGAAAGAAAACCTTTCCAGCAGAATTCCACATATATCATATTGACTAGATTTTTGTAACATAAATAATCCTACATGTTGTTATGCTTACTTTCTGAGAACTCTTCTGTGATAAGCAACATTGTGATGTTGTTAATAAAGAAGATGAGGGAGTAGCTAGTAGTATGCAATTTTAGTGGAATCCATCACACCATGCATGTCTGTCTGTCTATCATCTATCTATCATCTATATCTATCTATCATCTATCTATCTCTATCTATCTATCTATCTATCTATCTATCTTTTTTTTCTATTTATGCTCTCATACTTTATTATTTGTTTAACTGAACATAGAGAACATAGAGTTCTGGGTTGGAAACTACTTTTCCTCAGAATTTGAAAGCATTCCCTATTGTGTTCTCTCAGAGACTGCTGCTATGTAAAAGCTCACCAGGCTTCTGGTTTCTTACACTATTGATGTAACCTCCCCGCACACTGTCTCCTGTGTTTTGTAGTTTCAGGATTAAGTGTTCCTTTGTGACCACCGGTGCGGGCTCTCACGGAGGCTGCTCCATCTGTGGGTCCACGTCCTGCTGCTGTGGATGGACTCTAGCTCTAGTTCCGTGATAATGTCCCCATTCTCCTTCTGTGGGTCTCCTATTATTCGGATGTTGGTCTACTGGATGGATCCTCTTATATTCTTACCCATTTTTCTTTTCCATCTGTTTTTCTTTATTGTTTTACTTTCTAAGAAATTTTCACAAGATTATGTCTGAATCCTTCTATTGGAATGTTTGTACCTCTCATCCCATTTTAATATGAAGAGATATTTTGGCTCTGAATCTCCTTCCTTTTCCTGTAAACTCTCATCCTTATCTTCTCTTATTGTCCTGAAAATACCAGGTTTTTCAATTTTTTTTTCTATAACTTTTATTCTCTCCAAGTTTCTCAGTTTGTCTTTTGTTTGGTTTCATCTCTTTTTTTTTAATATTAGGGGTTATTCTCATATGCCTGAAAATCCTTGGCCCTCAAAAGCTAAGTTCAAGATTTCCTGCTTCCAAAATATTGTTGCTATAATCCTTGATTCTGTTGGGTTGGTCATACTTCCCTAGGCTTTGGCCTTCATTTGATCCCTTTACTGTCACTTTGTGAGCTTCAAGAGTAACCAGAAATCTACCATATTTATGAGGATGGCAAAGTTAATTGTCATCTCTAAAATACACATTTCTTATTGTTTCCTTTCTCTAGTCCTCTTAGCAAACCTGCCCACTCAACCAGTGGAAGAACAAATATTTAGAACTTCCTGAAGTAAGAAATAAGAAACAATATTTCTTCCAATTCAAAATGTATCCAGGAAGTCTATGTATGAGATCAGCTTACAGTATTCACTTCAGACCCCAAATCAGGATATGTTGCCTGACAAGTATACAGGGAAATTGTGCTGAATACTTAAAATATAGCTCACCTAAAACTTTATTTATGACAGTCTGACTAGTGATATCCTGACCTAGGAATTCAAGAAAGGGGTACTTTTCCAGGCTGTGTATTGGAGTCCTTCAGACTCTGCCCTAACCTCACCCATGGAAACCACATTAACGTTGCTACAATTGACTCGGGGAGGGGAACATCACACACCAGGGCCTGTAGCGGGCAGGGAGGTAAGGGGAGGGAGAGCATTAGGACAAATACCTATTGCACGCGGGGCTTAAAACCTAGTTGATGGGCTGACAGGTGCAGCAAACCACCACGGCACATGTATACCTGTGTAACAAACCTGTACCTTCTGCATGTGTATCCTAGAAATTAAAGTAAAATTTTAAAAAATTAAAAAACAAAAGCAAACAAATTGCTACAGCTATCTGTGCCCCTGACTGGAAAAAACCCACCCGCTCTCCTTTGTTCGCACTGTGTCCCAACTCCCATCGTTCTAGATATACCTGGCTTCAGATACTTGCTCATACTATGGTTCCATGAAGTATTTTTCACCTAACAGTCATCTAGAAACTATTCACACATTTTTGATAGAGTTTTGAAAATTGCATATAAATAATGATGGGTGTCTCAAGCCTTAGACAAAGAACCTTTACAGTCTTAATATTTTCCATAACATATACAATAAATAAAAATTTTAAAGACTGATTAATATTCATGTATGTCTACAGGTTCTGTAGAAATCATTTCAAGGAGTGGCAAATAATTTATTGAGGAGTGATAATCTCATATTTAAACAGAAAACCTGGGAAACGCAGTAAAACCTCTAGTAGTAAGGAACTCCCTATCAGTTAAACCAAAGCTCCCAGCAGCAGTAGTAGTCCATTTGACTATAGCCAGCTCCTACCAACTTCACCTATATGGAATTCAGCTGAGGACATAAATGCAAACATCAAAGCTCTCCAAATGGCCCCATGAGACTCTAAAACTCTTTTATCTTTAAACTTGTAATCATAAGAAGGTTTTTCCAACTCTCACTTGGGGTCAAATTTATTTTGCACAAAATTCAAACAAAAATTATTGTCTTATTCTAAAGCTGTATGTTGGAAAGATGAAAAGTGAACTGATATAGGTAAGTATTCTAATGAGAGAAAACTAAATAGCTAGCAAGATAGAAGACAGAAAATATATTCTAAAATGAAACTGAGAAATAGAATGAACCATGTGGTACTGAGTTAGATTTAGAGACATCAGTATGATCTCGTGTTTAACTTAATATAGAAACAGATGGATAGATACAGAAATAAGTGTATATATGTGTGCATTTATCAGTTAGTATACATACATATATTTCCTAGCTCTGTCTGCTAAGATAGTAGCAGTGACACCCAGCAGCAATAAGCTCACCCCAAATGCAGATCTTGGTTTCTAATACTATTCTCCTATAAAAGAATCCCAGGGATCCTTGGATAAATTACCAATTCCAGGGCTTTGCAGGAAATAGATAACATGACCCCAAAGCATCTTTGAGTTCCAGAAGGAAAGGAACTGCTGACACAACACAACACAACTATGGGGACACGTTAAAGGACACAGGTGCCAACCTGCTAGAGCTCCCAATGATGAAAGCTGAAAAAATTTGAGCAGCAAAATAAATAACAGAGTATTGGATTAAAACCCAAAGTATAAAATAAATATTCATGAGTTCACACTGATATAAATAAATGATTGAATATGTAAATAAAAAAGATTTCTTAGCCTGTTTTCTGATGCCATTACTGAATACCACAGACTAGGTAATTTATAAAAGGATAAATATATATTTCTCACAGTTCTGGAGGCTGGAAAGTCCAAGAGCAAGACACCAGCATGTGGTGACAGTCATCCCATGGTAAGAAACCAGGCAGGAGTGAGCATGGGAGACAGTGAGGAAGGGGGGCAAACATTAGGAGACCACTCCTGAAATTACTATCCCATTCTCCAGAAAATGGCAGTAATTACCTCATGAGAGTGCAGCCCTAATGACTTGATTCTCTTGTAAAGGTTCCCCCTCTTCATACTGTTACAATGAAAACTAAACCTCAGCATGGGTTTTGGAGAGGATACTCAGCCCAGAGCAGTGAGAGAAGGAACAAATCTCCCTCACAGAAGAATTTCAGATAAATTATGTAGACAACTCTACCTTCAAGGAGTTAGAGCATAAAATACCACCACTTAAGTATGGGCTTGGAACACTGACTTCCTTCTAAAGAGTACAGTACGGAAAGGGATGAGGGGAAAGACCCTTATAGAGGAGAAACTTGGCCAACACTACCTCAGTCAGGTGATCAAGGCCAACATCAGTAGCCCTAAATCATGTTGATGGCACATACCCTTGCTAGGATGTGATGAGTGTTGAAATTTACCTCTATGGTCTTCCTCTCCAAAACATAGCCCTCCAGTCTAGCCTTGAGAGAAATGTCAGACAAATCCAAATTGAGAGACCTTCTCCTAAATACCTGACCAGATCAAATCTGTCAAGGTCATCAAGAGCAAGGAAAGTCTGAGAAACTGCCACAGCAAGAGGAACCGAGGGAGACAGACATGATGACCAAATGAAATATGGGATTCTGGATGCAATTTTGGAACCAAAAAGATAACTTTAAGTAAAAATGAATGAAACACAAACAAAACATGGACTTTGGTTGATAATAACCTATCAATATTGGTTCTTTAATTGCTTTAATATAAAGTAGAAACTGAATGAAGAAGAAACTGGATAAAGGGTATACAGAAATTCTCTTTACTAAAACATATTTTTAAAAATAAAAGGCAATAGAATTCCAAGTATTGCCAGATTGAAGTAATTTACTATACATGCAGCCAAATTTATACAATACAGTGGAGTATAAAAGCAGAAAAACCTATTTTTTACAGACTGATACATCTGAGTTCGGTTTCTGGGTAAACACTTTCTAACCCTACATTTTTTTGGCAAGGACTTAGCGTTTGCTGAGACTCAGTTTTGTCATCTGGAAAACTGAAATAATCATAGTATTTACATCATAGAGCTTTATGAACAATAAATTATTAATTAATATACAGTTCTTAGTACCATTCCTGGAAGATAAAGATCATTCGATAAATGTTAGCTATTATTATAAAATATTAAAGCACGATACACTAATGTTCACAATAATGGTCTAAGATTTTTGTAAAAGGTGAGATTACATATAGAATAACTTTATCAAGAACACAGAAAAGTGATTATAGAAAGTCCCATCCAATGTGTTAAATGAAAAATGGACCCATTTAAGCACTGTAGAGAGAGAAGTGGGCAGTAGGCGTTGCATATGTGGGGACAAAGTGTCGGAGGTCTTCACAGGCTGTGATTGTTTTTCTGGTAGATAGTCCACTGCATGTGGGCTGGAGAGCTAGATGGTGGTGTGGGAGGCATAACATTCAAGGTTGAAGGTTAGAAATGCTGCAGTCATTTTAATAATGAGGCTTCATGATACAAACAGGGAAGTGAGGACCTTTAACTAGAAAACTCGACTTCCTCAACTCAAAATACCCTTCCTTCCCTGATAATTTGAGATAACCGAAATATTCCTTTAGCTAAATTAATCCTTTAATTAGGAGAAACAACAGTGTTACAGGTAGTACATTCAGCACCTATCTCTCCAATATTTTGATCATAGTTACTCAACGGAGTGGATGACTTGGAGTGGTAAAATGTAAATATTGGAGAGCCCCTGTTTAACTCTTACTGGATGAACATGCATGCTGTCAGAGATTCAAATGCAGGCTTTCACTGGGTTACCTGTTAACTTGGCACTTCAACTGTCTCTTCTAAGTCTGGGAACAGATTTTGCAAATTCCCCTTCCAGGTGTGGCCCAGAGTTAGAGCTGGCCAAGGGAGCAACTCCATGAATCTGGGACATGAGTGAACTGGAAGCTTCTATGCCACTGGCTGGAATTTCTCTGACCAGATTTTGAGGAGTAAAAGTACTCGCAGACTGAGCCAACAAAAGCAGCAAACAGGCTCTTTGTTGTCTCTGTAATCTGTCTTTAATCATTCCACAATTCCCTGGTTTTCTTTATAATCTGTGGCATGAGTTCACTCAATCTGCTATTTGCCCGTTAATGGCAAATGCTCAGAAGACAGTGACCCTGCAAGCTCCTGCAAGGTCAGAGAGTTTGTTGCACCTTAAAGAGCCCCAATACAATATCCCCATTTGCCTGGAACAGTCCTGGTTTATTTCTTTTTATTTCAAGCAAGAAAGAGTGGTAAAAAGTCAATTTATTAACAAGAACTATTTATTTTGTATATTCATTTTTATTTTTATAAATGTATGGGGTACAAGTGCATTTGTGTTGTATGTATATATTATTAATAGCCAGTCTGACTGGTCATTCTGACTCGTGTAAAATGACATCTCATTTGTGAAGTCTGAGATTTTTGTGTATCCATCACCCAAATAATGTACATTATATACACTAAATCATCTCTCATCGTCTACCCTCCTTCTACCCCATGACCTTCCAATTCTCTAGTGTTTATCAGTCCACACTATATGTTCATTTGTACAAATTATTTAGCTCCCACTTATAAGCAAGAACATTTGTATTTGTCTTTCTGTTTCTGAGTTGTACTCAGAATAGGACTGGCCTCCAGTCCTATTCATGTTGCTGCAAAAGGCATGATTTTATATATTTAATGCTCAATAGTATTCCATTGCGTATATATATCACATTTTTATTCAATAATTCATTGATACACCCTTGGGTTGATTCAATATCTTTGCTATTGTGATTACTGCTGCAATAAATGTACAAGTGCAGGTATCTTTCTGATATAATTGTTGCTTTTTTCTGGCTAGATACCCGGTAGTGGGATCACTATATCAAATGGTAGTTCTGTTTTCAGTTCTCTGAGAAATTTCCATACAATTTTCCATAGAGGTGGTACTAATTTACATTCCCATCAATAATGTTTAAGTGTTCCCTTTTGTCTGCATCCTCCCCAACATCTATTGTTTCTTATCTTCTTAATAATAGCCATTCTGACTGGTCATTCTGACTGATGTAAAATGATATTTCATTGTGGTTTTGATTTGCATTTCCCATATGATAAGTGATGTTGAACATTGTTTCATATGCTTCTTGGCCACTCAAGAGTCTTCTTTTGAAAAACATCTATTCGTGTCCTTTGCTATCTTTTTAATAGGATTATTTGGAGGGTTTTGTTGAGTTGTTTTATTTCCTTTTAAATTCTGGATTTCTTTCCTATTAGATGCATAGTTTGCAAATATTTTCTCCTACTTTGCAGACTGTCTGTTCACTCTGTTGATTATTTCTTTTGTTGTGCAGAAGCTTTTGAGTGTAATCAAGTCCTATTTGTCTTTGTTTGTTTGTTTAGCGATTGTTTTTGCTTGTGCTTTTGAGGTGTTAGTCATGAATTCTTCACCTAGACCAATGTCCACAAAAGTTTTCCATAGATTTTCTTCTGGTATTTCCATAGATTCAGGTCTTATATTTAAACCTTTAATCCATCTTGGGGTGATTTTTGTATATGGTGAGAGATAAATCCAGTTTTATTGTTCTGCATATAACAATCCAATTTTCCCAGCACCATTTATTAAAGAGTGTTCTTTCCCCATTGCATGTTCTTATCAACTTTGTCAAAGATCAGTTGATTGTAGATATGTGGCCTTATTTCTGGGTTCTCTATCTTATTTCATTCATATATATGTCTATTTTTATACCAGTACTATACTGTTTTGTTTACTATAACCTTTTAGTATAATTTGAAGTCAAGTAATGTGATACTTCCAACTTTGTTCTTTTTGCTTGGGATTACTTTGACTATTCAGGCTCGTTTTTGGTTTCATATGAATTTTAGAATAGTCTTTCTCTAATTCTGTGAAAAATTATGTTGGTATTTTGATTGATAAGGATTACATTGAATCTGTAGATTTGCAGATGTTTTTCTATTTGTTTGTGTCATCAACAATTTCCTTCAATAATCTTCTATTGTTTTTCTTATAGAGATCTTTCACTGCCTTGGTTAAACGTATTTCTAGGTATTTTGTTTCTGTTTTCAGCTACTGTAAATGGAATTACCTTCTTCACTTAGTTCCCAGCTTAATAATTACTGGTATATAGGAATATTACTGATTTTGTACTTTATTTTGTATTCTGAAACTTCTTTAAATTTATTTATTAAATTTAAGAGATTTTTGGTAGCATGTTTAGGGTTTTTTAGATATAAGGGCATATCATCAGAAAATTGATAATTCAAATTGCTCTTTTCCAATTTGGATGCCTTTTCTTTCTTTCTCTTGCCTGATTGCTTTGGCTAGGACTTCCAGTACTGTGTTGAATAGGCATGATAAAAGTAGGCATACTCGTTTTGTTCCACTTTTAGAGGGAATACTTTCAACTTTTCCCCATGGTAGGATGTTGGATGAGGATTTGTCAAAGATGGCCTTTATTATTTTGAGGTATGTTCCTTCTATACCTAGTTTGTTGAGGGTTTTTATCCGGAAAAAAATGTTGAATTTTATCAAATGTTTTTCCTACATCTTTGAGATGATTTTATTTCTTTCTTAATTCTATATATATCATGTATCCCTTTTATTTATTTGTGTATTTTGGACCATCCCTGCATACCTGGAATAAAACCCACGTAATCATGGTGTATTATCATTTTGACATGCTGTTGTACTCAGTTTGCTAATATTTTGTTGAGGACTTTTTCATCTATGCTCATCAGGGATATTGGTCCGTCATTTTCTTTTTTTGTTGTTGTCGTGTTCTTGTCTGGTTTTAGTATCAAGGTGATACTGGCTTCATAGAATGAGTTAGAAAGATTCCTTCCGTTCTCAATTTTTTTGGAACTGTTTCAGGATGATTTCTTCTTTTTACGTTTGGTAGAATTGGGTTATGAATTTATCTGGTCCTGGGATATTTTCGTTGGTGTTTAGGGGAGACTTTTTATTACTGATCAATCATGCTACTTGTTACTCTTGTTCCTGGTCAGTTCTGAATTTTTAGTTCTTTCCGGTTCACTCTTGAAAGATTGTAAGTTTCCATAAACTTATCCATTTCTTCAAGATTTTCTAGTTTGTGAGTTTATAATTTTTCATAATAGTATCTGATGATCTTTTGTATTTCATAGTATCAGTTGCAATGTCTTCTTTTTCATTCCTGATTTGTTTATTTGGATTTTCTCTTTGTTTTTCTTGTTTAGTCTGCCAAGTGGTTTATCAATATTAACTTTTCACTTTGTTGATATTTTGTATTTTTTTTTGTCTCTATTTCATTTAATTCTTTTCTGATCTTTATTATTTATTTTCCTCTGCTAACTTTGAGTTTAGTTTGCTCTTGTTTTTCTAGTTCCCCAAGGTGAGAAATTGGGTTGTTAATTTGTGATCTTTCTACCTTATCGATGTACGCATTTGATACTGTAAACTTCCCTCTCAGCACTGCTTTTTCTGTGTCCCACAGGTTTAGTATGTTGTCTTTCCATTTTTGTCTTTAAACACATTTAATTACCTCCTAATTTTTTTGTTGACCCAGCGATCATTCAGTAGCATGTGGTTAAATTTCCATGTATTTGTATAGTTTCTGACATTTCTGTTGGTCTTGATTTCTAGTTTTATTTCACAGTGGAATAAAACCAGTTTTTTGAGAAGATACCTGTTTTAATTTTGATTTTTAAAAATGTATTGATATTTGTTCTGTGGCCTAACATATGGTGTCTTAAAAAATGTTCCATAGACATTGAGAACACATGGACACAGAGAGGGAAACAGCACACACCAGGGCCTGTTGAGGGGTGCGGGGTGAGGGGAGGGAACTTAGAGGACAGGTCAATGGGTGCAGCAAAGTGCCATGGCACCCGTTTACCTATGTAACAAACCTGCATGTTCTGCACATGTATCCCAGTTTTGTTTGTTTGTTTGTTTTTGTTTTTGGAAGAAATAAAAAACCAAAAACTTCCATGGGCTGATGAGGAGAATGTATGTTCTGCAGTTGTTGGGTAGAACGTTCCGTCAATGTCTGTTAAGTCCACTTGCTCAAAAGTCCAATGTAAGTCAAAGTGTTTCTTTGTCAACTTTCTGTTTCAATGGTCTGTCTAGTCCTGTGAGTGGGGTGTTGAAGTCCCCCACTATTACCCACTATTGTTGTGTTGCTGTTGATCTCATTATTTAGATGTTGTAATATTTGTTTTATGAATCTGGGTGCTTTCATTTTGGGTGCACGCATATTTAGGAATGTTATATTGTCTTGCTGAATTGATATTCATATATTTATGTAATGACCTTCTTTGCTTTCTTTTAATGTTGTTGATTTAAAGTCTCTTTTATCTGATATTAGTATAGGTGGTCCCACTCACTTTTGGTTTCTATTTGTGTGGAATATATTTTTCTTTTCCCTTACTTTCAGTCCATATGTGTCTTTATGGATAAGGTGAGTTTTCTGTAAGTAGAACATGAGAGTTGGATCATGTCCTGTTTTCTCAATATCTTGTTGCTTTATCCAGCTTCCTGGAAACTTTCGTTGTAGTGAGGTGTTATTCTTCTTACCTGAATATAAGCAGGATGGATGGGGTGGCCATCCACTTTGTAGCTACAGCTACCACCCTGGTCTCACGAGGAAATGTCTGTAGTGCATGCAAGATGGATAGAGTTTCTATGTTCACATGTGGCTAAAACTGACAGATGACCAGCTATAACCCATTCTCTTTGTTCAACACTCTCTAATATGATAGAAGTAACAGCTCTTTTTCAAGGTCAGCCCATGAATAAAACCAAGTGTTTTTAGATGCGAGAAGCTGGGGAAAGCTGGCCCTTTGGTCTGGGTGGTGGTTGAAGACGTGGTCAGAGCTGCAGCCCTTGCTGACCATCTCCTGTTCCAGCTAGCATCCTGGCAGTGGGAGGCCCTAAAACACCCAATGCCTATTACAGACTAAGTGGGGGGAGATTGGATTATGGTTGGGTAAATGTGGAGTATGCATAAAAAATAAAAGTACTGCTGTAGTCCTCTGTAGTTAATTTAGAGGGTGGTCTGGATACCTTTACTACAATTGTTCGGGCATTCATCTTGTTATGTAAATATTTAGCCATTTATTTCATATTTAATAATAATGTTAAAATTTTGCAATAGACCTATTATGCAGTTATCTTTAACCAGAGGATAGAAGAAAGAAGAAAAAAAAATAAAGAAGGAAGGAAGAAAGGGAGGGAGGGAGGGAGGGAGGGAGGGAGGGAGGAAGGAAGGAAGGAAGGAAGGAAGGAAGGAAGGAAGGAAGGAAGGAAGGAAGGAAGGAAAAAAGAAAAGAGAGAGGGTGAAATGTATTATATATTACAAAAGAGCGTGTTTAATGAAAAAATAAATATTTTTCTCAAGAAGCTCAATGACCAATGTGTAACTTTTACACTTTGTTTGCCAAAATTTCTTTCTAATAAAGGTACCTTAGTGATGTCACTAAGCATATAAAATTCATAAGGCACACATCTTCTAAGAAAACATTTGTATCTCCTTGAAATACTCAGATGTTTTAGTAGCTTTTTATTTGAAATAAATTTCGATTTACAAGAAAATTGCAAAACTTGAGAGTGACCTTATGCCCTTTGCTCATCTGTCCCTAATATTAACAACTTGTGTAATCATGAGTCCATTATCCACACCAGGAAATTCACATGGTTTAATACTACTAACAGACTTTATTTGTGATTTCCCAGTTTTCCCTACAGCCCTTGTCTTGTTCTAATGTCCCATATACATTGTGTATACTTTTCATGTCTCCCATGTCTCCTCTAATCTGTGACAATTCTTCACTTTTTCTTTGTCTTCCATGAACTTGATGAAAATGAAATCTGTGCCTAAAGACAATAACGTACGATGTGTGATTGCAGAAAGTGTGTTACATGTCACTCAGCGAAGCAAAACATTTCTTTTAGATCAAAAAAGTGTTATAAATTAATCTCTCCGATTCCAGGCTTACCTGTGCATGTATGAGAAGTGAAGCAATCACTGCCATTGTTCCAGTTTCATTAGCTGAAGAAACGCTTTGCAAACGGCTGCAGGAAGCCAGTTTTATTTCAGTGTCATAGATGCCTCAAGTAGAGAAAGCAAAAAATAGATAAATTTGGTGAAGAGGTTAAACATTGAAAAAATTGTTTATATTTTCAGTGATATGAATAGTATACATGTTGATGGAACCTGGCATAATACAATGTAGATACTAAATTAAGAAATTTTGTTATACATAGACACACATACAGATTTTTTCGATTAAACCACAACAAAACTGAAGGGGAGAAAAGGAGCCTATAGGACAGAAATGCATTTGGAATTGGTTGTAGTATATTGAAATGTAATTCATATCTCAATTGAAACAATGTCTTTTTTTTTTTTTTTTTTTTTGGACGGAGTCTCACTCTGTTGCCCAGGTACAGTGGCACGAACTCAGCTCACTACAACCTCCACCTCTTGGGTTCAAGTGATTCTCCTCTCTCAGCCTCCGGAGTAGCTGGGATTATGGGCGCAATCTGTGATAAATAATATTCTAAGTTAGAAAAATAAGCTGTAGTTTTCAAATACATGGAGAGAGAGAGAGAGAACTCCAATTTTTTTTGTGACAATTATGACAATGAATTAAAAACAAAATTCAACATGACGGTATGCACTGTCTCTTTTTGCTGCAGTTATAATTAGTTTTTTTAAATAAAAATATAACTGTTTAGAAAATTACTTTGTAAATAAACTCATGTCATTCTTTGGGTTGAATAATTTGATAGAGACCTGATTTTTACTTGTATAATTGTATATTCAGTAAAATATTTAAAATACCACACACAAAGTTTATTTCATAGATCTTGTCTTAGAGAAATATCTATCCAATGAATAAAATCTAAATGGGTTTGGTTTTAAACTAAATTATCAGTCAATTAACTTGCTTTTTTTTCATTACACTTTAAGTTCTGGGATACATGCGCAGAATGTGCAGGTTTGTTACATAGGTATACACGTGCCGTGGCGGTTTGCTGTACCCATCGACTCTGCACAGCAAAAGGAACTATCATCAGAGTGAACAGGCAACCTACAGAATGGGAGAAAATTTTTACGATCTATCCATCTGAAAAAGGACTAATATCCAGAATCTACAAGGAACTTAAACAAATTTGCAAGAAAAAAAACAAATAACCCCACCAAACATGAAGAGACGCTCCTCAAAAGAAGACATTTATGTGCCCAAGAAACATATGAAAAAAAGTTCATTATTACTGGTCATTAGAGAAATGCAAAAATCAAAACCACAATGAGATTCTCTCATGCCAGTTAGAATGGTGATCATCAAAAGGACAGGAAACAACAGGTGCTGGAGAGGATGCGGAGAAATAACTTGTTTGTGTTTTAAAATTCCTCTTTATTTCCATTTTCTCAACCGTTATATGGCAGCCTACACGACATAACTTGCAGCTCTTATGTGAGGAGAAAATGAGATAATTAATAGATGCAAAGTGCCTACCACAATATATAGCACTTAAAACTATTCCATAAATGGTTGTTACTACTGTTTTTCCAGACTTTTTTATCTCTAAATATCTGGTGTATTACAGGGACTCAGTAAATCAATACTGTAAAGTAAGTTAGTTAGAAGTGCCCAGCTGGGATAAAACAATTTTGTGCTTTTATATTTACCTAAGAATTGATATAAATTAAGCAATACTTTATTATCTTCAGTGTGGCCTATGTTTTATCTTCTGGCTTTTCTTATGGTCACTAGTGCCTGGGGGAGTTCTCATTTGCAATACCAGAACTTTCTCTCTGTAGGACTCCAGTTGACATCAAATAATGATTCTTGCAGACACAGGAACGGATCATGTAAAAGCGATGGAGGGACTGAGCTGTCTTGTATATGTGATATTTATTCTTACTGTTGAAACATGGGAACATGAGCATTCAATGAGCCACAGCTTTGGGAACAGTTGGCAGTGAGGTTAGAAGTTGTGAAAGCAGAGTTACGGGTTTCACAATTGGATTCTGAGTTGCTTACGTGCAGTAAGACAGGATGATTTTGCCTAACATGTTTGACCCCAAATGATTACAGTTGTGATTGACCATTGAAGGAAAGTAGTTCAGAGGAGAAGGTGCCCATCTGCAGAGTACCTAGAGGCATGGATGAAGGCACCGCTCTGCCTTCCCACTAACCCACAGAGGTGGTTCCTGTGACCTGCTCCCAGAACCTGTCAGAGACAGGCAGTCTGTCCCTGTCCGCAGGGCCCCACTTTCATAGCAGAAGACAGTGCCACATGTGGGAAATTCAGGTGTCAGGTGTCTATCGAGGAATAAAAATCAAATTATGTGTAAGGAAGAAAGAAAACTTGTATTATAGTTTCTTTCCTAATATTCTTTAAAGGAAGCGACGCACGCTTGGAAGTTAAGCTTTCTGTAACTAAACAAGAAAGTCGAAATGACACAATGCAGTGGACAAAGTAAATATAAAAAAGCAAGAAAAGATGCATGAAGTAAACTTTCTGGTAGAGAGAGAAGCTAAGAAGGTGTAATAATGCCAAAAAAAGGAAAAAGCTAAAAGTAAGCCTGAGAGGAGGATTTCGGGAGAGGTTACTGATGGTGATAGTCCGAGCTCAGGTGCAGGCTGGCGGTGAAGACCTCAGAGGCACAGAAGGAACAACGAAGGCATCAGAGGCACCCGCGGGAGTTTATTAATGGAGAGAATATTGTGGCCACAAGAAAATTTCATTTTGTTCTAGTCCAGAGTAAATGAGGAAAAGAGAAAAGAGTTACAGACATCAGAAGAAGAAATTGTAGTTAATAATAAAGGCACGCTGTCCCATTCATGTTGCTGTCAGACAGACTCTAGCCAAAGTTTAAGAAATAGGAAAGTGATTAACACAGGTTTATAAAGCCATCAAGCATGAAATATTTAGGGAACTCTCTTCATGTCCCGCAGGAGGCTACATCTATGTGAAATAAACTGTATAGTGGCTATAAACATAACATAAAAAATAGTTTTAATGCTTATATGAAGGTAAATATTCATCAATATTGTTCAGAAAATTTACTGAACATAAGTGGAAGTTATTGCAAAAATAAAAACAAACAAGGAAAACCAAATTTGTCCTCAATGCTGAACATGACAGGAATTAAGAATTAGAGAAAAATTAGTACAAATCACACTTGGAATAGAATCGAATGATCATTTAATTAGAAAACTTAAGGACTAAATCTCAGTAAAAATTGCTGATAAGAGAGAAAATCTACTTTAAAAATATCCGATATTCACAGATGAGTTCCTTCTCTGTTCCCTTTCTCCACCAAAAATTGATAAAATCTATTGAAGAGAATTATGGAAAATAAAAAATGGTATGTGTATGTTAACACACAAAATATAAAATAAACATTAAAGGGCAGTGGATGCTTGTATTTAAAATGTTTTAGTTTTAGAGTTGAACAAAAAGTTAAACTTGAGCATAGGATAATCACATTTTATTCTTAATTTTAATAATTTTAAAATTATTAAAATTTAAAAAATGTATTTTTGACATATTGTATATATTTATTCCTCTGTCCTATTATTGGTGAAATAACCATAACAAATAATAATTCACTATAGGTCAACATTAGCAAAAGAATTATATTGTTCAAGACATCAGTCTTGACTGGTTAGTATGAGGACTTTCTTCTCTTTATATTCTTTAAATTGTTTCTTTGGTGCTCTAAATTGGCTTAGTTTTATTTTTTATAAAATTTTTCAATCTTCTCTTCAAATAAGTTAACCCTCCAGAGATCATTAATTAAATATGCCCAAGTGGAGTTTAGAGGATTGATAGTGACCTTTCTGTGTTCCAAAGAGTAATATATTTTTCTCAAATCCCCATTTAAATTGTTTAATCATGAAAAAATTCCTCTCGTTTCCGAGCTGGTGAGTGTCTAAATAGAGTCTCGATGTATCTACTTTTTAAAATACAAATGTATATAAGGATGTAAGGAGCCAGATTATCAGATCTTCTGGTCTATGCTTCCTCTGCTTCTTCAAATATACTCCATTTTTCTAATGACAATATGAACAATTATTAGGATTCAACGTTCTTCTACTCAATACACTTTGAGTGCTCATTTTATATAATGTGTTATTCTTGGGTGTATAAAGCATAGAAAGATAAATAATTCATTCTTTCTGGGGCAAATCGGCCATAAGTCAAATCATTACAAAATAAAGTATTTCATGGTGAGGGTTAAACCAGAGGAAAACCCAAATAAGGTGACAGAAGAGGAGGGGGTCTATGGGAAACCCTCCTGAAATTCACCCAGTTCTTGAAGGGTGGTGGGTAAGTAGTCTTTTAATAGAGATTTCACTTTCCTCCTTGTTTTCTTTGAAGACAGAGCCAGAGGTGAAAAAAGGTGAAGTAATTAAGATGAATTGGAATGAAATTTAGGGTTATAAAATCTACTTATTTTCTTAACAGTACTTCTTCAGGTTCCTCCCTTTCTGGCATCAGCTTCTATCAGTATACGGCACCACGCAGACTGCTCACTTGTGAGGTAACCCTTAGTTCTTAATTCCAGGGATTGCTCTGACAATTATTTTTTCTTTCTTTCCCTCTTTTGAAACTGCTTTAGTTTTTCTTAGATTTTGCTTGTCGAACGTCCTCATTCATTCATTCACTCCCCCTTCATTCACTTAACACATTCAGTAGGCAGCTGACTATTGCCACACATGCTGCTGAGTGTTAGTGTAACACGAGTGAGCAAAGCAGGGTGGTTCCTCACCTCATTGGTTCTGTGAGCAAAGAGACAAGTCCCTGTGAGAGATCGCGGGAGGATGGAGGAGAGCCACAGAATGTGTCAGGTATTAGTCAAGGCAAGGAGAGTGGGAACACTCAAAGAAAATGTGGGGAATTTGGGAGATGGGTTCGTCCAGATAGACCTGGAAAGGAGGGCAGGCAGGTGGGTCCATGACACGGCGGTTCGGAGGAGAGAGCTGAAGGAAACCCAGATAGCCTTGCTTGGTGGAAATTTGTACATAAAAATGGAGTGAGCTTTATAAGATCCTGAAAGAAAAGTGAACCAAGGATTTTTATATCCAGACAAAAAACACCCTCAAGCCTCAGGGAATGTGTTCCCATAAGTTTTTCTTGAGAAGCCTTCTAGGCAGTGAGCTTCTGTGAACCAAAATCATGAAGCAGATTTGAATGGAAAGACTGTATCATCATTAAACAGACAGCTCCACATAGACATTACACTACGTATGGGTAAAAGGTAGAAAGTATCATATTTAATGGTTATATCCTTTGACAATATAACTATAGTTCAACCATAAAAACTGAGGAAGAACCAGACAACCAATTGGAAAAACAATTCTGAAACTTCTCAGTAATCATATTGATGGTGGTAATACTTAGTACTGTCATGCTGAGACTAATACACTTTTTAGGGCTAAAGCAAAAAGAAAGTAATTATGGGATATTTTAAATAAATCATCTGCACAGTCCTTGATAGATTTTTTAAACAGAAGAAGGTAGACGTGAGCTATATAAGTGATATGGTTTGGCTGTGTCCTCAGCCAAATTTCTTCTTGAATTGTAGCTTGCATAATTGCCACATGTCATGGGAAGGACCCAGTAGGAGGTAATTGAATCATGAGGGCAGGATTTTCCTGTGCTGTTCTCGTGATGGTGAATAGTGGACAAGGACTTCCCCTTGCACACATTCTTTTGCCTGCTGCCGTGTAAAACGTGACTTTGCTCCTTTCTCACCTTCAGCCATAATTGTGAGGCTTCCCCAGCCATGTGGAACTGTGAGTCAATTAAACCTTTTTTCCTTTATAAATTGCCCAGTCTTACAGATGTCTCTATTAGCAGCATGAGAACAGGCTAGTACAGTAAGAGACTACATGAAAAACCTGTGGTCCTGAATTTGGTGGGAAGTATAAATAGGAACTTATAACTTGTTTGATCTCCTGGCTGCATTCACCAAAAAAGCCTAGAAACAATGTGAGTGCAGTGGCAACATTCATGCCTAGCCCCAGACAGTGGTCCAGAAATATCATTCCTCAGGAAAAGAAATGAGAACTTCTCAGGAAACTGGAACGGCAGGGTACAAACTGAGCCTGGGACATCATGACATACCACATGGAGAGAAGGCTATCAAAGACTGCTGGCATCATCTCGAAGACACAAGGTTCACTGTGAAGAGGCCCCACCGCCCACAGATGGAACAGCCCGAGCTTCAATGCGGAAGATAATGATGATGCATAGAAACCTAATGAATATGTTTAAATCCACCTCATAGCAAACTTTTTAAAAATTTAAACGGTCACCTTTGAAAGATGATAGGAAACTAATTATCTTGATAACAGTAAAGAAAGGAAAGAACCAAGTACTTATTCTGCCTTTCCCACAAGAAGTCTACCAGAGACCAAATCATGCAGGTGAGGGAAGCTTCTCCTTATAAAAAGATTACATCTAATAAGGAAAAATTAAATGATTGAATTAGAACATCACCATTTTGCAATCTCCACAGAATCTATTTATTAGTCACTGAGGAGCAACCACTGATAACATCACCAAAATATCCCAAACATGACATGTTTCCTGATGGAAACACTTGGCCCCATGAAAGGCAGGCCTCAGGTGTGGAATGCAATCCTCCTAAAGACTGGAGTCCAGGATGCCCTAGGCAGGAAATGCAGAGGACAGAAGAACACGTTGAACTGCACCATGCACATGAAGTTAAGAAAAACGCAGGAAACTCCATGATCCAGGTGAATTTGAGGAGGAAGAAGGCCACTGTGTTCAGGATTCAGCATGTGAAGAGGCCTGGTGTGGGGGGCTGGAAGAGGCCTGTTTTTTGACCTGAGTGGAGGTCAACAGAGTGGTTTCCTTCAGAAGAATTTATTTTCTCTGCATCTGTTCTGTGTCATATTCCTGTATTTTTTTTATTTTATAACTTAAAAAGGTTGAGAGACAAAATAGAAAAGGCCTATGTATCTATACTGTTATGTTTGGAGGAGATTAAGATAGAGATAAAATGGTCTTAGGCTATGCTGGCAAACATTATATATGTTTTAAAATATAAGCATTTTCAGATATGTAGAAAAATATGGGAAATATATAATACCAAGTATACAACATAAATTACCTAATGTTAACATGTTGTCATTTTTGTTTCATGCTTAAAAAAATAAATGCAACCCTGAATATAAGTTAGGTCCTCTTATTTTCACCCAAATTCTCATTCCCTTTATTCCCCAACATTCCTCCCTAGAGGGAACCAACGCCATGGTTTATAGTCACAAAAACAGTAACAATGTAGCCTCCAGTATTAGTTGAACATATTAGGTGTGGACACACTTTGCTCACTTTATAGGAATCAACTCTTGGAATTGTCAGGACAACCTCATGAAGCAGGTGCTGCTGTTTTTCTCATTTTGCACAGGAGAAAACACAGGCACAAGGGTCACTTGCTGACGACCTCAGAGCTGGGAAGCCACAAAGCCAGTGTCCAGACCCAGGCAGGTGGCTGTGTGGGTTCAGGGTGTCTGTCCACAGAACCACCAGGGCCAGCATGGCTGCATGGAGTGGGCATGATAATGGAGTGATGATCTTGCAAGCAGAAATTGCACCTTACCTCCTTATGGTTATATTATATTGTCTGCATTGAAGTTATATTAGTTAGGACCTCTAGCATTAAGTTGAATATAAAATCCTGGTCGAAAGGTCACATGTTTGGAGACTGTCTTACCTCTTTTGTAATTTTCGGACTCCATTAAATAATTAAATCATTGAATGTACTGGCTGGCAGTCACAACGAATAAAAAGGTCTTAGTGGAGGTAACATTCTTCATTTCTTGAGGCCTGTTTTCTCAACTATAAAGACAAGTGAGTCTACCATATTTCTAAGTTTTTCTCTTATCTTCAATTTTTGCAGTTATTGTTGTATTGCGTAAGTGACCATTCAGTTCTCATTATAAAATAGGGATATTCAAAATATAAAGATAGATGTCTTATATTTTTTAAAGAAGCTGCTGAGGAAAGGCCAGATGAATGGATTTTATTATTTTATGATTAGTGTAACAAGTAGAAAACAATGTTTAAAAAATGTCTGAGCATAACATAACATTAATTGCATTAAATCCGGCAGTGGAACTCTATGCTTTTTTTTTTCTTATTCTTTATTTGCATTTTCTAATTGATGACAATAAACATGAAACTCGAAAAATAAAATGAGAACAAATCCAAGATGCTTGAAGTATATACACTATATTTTAATATATGTGCCTTTTTCCTCCCTAATTACCACGCCTGTGAACTCAGGCCTGCTGTTCTGCGCTCTCCTCGGAACCTCGCCCTGGCTCTTTACTCTGCCCTTCCACTTAGCCCCTTCCAGTTTCTGTGGCCCTTCTCTCCCTTCGCTGTCTGTCTCTTCCTGATCTCACAGTGCTCCTCGGTAGGAGTGGTAGGTAGCAGGCATTTTCTGCTGAGGACCTACTAAGTGTCCCCACTGAACACACACAGGTCTCGCCGTGCAAGAATTGACCTGACCGTTCTCTGCGTGTCCCGTTTTGATGCTCAGCCCCTGCTGGAGGTCATGCTGCAAGTTGACCATTCACCTACCCGAGGGTCTAACTCCCCACCCATTACTAACGCCTGTGCTCTTGTTAGAACAACTGTTACTAGCTTTTTGCCTGCATGTTGGCTTTGCTGGATACTTGCAGATCTCTGACTCTTTTTTGCATTATTAAATGTGCTCAATCTGCCTTTGGTGTTCTTCACAACGTCAAGGGCCAAAGAAGCCAGGAGGCCTCAGAAGCAGATTCTAATCAGGGTTTCATGTGACTGAGATTTTGAGACTGAGACAAATACAGGTTTTTATTTGAGACCCATCTTTCAGACCCAGCTTTTAAGGCATACATGTAAAAATTTGCCTTGTTACCTTTTAAACACATCGACTTTTTTGTCTGAATAGTATTAACAAATGGAGAATCTATTTTATTTACTAGAATTGATATTTTAACAATTTTGGCTCTTTCTAGACATTCATCTTCCAAGAATAAAGATTTTTCTGCAATGAAGAAATTACATAAGATATGCCAGGTAACCCGAAGGTATCCCAAACTTATCTCAAATAACTTAAGCCTTGTCTTAAACAATAGAAAGCTCTGGAATAAATATGATCCTCATGAAAGAGAAGAGAGTATTTTGAATATCTTAAGTTTGAGTATTTTTTAAATCACTCATATTACTTTATAAGTATATCTTCTGACTTTCAAATTAAGTAAAATAATATATGGAAGATATTTTGTGAAGTCCCTCTCTCACTTATATCTGGTTAAAGGAACACAGCAAATTCAGTGAGACTTAGCTTGAAATCCACGGTGCAGATACACGTATTCACATTTGAGCTAATGTCCCAATTTGAGCTCTAGTGGCCTAGAAAAGAATTTTTAATTTCCTGCCAACCAAACATTCTTAGATGTCTTTAAGGCAGTATAATTCTAATGGACAAACCACCAGATTTATTCATGCAGGCTAGTACTCCATCCTGAGTGAGTGACTGTGGCAGCTTAAAGGATCTCTTTCTGTCTCTGTCTGCCTGTCTCTCTCTCTGTCTTTGTCTCTCTGTCTCCCTCTGTCTCTGTCTCTGTCTCTGTCTCTCTGTCTCCCTCTGTCTCTCTCTCTGTCTCTGTCTCTCTGTCTCCCTCTGTCTCTCTCTCTGTCTCTGTCTCTCTGTCTCCCTCTGTCTCTCTCTCTGTCTCTGTCTCTCTGTCTCCCTCTGTCTCTCTCTCTGTCTCTGTCTCTCTGTCTCCCTCTGTCTCTCTCTCTGTCTTTGTCTCTCTGTCTCTATCTCTGTTTTCTCTCTGTCTCTCTCTCACTTTTTCTCTCATCAATGATTTTGGACCAGTCACCACCTTCTAGACTTCAGCTTTCTAAACTATAACATAGGTCATCTCTAAGGTAGCCTTTTCACTTCTAATTTCCTATAATTCTAACATCTGCTTGTGTTTTTATTATAAGTGAATTTGGAAAATGAGATTCCAATTCTACAAACTAAAGTAGATTGTCTGCATTAGGCAACTATTTAAGATAAATTTAAAGAGTGAGGTTCCAAACACCGCTTCTCATGGCCTCCATAAAATAACATGGAATTCAACTCCAGCCTTTGAAATTCTTTTCAGATGAGGGTGAAAGTAGGTTCAAGGAAAAACAGCACAGCTCATGAATGCATACATTCAGAAATAGTGCTGAAGAAGCATGTCTCGGCCACCCCGGTGTAAAACTTGCCATCAATCACAGAATGTTGTCAGGAGAGGCCTCTGAAATTTACATTGGTAAAAGATCTAAAAGCCAATACAATATATGTTGTTGTCCACACTGGACTTCCAGAAAGGTTAGGGAATGAATAGCAGGGAAAGCCAAACAGAAACGCAGGTCCAGAGCCCTGGGGAATGGACAGGCTTCCTGGGAGGGGCCTGTGGCAGTAACAGGACAGACGGGCTGACCCTGGGGACCCAGGGAAGCATAAGGCAGGAAGAGCAGATCTAGAATAAACAGCACTGACCGAGTTCCCAAACTCCAAAGCTGCAGAATATCCCGTGCCTTTCTTTTTTGTTACATACAAGTAGAGGAATCTAAACAGAACAAAAGTTCCAAGATCATACAATAACGACCAGCTGCCAACACTGAGGCAGGCAGAAGGGAAGGATCCACAAAGACGTTTTTAAGGTCCGGGACAGGAGTCCAAGCACGTGTCCCAGTGTTGAGCAAACATCCATGCATTCAGTCAGTCAACGAATGTTTATTAATATTTATGTCTATGTGTGAAAAAGTGCTGGGTCTTTGGTTATCGGCAGTATTTCACATTGCTCCATATTCCTCCATACGGCCCTTCTCTCCTTTCTGTAGACCAGGGGAAGCCCAGCGGACCTGTCCCAGTGTGAAACTAGAGGAGAAAGCTGGCAGGTTCTATCCGAGAATTCAATATGGCAGTCACCGGCTTAAAGTGTGGCAATTGAACCCTTGAAATGCTGCTGGTACAAATTCTGATGGGCCTTAAGTACAGAACACACACCAGATTGTTTTTAAAAATGTAAAATAGGCCAGGCACGGTGGCTCATGCCTGTCATCCCAATGCTTTGGGAGGCTAAGGCAGGCAGATCACGAGACCAGGATCTCAGACCAGCCTGGCCAACATAGTGAAACCCTGTCTCTACTAAAACTACAAAAATTAGCCCGGCATGTTGGCAAGCATCTGCAATCCCAGCTACCCGGGAGGCTGAGGCAGGAGAATCACTTGAACCCTGGAAGCGAGGTTGTGGTGAGCCGAGATTGTGACATTGCACTCCAGCCTGGGCAACAGAGTGAGACCTCGTCTCAAAAAAAAAAAAAAAAAGATAGGCACCATGGCTCATGCCTGTAATCCTAGCACTTTGGGAGGCAGAGGCGGGCAGATCACCTGAGGTTAGGATTTCAAGACCAGCCTGGCCAACATGGAGAAACGACGTCTCCACCAAAAATACAAAATTAGCCGGGCGTGGTGGTGCATGCCTGTAATCCCAGCTACTAAGGAGGCTGAGGCAGGAGAATCACTTGAACCTGGGAGGTGGAGGTTGCGGTAAGCCAAAATTGCTCCGCTGCACTCCCACCTGGGTAACAAGAGCAAAACTCCTTCTAAAAAAAAAAAGTAAAATATCTCATTAATAAATTGAATTCTGATTAATAATATTCTATATGTATTAAGTAAAATGAATTATCAAAGCTTTTTTCGCCTGTTTCTGTTTTGAAATATGTAGCTATTAGAATAAATTTAATTAAACATGAGGCTTACAGTGTATATCTTTTGGAAGGCACTGATCTAGTCCAATGTTTCTCAAACTTCACTGTACATACAGTTCACCGAAGAATTAGGTTAAAGTGCAGATCCTGAGTCAGTGGGTCCAAGAGAGGCCCAAGAAGCTGCATTTTCAACAAGGTCTCCAGAGACACCCATGGCTCCTACATCTATCCCAAGAATAAGATGAGATAGAAGACAAAGGCACTTTTAGTCCATCATTGGGAAACAGGACACCTGCTGTGTAGTGTATTAAACGAAAAAACAGGAATCGTCCTTTATTACAAATTAATAAGACCACACATCAACGAAACATTGTTAAGATATTTCTCCTTGCAAAGTTTCTTCCAGCTTGATCTCACAAAAGGGTTGGTGACTAACTGTGCCCTAAAGTTTGTGGGGTTTGTTTAGCCTACTTACTTGTTTCATTTCTGATAGAATTTGGACTATGGCACAATTTGTTTCCTTTCTGGAGTCTAAGGGATTTCGCATTTGCAGCTGAGAGAGAAAGAAGTTTTGGAGCCAGAACTCCATCGGATTTGTGTGGAGCAGGGCCACTCCCACAAAAGCTCAGAAGATGTGAATGAATGGATGAGACTACTTCTCAGAAAGCAAGCAGGCCAGGGTTTGGGGTGAAGGGCGGCAGCAGATCCATGATGAGAGGTAGAAAACGAGAGACTGTGCCGGAGCTTGGGCTCTTAACCTTGAAAGACCCAGGGTTTAGGTGTTTGTGCGTGTGTGTGCCTTTGTATTCTGTGTCTGTGTATTGTATCAGTGAAAGCTCTGAGATACAAGCAAAGGAAACCAATGGGCTCATTTCAGCAGAAAAGGCCATTTATTAACAAGATACTGGCATCTTGCCAAATGCCCAGGAGTGGAAGATGAGGAGAGAGGGCTGTGGCCATTTCCAATGTCCAGGCCGCACAGCTGAGGGAATTCACTCAGAACAGTTCCAGCACCTCCTCCGTTCTTGCACTCACTGGAGAAGCCTTCTCCACCCGCCCAGGCTCTCAGGGTGCCACCTTCCTCCATGAAGCATCGACACGGAGTAAGTGTCTGCTATTTCCATCCCGTGCCACCCCGCATCAGCACACATCCCTAAAAGCACTTAGGCGTCTAAATGCAATCCTCTCCTGACCGAGAACGCTCCCCCCATTCTTAGAAAGGAAGGGCTTGATTCTCTGTGCTCAGCTCCCAGTCCAGGATTCCAAGCCTGTCTCCACTTCTTCTCTATTCTGCCATAATTCCATGTCAATATGCTTCGTACTGTAGGCCACTGTCACCTTAAAATGACAGGGGAAAGAGAGAAAAGCAGAAAATTAATTCAGTTGTGTAAAGATGTACACGACCCAGGAAGGATGATAAATGCAGTCAAATATTCTAAGCCTTTTGTCTACAAGGTGAGCATCAGCATCTTCCCGGCTCTATCCTGGGCCCTCTGCCTCCAGCCAGCTCCTCAGCTGGTCAGAGGTGCTCACCTTGTAGGATGGCATCTTCACAGAGAGAGATGAGTTCTTAGTGTTGGCAGCTCTAGTCTTCCTTTGACTGTTAGGACTGATCCTGGCATTATTGAAAGATGCCCCAAGAATCCTCTTTTTGCTTTCAGGGTAGTCATTAGTGCACCAAGATGTCTTATTTAAGATGACAAAAGGAGGGGCTTTCAGTTCATGGCCCTAAAATCAGAGCAAGGCCCTCCCCATGTAGCGGCCCCTGTGTTCCTTTGATAATCTGGGTCAATCCTTTTACTGAACACCTATAACCCCTATGCAGGCTTCTCCCACAGTAGCCTGAGCCTCCAAAGAGAGAAAGCCAGGAGTGGAAGGCAAAGCTTCTTGCCTTTCTGTTTACAGACATAACCTGGCTATTCCCCAGACAATCAGATTCTAGTAACTTTATAAGGTGCAGACCCCTATATTTTTGTTGAATTCACCTTCTGGTCTCTAGTAAGTCTCTATTTTATCAAGAAACGTAGCGTGAATACTGGCCCCTCCTCTCCAGGTTCTCGCAGTGTTCTGTCATTGCTGTAGTGGGGCCACCCTTATGTCCTCTGGGCAGAGAGAAATTGTATTTTCTGCAAAGATAAAGAATTAATGTAACCTAGGATAAGACAGTGAAGATGTGCTCTTGTTCCTAAAATATGAAGAAATACTAATCTTGGTCTTATCCTTTCATTGGGATAACATCCATTTCCTTGTGATTGGAGCTGTGAGGATTTGCTGGAGTAGAGAAGCTACATTTGGAACGTCGTCCTCTGTCAGCTCATGGTAGCTCACCATGGTTCTCCAGACTTCCGTCTTCTGTGCTAGCCCCACCAGTGAATGAAAGAAGATAAGACAAGCATGCCTGCCATTATCACCACTGGCAACTTTACAGCAATCATTTCCCCAGCAATGTCACAGTGCTTTCGATTTACTATTTTGATATTCCATTTATTAGGGATCTAGGGAGAGGATTCTGCCAGCTATTGAAAATATCTTTTTTTTTTTTGAAACTGAGTCCCATATGTCACTTAGTCTGGAGTGCAGTGGCACGATCATAGCTCCCTGCAGCCTTGAACTCTTGGGCTCCAGTGACACACCTATCTCAGCCTCCTGAGTAGCTAGGACTATACGTGGGCACCATTATACCCAGTTTATTGAATACACGGTTTTCATCTCTGCCCATAGGAATTTTGGGGAAATGCAGGGAGGGTTTAAGGCCCCACTGAGCATGCATCTCCAGCCTTGCTCCCTGTACATCTCTCTCAAGTGGACCACTTGGTATTCTGGGTTCCCAGAAGTTAAGGCAAGCCAAATTCCAATGGAGTCCATGAGGTAGGGCATTTCTGTTCTCAAATACAGAATCACACTGACAAACGGCTGTAGGGCCACCTGGGAAAGGACATTTATGTTCACAATGTTACTGCAAGATCTTTCTTTAAAGGCATCTCTTCATTCTAGATATCCTGAGTCTAGAAGCCAACGTATTTCTGAGATTGGGTGAGGATCCTCAAATCTTCATGGTAGAGCTCGGGTCGGACACCTGTGCACAGATACCAAGTTTCTTCAGTTCCGTAAATCAAGTAGGAACTTTGTAGACCACCCATCTATTTCAGCAAATTATTCCATATGGCCAGGGCTGGCCATTTAATTGGTTTTCTACCACGTACTGTGAGCTGGCGAATTCCTATCTTATGAGGTGTTTTCTACCAGGAAAGATAACAAAACTGCTATTTCTCAGAGATTGAGTTGTCTGCATTCTTAGTACACATATGTGCCTCATTTAGTGTACTTAGCTACAAGTAAATATTCTGACTGAATTCAGCACAAAAATCAGAACTACTAGGAAGGTTGAAATCTCAAACTTGGAGAGTAGCACATTAGTGATAATATCTAAAAGTACAGCTGGTTTTCTCAGGACACTGTTACAATCACCATAAACCCTACACACTGCCACTGTTTCTCAATTACACTACACAGCCATCATTGCCGTAGGAGAATCTTTAAGGACTATGGTTTTCTGTGGGATCAACACACAATTCAAAATCTAAATTGGGAATGTCATAATAGTGAGTCGTAAGCCACGTGTCCATGTCTTTGCTGAAAGAGAAGTTGGAAAAATAAATAGCTTGTTATTTTAGTATCTAGAGTGAGAGGCAGTCCTTACCTGCTAAGGAGGCTCAAATGTTGGGGAGGGTTGGGATGTAGGAAGGAGGTTCTGATGCTGGAAATTCAGAAAGAGTGAAACATTTACTGCAGCACGGACTGGGGTGTATGTCTTTCTCCTTTTGTTGAACTCCATCATCTTCTCTGCCTCTATGTTTTTTCTAGATTCTCTTTTCTGAATGATTTTCATCACCAAAACTCTTCTAAATATGCATGATAATTATTACTATTTTCAGTACAGTGAAGAAAAATGTAATTTTGGCCGGGCGCGGTGGCTCACGCCTGTAATCCCAGCGCTTTGGGAGGCCGAGGCGGGCGGATCACAAGGTCAGGAGATTGAGACCACGGTGAAACCCCGTCTCTACTAAAAATACAAAAAATTAGCCGGGCGCGGTTGTGGGCGCCTGTAGTCCCAGCTACTCGGGAGGCTGAGGCAGGAGAATGGCGTGAACCCGGGAGGCGGAGCTTGCAGTGAGCCGAGATCACGCCACTGCACTCCAGCCTGGGCGACAGAGCAAGACTCCGTCTCAAAAAAAAAAAAAAAAAAAAAAGAAAAATGTAATTTTGAATAAAGTAAGTGGTCTTTTTTTTTAACTGCAGGGATGAGACCCATAAGCTAATTACAAAAATCAATAAAAGTACTCTTATTAAGAACCTGATTTAGACCAGCACTATTCCTATGTACTTATAAGCTAAAAGGCATATGTCCCTTTCTTCAAGTAGCTTGAATCATTGCAGAGATACTAACCTGATGGCATAAACAAATAAAATGTGATATAAAAACCCCAGATGCAAAATAGTTCAGAGACTGAGTCTCGAAGGTATACAGGTAGTGTGGAAAGTCTTGTTGGAATATGGGTATTTGTGAATTTATTGGGCCACTATGAGTGAAATGAAAGGTATTTACTTTCATGAAATCATAGATTGTTTTAAAATTATGGACTTTGAGTAGGATAAATGCCCTTTATAGATTATCTTAGTTTGCGCTGGTTATAGTCATCTAAACCATCAGTCCCCAACCTTTTTTTTTTCTTTTTTTTTTTTTTGAGACGGAGTCTCGCTCTGCCGCCCAGGCTGGAGTGCAGTGGCCGGATCTCAGCTCACTGCAAGCTCCGCCTCCCGGGTTCATGCCATTCTCCTGCCTCAGCCTCCCGAGTAGCTGGGACTACAGGCACCCACCACTGCGCCCGGCTAGTTTTTTTGTATTTTTTTTAGTAGAGACAGGGTTTCACCGTGTTAGCCAGGATGGTCTCGATCTCCTGACCTCGTGATCCGCCCGTCTTGGCCTCCCAAAGTGCTGGGATTACAGGCTTGAGCCACCGCGCCCGGCCCAGTCCCCAACCTTTTTGGCACCAAGGACAAGTTTCATTCATGGAAGACAATTTTTCCACAGAACATGTGGGAGGGAGGAGTTTCACCTCAGATCATCAGGCATTAGATTTTCATAAGGAGCACACAACCTAGATCCCTCACACACACAGTTCACTAGAGGGTTCACACTCTCACGAGAACCTGATGTTGCCACTGATTTGAAGGAGCTCAGGCAGTAATGCTCACTTACCCACCGTTCACCTCTGTGACCCAGTTCCTAAGAGGCACGGACTGGGGTTGGGCACCCCTTACCTACACCTTAATTTTTCAATTCTCTTTTAGAGCTCAAAATTATATTTCATATTTATATCTATATATTTTGCCAACAAATAACCAGTTCTATAAAATCAGGCCAAGTGGTCTGAATACAGATGTTTTCAACTCTACCTGCTCCAGACTCCCCTAATATGGGTTTATATTCAATGGAATGGTCAACCTGGGATAGCTGCAGAAATAAGGCATGAGCTCTGAGGTTTATGGTCTACCCTTTTTGATCCAGACATTTCACCAAGATTACACAACCAAATTTTATCTGGCCACAACTCTTCTTGATACCTCAGCTCTTCTTCATGACATGGCTCCTAAATTTCTTTCTCATTATTCTATTTATCAAGTTAACCACCTACACCTTATTTCTTTTATCCATTTGCTGTTGAGTCACTCTGTAGATGTTTTGATTAGTTGAAGCTAATTCCCTGTAATGAAAATGGGTTCCCCATCTTTATCATTGATAAATTAATAACCACCCCTTCTCTGATATATACCTAAATTGGAAAATTGTTTCCCAATACAGTAGGGGAGGGCTATGTTAGTGCCTGATTTTACCTAGTGTACATTCTGATATAATAATATCTGGATTCCAGGTTTTACCAATTTACTACCCAACTATAGCAATTCTATGCTGTTTGCTCCAGACCTAAATTAATCTCAGACTCCATTTAGATGTCACAGCTCTCCATCACTGGTGGAGACATAATTCTGAAGAAAAGGTCATGAGCTTCCTGTAGTGAAAGTCATATAAGTCATCATCATGCTTTCCATGAAGGTCTAGTTCCCGGCTCCTCACCTGGTGTGCAACATGGCCCCTGAATAAACATCTAGGCTCCTTTCCTTTTCTGGTCTCATGTTGAGACCAGAGTCCAGAGAACAGAAAGGAGAGAGACTGCACTTCCTATACTATGAGAGATCAATCTACAGTTTGTTAAAGTGATCAGAATATATATGCTACAGTTGGAAATACATCATAGGTTATAACCTCTGTGTATTTCAACACATAACATTATCTGGACTTTTTTTCGTTGTACTACATTGGAGGACATACCCATTAGAAGTGGCAAAATGTTCCCATTTCTTTTCTCTTACAAATAAACAAATACATACATAAATAAACAAAATTAATGACATATGTATTTCCTAATACCAAAGGCTTTAACATGGGGAATAAACTAATACACGAAGTATAAAATATATTAGAAATAATTTAAGGAGGCAGGTGACAGATTAACTTAGCGGCAAAACATTTGGTTATATGGTGTAATTGCAAACTACAGAGAGATTTTTAATCTAAATGGTCGTTTGAGTATCCCCCAGTCCTTCTACATCCTGAAGGATTTTATGGTACCTTACTGCAGAGTACTTGATATCGTTTTTGAAGAAATCATACTGTATCAACTGAGCTACAATGTAACTGCAAAATGCAGACTGCAGTGTTGCTCTGCTGTGGCTCTGTGGCTTCATGATTCATTCATTTTTCCTCTTAAGCCATTTGAGGGCTGGTATCTCAGCTCTAAAAGTCATGCAGAGAATGGGTGGAAGGAATACAAATGCTTCACTGGAGCCAGATTCAGGCTGGGGCAGTTGTTGTCAACACGATGAGGTTGAATGAAATGCAGTGACAATGTGGTAAGGGAAGACGTATTCTTTATTGCTATTGGGTCCAGGGATGCCTTACCTTAAGGGTAAAACATTAGACACTATGCTTATCAACACAGCAGGCTGTCATTGCAGTGAGTTACACCTACAGCTTAAGGTAACCAAAGCTGTTGAAACAATATTGTGCCTGTGTGTGTGTGTGCAGGTGCCCCATATCAAATATACATTGCATTTTCATAGACATGCACAAATGTGTAAGAAACACATATACGTGTATAAATCTGTGATTTAAAATATTGTGACAGTATTATTTACAGATTTCTTCCTTCTTAATGTAAGATAAGGTATTTGGGGGCAAATTTTAACTAAGAAAACCGAATTTATTATTAACACAACTATGATAAACTCATAGGGAATGATTACATGAATATGTGTGTATGTATGTTTGTGTACATACATATATATTCATTTAATTTGAACTTTATTTTTAAAGTACATTTGGAATGATTTTGAAGTAATAATATAATATATATATTTAAATGCCCAAATACTACCCAGAAGGTCATGATTTGACCTAAACACTCACATTTGCATGGGAATTTTATTGTGCTTATTTTCTTTTTAGAGGAATGCTTTGTCCTTTACAAAATGGACAAATACTCCCCCTGTACCACAGTTCCAGTTCTATCATCATTTTTGGAGTCTCTCTTTACCCCACGGTGACCACACAACACGGAGAACTGTCTTTACCCACGTGCTGCTTGCCTGGGGAGCTCAGTGTCTCACACACCGAAGGGTATACGCTCCCATTTTTTTTCCGCCGACTGTAAATGACTCCTATTCTTTGCTCCACAGAACATCCGATGTGGTGCCCAATCAGCTGAAAAAGCTGCACAGACGTCATTAGTTCTGTGTGTGTGTGTGCGAATGTGTGTGCGTGTGTGTGTGTGAAAGAGAAAGAGAGAGAGGAGACTGCAGCTGCCTTGCCGCGTGCCGAGTGGAGTCTCCATTAGGGCAGCGCTATTGATTTCTGATTCACACTGCAGCAACAGGGCTAGAGTGCAGAAGATAAAACCTCACATCTCAGAAACAGGAATTACAAAGACAAAAATAAGTAGATGATAGTTTTACACAAAAATCAAGCATCTGTTACCGAAGGAAACCAAAAGTGACAATTTAGCAAAATGTAAAGACTGTTTATAACATAGAATCAGGTGCACAGGAGAAGTAGAGTAAAATGAGTTCAGAAAAAATTATTCGTTCTAATTTTTCAACAGTTTTTTATGAGAGGTGATAATGGTCTAATTTCCAGAATGCCTTGAAAAACCCTGAAATACTTGGCAGAGATACTGCAAAGTCAAGCTTATCTGAGGGCAATCTTGAAGCTATGCCTGAGAATTTTAAACAACAAAATATCCAAGATTTATTTTTTAAATTGCGTTCGATTATCTTATTAGCTAGTAGCTTTCTCTATTTTAATTCTTTGTGTTGCATAATATCTAGGATACGGTAACAGGCTGGTTGCAAATGCTTGAAACAGAAATAGGTTTCTTCTTAGGCTGCGTTTCAGCATGTCCAACTGTGAGCCTGTGAAGCAAAGCATCGGAGTTCTCTCGAGGTCTGTTGCCTCGGATTTGGTTAGAAATTATTGAATCTGGAGTGTAAAAACCCTGTCTGGGCCTTTCAGGCAGCTTGATTTCAAAACTAGCCCTTCCGCCCCAAGACTTATCAACCGCCCCCCACCCCGTCCCAAAAGAAAAACGGAAGTAAGTTCAGCATTAAAATAATGGTGATGTCAGGCAGGCAGTCTGCATGTGAGCAGCAGAAAATTAGAAGAATAGAACCATCCATTCTCGTTTCCCCCCACGACACGCACGCACACATACATGCACACTCTCTCTCTTTCGCGCGCACACACACACACACACACACACACACAACACCAGTCAGTGAAGGGGAAAAAGGGTGATACCTTTTTAAAAAATGAAAGGCAGTAAGCCATTATTAGCAAGAGCTATATTGAGCATGCTTGCCAGACAAGCAGCAAAGCTGAGCTCCAGTTCCGCCCAGACATGTGCCTTGCCATTTTCATTTTAATCAGCCTGCTCAGGATGGCTGCTGATTCATTTTGCAGGATGTCCCCCTGGGAGCCAAGGTGGAAGCCTGAGGCGAGCTGCTATTGCATCAATGCAGCACATCAGAGCGAGAGCGCGGAGGCAGAGGGAGAAGAGAAAGCCTTCAGCACCGCATCCAGATTTCAATATGGCTAGTTAGAAGGTCCTGCATGAAACCGAGTCTATTGCAGAAAACATAATGAAAGGAAAAGAAAAGAAAAAAGTCACATTGTCGTTTCATTATCCGACTATTCTCTCCCCCAACCCCTTCCTGCCACCAACACACACACACACGTACACATTTTACAGTGACCATGAAAGATTTCAAGCCACTCTGGGGAAGTGTGTGTGTGTATATGTGTGTGTGTGTGTGTGTGTGTGTGTGTGTGTGTGTGTGTGTGTGTGTGTACTATTTACCTGGTAACTAGCTGGGGTGGTATACCTGATTTAGCTGGAGACTTTGATTTGTAGGACTGACAACCTTATTATGCAGTGAGTTTATTATTGATATTATTCTGCTCTCGGTTGCCATGGCCACCTTGTGAGAGACATTCAATTTTCTCTCTTCCATCATCATTATCTATGAGGCCATCTGTTGTGGAAAATGAATTCAGCCTCATTTGCATGACTGATAAGCAATTTTTTTTTTATCTATTTAACAGAAGGTCATATGCCGGGGATTTGGAGCTTGTGAAAAAAAAATGTGGAAAAAAAAAAAAAAAGCCTAGGAGAGGATGAGTGGGAGTGTGTGCATGGGGGGTGTGTGGAAGTCAAACAGATCCCTGAGGCCTGCGAGCCTATCGCGCTGCATTTGTCATTCCTGCCCGGGCGACATTTTTTTTCCCTAAGCTACTGCACACTAAACAGAGTGAGGGAGCTTTTCCCTGCAGTCTTCTTGAAGCCCCCCTGGTTTTTTTACTCATTGTTGGTGGGTGTATTTTAATTTTTTCATTCCCTGGACTATGGGTTGTGATATCAATATTCACTGAAGACAAAAAGCCACGTTTTCTGCAGCTCGGTGGCTTTTGCATGTGTCTCATCATCCTTTCAAACTTGTGGTGGAACAGGGTTCTCTTCCCTGTCTGTGTGTTTTGAGCCAGCACAGTTACCAAAATTGAGCTTGTCTTTCGCTTGTGAGCGGTTGTGGTCATTGTGAGGTACGTGATGCTCGTTAGGTTAATTTTTGGGGGACTTGGTGAGCAGGATGTGTTTTACCGTAGCTCAAGGGCTGAGGCTGCTGTTCCATTGTCTGCTCCTTTTTAAAGTTATTTTTATAGCATGGCTGGTAGCTGAAATGTTCCTGGACTGGAGGCTTTGTAATCCACAGAAAATCTGTCTTTAAACTAAAATGGGTATTAGGTTGCATGACTTAACTGTGATGTTGTTTATTAAGGAAAAAGATACAAAAACAAAACATGATGCATGTATAGTGCTTGGAGGATAAGAGGATACTGAAACAAAAAGTTCCCAGAGACTTGACTGGATTACTTTACATTACAAATGAAGCACATCATTTTATACAAAGGCAATTAAAATGTTAGATATTTTTGATGAATTTACCTAATGATAAGAAGAGAGTTGATTTATATTGTTTAAGTGGAGAAACTCAAATAAAGATTTTTAAATTTAACTTAAATGTTTGAAGTTAATAATAATGAAACAAAATGTAATTTATAACAGAAATATGTCTTTTTGTAACACCTAAATTAATAAACTAAAAGTTTAAATGGTACACTTTAGTTTTAAGATAGATCTGAATAAAGCAAAAATGTATATGTAAATATTTATATGAAAGTTAGTTATATAAAATAGAGAGAACAGATTTTGAATTTAGCATTAACCATGACAATTTCTTGTACCATCAAAGCTATGTAAGCTAAATAATTTCTAAGTTACTTAGAGTAAACGTATTTTATATAAGAGTCTTTTTGTTCAAATGTTTATATTTTTTACTAAACAAAATTAACATCCTAGACAAAAGCATCCCAAAACCACCCTTATAGGCATATGAGGGTCTTTCTAATTGTTCAACTTCCTAAGTGTCATGTAGCTTTAAAACTAATAAAGTCATGTCTCCCATACAGATAAAAATGTAATTATTTTTAAAAGAAAAGTATTTTATACAATATTCCTTTTCAAAAACACAATAGCATTGCATTCCTATAAGTTTTCGCCTCTCAAGAACTTTGAATCCAAAGTGTTGATGGTAAGTTATAAATGCTACTAAGAGACACATTCCAGAAAAGAGGAAGTTTGTTTTTTCTGATTGACCTAAAAGAACATGTATGATTCTATCACCTCAAATGCAGTAAGTCAATTACTTAAAAGTCTCCTTAAAGTTATACTTGAGTGACAAATTTTCTTTATTAACCAAAATAGACCACTGCTGATGTGTTTTTGTGATGGTACTTTACCTGATTGCACTTTGAAAACTCTTACCATACTATCATACACTTTTCATAAGCAATAACAGTTGTTATATAATCCTTCTGGTTTTAATCAGCCATATTTCTTTATATTTTAGCTTGAGTTTCAGAGAAATAAGTTTATTTTAAACATTAATCGTGCATTTAAAGAATTTAAAACAATAAAATTCTGGTAGATTAAGAATATTATTTAAAGTGACATCAGCTTTCTCAGAGGACTATAGTTTAAGCATCAGTAATATGAGATCTGGATCTATATTATAATATGAAGGATTAAGTTAGTGCCTTTTGATCTGTACATATAGTCTTCAGATTTGTGAATCAAAATTGTCAACATCTAAAAAAAACCTCTGAAGTCGCACAATTGATTTTTGCTTCCTCCCCACCCCCACCCCCAAAAAGTTAATTACCAATCTTGGTTGGATTCTTCCTTGCCTCCCTGACATTTGACTGCTGCTAATTCACTGATTAATCTCATTAATGTGATTATAGTAGGATTTAGAGTTGGCTGCCATTGTTCTGTAGACAGTGCTATTCAGGCTGAGCACTTGCCACCTCATTCAGTTTTGCTGTGATTTTTCAAAGGCTGGTGGAGTGAGCTATTGTGAGCAGGCTTCTCTGCCTTCCCTTTCAGCACCAGGAGCTGTCCGCAGCTGATAGCGATTGCATTCAACAGTGACTGACTTCCTCCTAGTTTATTGGCAATGTGAAAATGGCTCACTTTCATCACCTTAATGATTGTGCTAGTTGAGGTAGAAGTAGGAGAAGCCTTCATGGTCACATTTGGATGTTTTGAAGATGGTGGCAGCAAAGATATCTATACTTGAAGATTTTTATTTAGTAAAGACTTTCCATCTGCCATTACACACACATTGTACTCTATTTCCAAATACTCAAACTTATCAATATGTTAAAAATTACTTGTATATATGCATAGTTGTGGGTTGAAAAATTATAAACATTATTACTTTTCAACTGTAAAATTTTCTCCAAATACATGTAATTATTAATAAAATTCATCTTTGAAAAGATGTACCAGGACTATCTGGTGTCACAGGCAGAAAGTATGCATGACACACAAATTTCAACTTTTCTTTAGTTAGACTTGTAGCCAGCTGCAGAACTTATGCCAATTTCACAAATTTGTGTTAGAAGCTGAGATCAAGGTAAAGGCCCAATAATTTGTGACCACATATGAGTGGTGTACAAAAATTCCTAAAGGAATATGAGTACATAGTCTTCTTTGGGGTTATAAAGGCTGTCAAAGCATGACCTTAGGACTATGTGGATACTTTCAGAGAATGAGACTTCTTTAATATGCTGTTTTCACTGTCCCTGTTATGTTTTTCACCTAATTTGTTTATTTAATTTTTACTCTCTTGAAAATGTTTCTATTTTGTCCATTACTCTTGAATATACCCAATTATTTCACTGTCTGATGTTTTCTGTCTGCTTTCTGTGTCAATGTTTAAGAGACTAGGGAAAAGAAATAAGTGATTATGCAATTTCAAAGATTTGTAAAGTTTTTCTAATTGTTACAATTATACTTAAAATTAAAAATATTGAGTTCATAATCTGTTCAACTGCTTTTATAAATGCTTTACAGGTATAATTTTTAAAAGCCACTAACTTCTCTGTGAAAAATTAATTTTGTCAAGTAAATAATGTTTTCAAAGTCACATGCATAAACTAGATTTTCAACTCTACCTGTAAGCCAATCTAATTTGAGGGACAGATATTATTTTAAAAATACATAATATATAATCTGAAAGACTTTGTTTACTTGTATATTTTGGTGGACACATTTTAACTTCAAACAACTTAAAGGCCTATCTACTCTTAAATGTTTTATATTAAAAATCTCCTCTGTGGAATTAGGGGGACTAGTCAGACGCTTTTTGGTAATGACCACTCTGCCCTGCACTTACAGTTTGGTTTGGCTGGGTGTCCCTTTTAGACCAGGGCTATAATTTTCAATCAATAATCAGTTTTTCCAATGTGTGTTGTCCTTTGCCAGGAAGTCTACCTTGAGGCACAGTCTTTCCAGAACTCTGTTCAGGAGGCAAATGAATGGTAGACTCAGAAAGAGAGACCGACAGTTTTGCTAAATTCTTATAATCAAACTACTCCATTGCATAATTTGATTGCAATGACATTATGCACTTTCCTATTTTCAAGTTTTTAAGAGTTCTTTTTATGAATATCTTCTTTTTTATTTGAAAAGTTGTGTAGTATCCTTTAGAAAGGAGTAACTGAGGATAAACTTGAACAAAAACTTGTGAATAACATATTTTTCACCAAGCTAAGTTTCATCATGCTGTATTCTACACAACACCTGACATGGATCTGCATTTCTTCCAAACTAAACTGAAGATAAAAGATACCACAAACTTGAAGAAGAAATTAGATGTAGGTTTGTGTTTGTGTGTGTGTGGTTGGGGTTAGTGTCATATCTACATATCATGGTTGCTGGTATGAAAAAGATATTTTAAATTGGCATGCCACCCCCATAATTAAAATATTGCCTGTAGTGACCATAACTCATATGAAATAATACAAATATTCTACTTTTACAGTAATTTGTTGTATGATTTTTTTCTGATATTAGATTATTTAAAGGCAACAGCTATCCATTTTTTCCATCAGTGGGCTATTTCAATGCAATGTGGTTCAGTTTGTAATATCTTTGTGTCTTGTCTCTTCTCTCTCTTTCTCTCCACTTTCCTTTCTCTCTCTTCTGCCCTCTCTCTCTTTAACTCGGTCCCTGTTTGTCTGTTTTGCCACCCTCTCTTCTCTCTGTGTTTCTTTCACACCTGCATTGTTCCAGCATACACAATGATTTTTCTATGCATGTTTCCACAATGGAAGTGTTTTTGGCTTTGACATCATAATGAGTCCTCAGGGTATCTGTAGAAGTAATCAGAGATGGCAGAGAAAATGTAAGCCAGGTGTTATAAAACTAGAAAGAATGCATAAATGCTTATTTATTAGATAGAGAAAGACTGATAAACATTGCTGTATTAGGCTATTCTGCTAGGAAAATTTTCCAACCATGTACCTCTTTTAAAATAATCTCTGCTCCCCACGTGGTGATTATCGGAAAAGTGGGGGGGGTGAATATTTTAGTCTCAGTGTAAGGAGTATTGTGTTGTGAGAAGATGGAATGATACAGGACATTCTCTTAAAGCTTTCCTTGCTTTCAGACTGCAGTGGTGTCTAGCAGGGCTCGACAGGAAGGGAATTGCAGTCTCTGTAGTAACCAGTAAGTCTGGTCCTGACACATCAGGGAAGAGCTTGGTCTTCAGAGGAATTACCTCTGAGAGCTGGAAGAGGGTGTTCCTGGTAACTTGGGGCTTCTCTGTCAGTCTCCCCACGGAAACCACAGTCAGCACTGTGCTCTGTGGAAAGCCTGCAGTGGCTGCTCCCTCGTGCTGTTCTGCTCTCGACTCTCACTCACTGTGGATAGTGGGCTGGTGAAGTGCGGGCGCCAGAGGGTAGGGGTGAATGGAATGGAAACACAGAGGGAACTGTGACCAGCACGTGCGATGGTCTCTCCACGGCAGACAGAGCCCTGCGTGGGTGAGAAGCAGACTGCGGAACAGGATTTGGCTTGATGGCCACCAGCTCTTCCACAAAAAGGTACTTCTTTCCTTTTATTGTAAAGGTTACATAGGATTTTTTTTTTTTTTTCCTGGTGGTTGCAGTTCCCAGTTCTTCTCTTAAGTACTTCAAAAATAGTTGTTTCTCTACCTGCCTGCCTAGCTCCAGCTCTCATTTGATTGCATACACAACACTTCCTAAAGTCTCTTGGTTTGGCATGTGAACACGCCGACAATGGACCGTCTCTCAAAAGAGCTTCTCCTTCAGTGTAATGCCATTGTGGGCACCGATATGTCTGCATGCTGCCTGGAGTTGTTGTTAAACATGAGTCTGTGTATTCAAGGCTAGTTTCCAGGGGCGAGGGTGGGAGGTGCTAAAGTTGCCTTTATGATTTAATGTAGCCTTTCATAACGGTGAGTGTTATAGGAGAGAGGTTTGCAGAGAGTGAAACGGTATAGTCACCACCAGAGTAAAACATCTATGACTTAATTCAAGAAGCCATTTATAAAATCAGCACTTTTTTAAGCCAGAAAAAAATGCTAATGAACATCAGGTATCTATGTTCCCTTAGTTATTTTAAAAACCTTATAAGGTCTTGTCTTTTCAAAGAAAACTTTGTCTATATTTTTTTCTTCAAACAATACTAAAAGGTGAAAAATGTTTTAACTTTCTTTGACAAGAAGTTTCATGTCTTTTGTTTTAAAAGAAAATGATACAAGAAGCTCATACTGAAACAAAATAATATAGTGTGGTTGGCAACCCAAAAAAGATTTTAAGAATCAGTTAGAGTTAACTCTTGTGTCACCATTCTTTTATTTTAAGAAGTGACAGGTTTTGGAACCTCTTTTTGTTTTGCTTGGATGTTAACCGGCAATGCCATTTAAAATACTGTAGGTTCAGCTTATTTCTGTGAGGTTTCTTTGGCCACAGCATGAATTTACCATAACATCAATGATAGGGGAGATATTTTTAGATAGACTGCCTAGCTGGTAGCTGCTAACAGCCTGACTCCAGTATTTACAGTTCTCATCTATTACATTAAATACAGCACTGCTCATGATACACATTCTGCTCTAGAGATTTAGGGGCCTGTGGGTACAAGGCAAGCAGCATACAGCACACATCTCCACTCGTGTCTGCCTGTGTTGCAAGGTTGATACACAGGAAGGTTAGAAACTGCTGGTTTAATCCACAGCTGTAGTTTGAAAAATATCTAGATCAGCAGTGAAGTTCCCTCCCACCTTAGGGTTTGGGGAAGTGGATATGTTTTGTGTTGCTTCAAGGAGGCAGCCTGAGACAGGGTAAGTCAGCAGGATGCTTCCGAGGCTCTTCTGCTGCAGCGATGTGGTCTCTGAGGGAGCCTGAGCCTGGTGCACGCAGCCCAGGCGGGACTCGCAGCCCGGCGCTGTCTGTCTGCTGCCTTTTGATGGAGGCTGCGCTTCACCCGCCCGGCAGAGCGCTGTACGCATGCCCGTCTTCCCTGTCGTTTAGTGGTGTCAACTTATTAATTTCCATCTTCGACTTCAGGCCTGTTAGTTTCCTGTCTGAAAGCATTATTACTTTTGTCCATGTGGCAAAATAATTAGCATACAGATGAGAAGTGGCCCCTTGCCTGGGCGCCGGTAGAGAGAGAAGATGTGCAGTGGAAAGTTGATTGGATGAATGGAGAACAAATGGTGGGCGTTCAAAAGCATTAGAAGAGTTTTGTAGTCGTGGAGCAGGTTGGAGAATTTTCTGGGTGAGTCCCTAAGATGGAAGGCAGGGGTGGCTGCCGTGGGAACAACTGCTTGTCAGACACTGGCTTAGCCGAAGGTGCCAAGTGCGGCTGCAGGCACAGATAATTCACTGGGACGACTTTGTTTTGCAAGTCTTGAGGCTGCTCTTTGATATCCCCTCCAGGTAAATATGTCCTGTGCTCCCTGTCTTCTCCAGAGCGTTTGTTCCGCTTCCCAAAGTGGAGCAAAGTTCAACTCCTGATGGTCAGTAACAAAAGAATAGTCATTTGCTGCTGGTGTGGGGTAGCGGCTTCATCCGTCTTCGTGTGCATGTGTCTGAAGTGGAAATTAACTGTTTAGATGTGATTGTTTTTAGAAACTTACAGCAGCCATTATTCAATGTGTTTAATTAATATTTTCTGAAACCGTGCATCGAGACCAGCAAAATTAGCAAATGTTGTTTCAATTAAAGCCCAGACATAATTAGTTTTGACTAGTATGTATTTTTCCTAGCTGGAAGATGATTTTAGCTAATTTAACCAGCAACTTACTGGAGATTGTGAAAATTGAACTGAAGTTTCTATTGATCTGTAGAATCTACAACTAGGAAATGTAGAAATTAGCACACAGTGATACTCTCAGTTCTTTTCAGAAAAATGGAGATCATTTTTGCAAATCAGTCTTCTGAGTTGAGAAGTAAGAATAAAGAGCTTGCTGGAATCCTAATTTTCTATTGTCATCAGTGACACATTTCTTATATAATTCTGTGACTGTACTACTGCAATATGGGTGTTTTAATATTTAGTTAAATATACTTCCATCTGGGGGAATTCACAGATAAATAGTTCTATCCTGTTTTAATAATTCCGATTCTCCCTAAAAGGCAAGGTTTTTCGTTTTAACTGACCTAATTATTTCACCTGCTTTTTAGGTAGAACTCAAGTAGAAATTGTTATTCTTTAACTGTCTTTTTATAGATTCCTGAATATTTTAGATCACTTGATCTTATTTTGCTTTTATTTTAAGCTTTTTTTTTCTAAAGAGTTGCTTTACTTTAGCTGTTTGCTTTAAACAATAACAGTGAATATTTGACAGAAAATACAACTTTTGGGGGGAGGGGAAAATATTTTCTGTTTAAAAAAATATACCTTTTCAAAAAATAAGGAAACCACCTTTAACGAATCTAAACCTCAAACACAAGGTATTGAAAAACATATTAACCCTTCATGTGAAGCTGCTGAAACTTGGCTTTCATCATTTTCCCTCTCATCCTGCAAGTTTCTTAGTACTCACATTGAGCTTTTTCTGCATAATAGGTAAATTATCTATTGTTTTTTTCAATGTGTGTGTGTTTATACACACAGACACATTTCTTTTTCTATTTCATTTTTAAATTTGCTGGTAAACTAGAATGAGGGAAAAATTGAGTTTTTAAAAATGTAACTCAAGCAGTTTTAAATATCAAATTGTTTTCAAGCAGATTCATGAAATCTTACCTAGAGAAAAGTCATAAAGTCATAGTTCCATTATTGTCTCATGGCTACATTTCATGTTAGAGTTGAACCAAGCTTTATATGATTAATGTAGCTGCTTTTAGCTTTATGATGATGGTTTATAACTTTCTTGGGGCAAAATATCAGCATTTACTTTTTAACCTCACCTTGTGCATTTCTATGCGGAGATCCCTGAAAGCCCCTTCTCCGATGCTCTTTGTGCCTGGCTGCCTTCAAAGGTGGAGCCTAGCTGTTTTTTGTTTGTTTGTTTTGTTTTTTTCTTAGGGTCAAAATTGTGTCATATTAGTCTCCACTCCACGGAGCCTCATGTGCCACTCTCTGTCACGTTTGTTCTCAGGCCGTGGAGCAGGCTCACAGGCAAAGACACGGAAAGGTCCCAGGACTGGAAACAGGCTGATGTGCACCTGTCTGAAAAGGTGATTTCTGAGGGAATTTTTCCCTGTCTAGTTGGACTCTAAGGTTGAGTGTCAACTTTGGAAAGAAAAGCAGCCTTTTATGGCAAAATTTTTAATCAATTGATGTGATTCCAAGGTGTGAGTCCAAAGATGAAGCCCTCCTTTACTTAAATGCCCTGTGTAGGCAATGCTGGTCAGTGTGGGGCGTCTGCTGTCTCAGTGGGCCTGCTCTGCTCACCGAAGCCACAGAGGGCATTGCTTTGGTGGGGTTTCCATTGATTGTGAATGAAAAAAAAAAAAAAAAACCAGGTAAATATTTTTTATTAAAAAGGTTATTTGACTGTATTCCCTTTAAAATTCAGTACTGTTGTGTATTTTTGCACTCTTGGGATACTATAATTCCTCTCTTCCATGGTTTTGTGAGTGCATGCATGTGTGTATTTTTAAAATGCCAGTGTGAAAATGTGTGTAAGCTGACAATATTTGAGCCATAGGGTTAGTATGTGTGCCATGTAAGCCTGCTTTAGATGTGTTTGTGCACTCATTAATATAGTTGAAAGAACTTTAGGACTCAATATTGCATACTGACTGCTTTTTACTGAAGTCTGACTGTTTACATAGAACACTCCAATTGCTTCAAAGAAAATTACCTCAAGGATATTGGGCATTTGCTTGAGAAATTTTCAAGTGTGGAATGTCAGGTTTAGGACTCTAAAGCAAACAACTCATGAATTAATAATTTATGGGGGTCTTTTTTTTTTTAGTACATTGACAAAGATTTTCATTATAGGATTTCTAGCTCAAACACTGTTCTGAGTGGTGCCTTCATGCCGTTATCTCAACCTAAATGCACAGTGTGTTTTAATGGCCCTCAACAGAAAGATTTTTCGAAAGTCAGCATCACCTCTTGATTCCAGGGGCTACCACACCACTGAACCCTAAAAGCAATGGACCATTCTTAGAGGCTGACTTTAAATTTGGCCCAACCTCCCCTCCCTGGTGCACGTATTCCACCAGCCTGTGCCATCTGAACAGAAGCTGAAAGCACAGAGCTTTGTCGCCATGAAACAATGCTAGCCAGACTGGTTGTAGAAATAATCGAGTCTGCAGGGCACCCCATAGAGAGCCATCAAACCGAGTCTGCTCTGGAGCTGTCTGGTAGCTTGTGAACATTCGGAAATCAGTGCCGCATCTGCCGGTGGACCCTGTGCTTCTCTAAAACTCCCACCTGCCCTAATGCATCTGGGCAAGAGCTTTTCAGAATCCAGTTTCCTCCAGGATAAATTTAATACGTCTTGAGGGCCAGGCACAAGCAAATTGATTCTATCTCTGCACCAGAAAAACTCATCAACATCTGTAAGAACACAGATTTTCAACAACCCCAGGATTAGGGGATGCTATTTTGTAAAATATATTCCAAGCCTCTTCCCTTCATACCTCATGCCAGCATGGCATTTTTTAATTAGGAAGTTGATTAAAAAGGGCATGGTAGACCACGGATGTATGGTCTCCTGGCATCCATCCAGCTGTTTGTTGTCTGGGTCGTGGAAAGCGTTGCTCATCACCAGTTGCAGGAACGAGGGGGAAATGATTATAAGGGATGGCAAGAATGAAACTGTTCTGCTGTCCGTGCTAATGGCAGCTGATTGTGGCTTCATCTGAACCAGGTTTTCCTGCAGAAAGACTTACCGACTTCCTTCATGAGACAGAGACCACTCGTACTTGGAAATAACTTGGAAATTTAGAAACTCGGTGTATTATTCCGTGGTTCTGATTTTTCAGTGATCAATAGGATAAGTCATAATGACTTGTATTTTCTGGATTCAAACCTGTTTTTGGCCTCGTGTCCTGTAGGTTGGTGTCAATGATGGTAGTTGTTCTAATGCTGCTTGGCTGTTTGCCTTCAAGAGTACAAGAGTACCTGGTTTGGCTTTTGGTTGTTTCCCCCACCCCCCAAGGGAAATTCCTTTCTTTGCTGGCTTTCTTTTTTTTTTTTTTTTTTTTAGGACTTAGAGTATATTTCACTGAAATAAAATTTTATGCCTAATTGTAGTGTCCCTATGGCTAATGTGGTGTGAATGAGCACCACGTTATGAATTTAACCCTGTCCATCCCTCTCACCCTCTTATTGTATGAGCACTTTCCCAAGACCAAGCATACTAAAGAAAGCAGTGAAAAGACAGCCATGGATGAGGCTTGACATGCTGCCAACACCAAGACCCTCATGCCCAGGGCAGAGGCTCTGGGGCTGTTACACATCACTCTGGGAAGATGCTCAGTGCTCAAGATCAGGGGACTATGTCTGCACCCCAGTGGGACTTTTCAGCCGCTGGGGTAGCAGTTCTCCCTTTTGTTCTCCTTCCCTCCAAACCTACTTGTACATATATTAATTAGTTTTAGATTCTGCATTTTAAAGTTTTCAGTGATAGACCAGCTGGAGTTAGCAACAATGGTGGGCAGGCAGGGGCTCTCCTCACTGTCCTGTTCTAGAAAGAAAATATCAAAGTCAATGCTGAAGACAAAAGGCAAGACTCCTTAAGGTCAGCACCTCCCTTCCCTCTTAGCACTGTAACTGAATAATTAATACAATGTGCATATATTGAGCACCTACTATGTGCAGAGCCAAATGAGACAGACTGAGTAACAAATTTCTGCCCCACAAATGTCAGGTAATGTGTGTACGTGTGTGTGTGTGTGTGTGTGTGTGTGTGTGTGTGTGTGTATACATATGCATATTTCTGATAAAGGGTAATCAGAAATACTTCTAGGTTTACTTTTCTTGAATGCATTTTGAAATAGATTAAAGCATTCTTATGACTTAAGAAGAAGAGTTGGGTGAACCTTGAGGCCCCTTTCCTGGGTAATCAGTACTTCAGGAATCCAGGTGACCATTCCAAAACTGATCACTCAACAGCATGGCATTGAATCACCATATTCTCTGTTCGACGGCACGTATGATTTCAGTGTACTGACTGCTTACAGAATCAAGAGTTACACATTGTTGAAGGTTCTGGATAGTCAGCCCTCATCCATCATGGTTTCTAAGTACACGTTCCCTGTCCCCTTCCATTTTGCAGAGTTACAATCGCAGCAAGCCTTCGCTTACCTGAGAAAACACGAAACAGTAAACAGAATGCTCTTTGGAGGAGGGTGTTGGTAACTGTCAGGGGTCTGTTTTGCAGTTTCTGAGCTGTTGATACCAGAGATCAACAACAGAACATTTTGGATTTGGCATGGTGAAGCCCTAGGTTATTGACTGAGGGCCAACCTTCCAAGCAAACAGGAAGATCCCTTGTGTCATATTCACTTGTCTCTGCCTTCTCAGTGACATAAGCAGTCCTGTCACAGTGCAGACAGCTGAAAGGGGCGGCCAACCTGGTTATCCACCGGCTCACCATTGGCTGCAGAAACATCAAAACAAAGAGGAGAGGAGAATTCAAATTAGAAACTGGTCATGTATTTCAGACAATTCCAATGACTATTTGCCACATTTCCCTTGAGTCAGACCTGATTGCACATACCTGCCTATTTAGAATTAAGAATTTTGCCATTATACCCTGTAAAAGACAGGTTGGGTTAGAATTCGCATTTTACATTCTCTCAGGATATGGAAATTTAAGGAGCTCAAGCATCAAAAAGCCACATGTCTTTGCTTAAAAATGGAATTCTGCGATTATATAAAGTGAGGAGGGTTGGTTGATGCTAGGTTCTTGTATATAATAGGAAATAAAATCTTAATAATCTGCTCAGATACATTTCAGATCAATCTCTTACTTGTCCTTTGTTTAATGTGGCACATTAGGTACGGAATTAACGTATGAAATTTTCCACTGAATTTCTGAATCTGCCAAGACGTTTTACAATTCTTTTCATAGTCCTGAGAACAAGAATGGAGGTAGTTTTGCTGCCCAAGTGTTTTTTTTTTTTTTTTTTTTTTTTTTAGCTAATATGCTGTTACTGGGATTATATTAGCTCAAAAACAATCCTTTTCCCTAAGAGACCCACACCCATAGTGCCAGCCAAGAAATGAGGTATCTGTTCTCCAGGGACAAGTTAACACACCTGTTTACAAATGGGCAAAGCCACCTGTTCATCTAGTTTTAAAGTTAATGATCAAAACAGTATCTGATCCTAGGGGTTAGTAAGAGTGGAAAGGCAAATTTGTGAGACAACAGGTAACATCTCATTTTTATTACCTAACATTTCAATGTATGTATATTAAATGTGGAATTAGTTAGAAAACACACTAAGCCTATGATAAATATTCCAAATGTTAAATATCAACATTCCACGGATTAGGTGCAGAAGTTGTGTAAGGAGTAGTAGAGTCAATGATAGAGTACATTTCATGCTTCACATTTTCACAATCCAACATACGCAAATTGAATCATGTGTTTTAGCCTCAAAGGCATAACTGAAGCGTGAGGCTTGCTGATTGGGCAGTCAGCATTGCAAAAATGGCCTCTTTCAATAAAAAAATCAGTAAGCGATTTTCACACATCTCATCCTTCCTCCAACGAGATCGAGTCTCTTTCCCTTCCTCTGTGACTGGGGAGCATGTGGCTCCGGCCCTTACAACACCATGGTCTCCAGCTGTTTGGCTTGCCTTAGCGCCCCTCCTGGCTCCTGCTCCTGGAGCTTTTAACTAAGGGCACGGTCAGGAGGATAATTACAAAATCCCTTGATTGATTATTTTGGTCTCTTCCAAGAGTCAGGAAGACTTTACTCTGCCTGGTCTGGTTATATCGGCTAAGGCTGCACATGTGTTATAAGCTTCTGACTAATTCTCCAAAATAGGAGCAATGACCCATGACACAGGGTAACTTCATTTTTCCATTACTTTCCAGGAGGCTATTTTTACCTAATATTAAACATTTTTTCATTTTTATTTTTTGTCTTTTTTAAAATTTCTAAGTGAGATTTTGCACCCATAGTCAACCTAGACAGTGACGTAAAGTCCCTGTGAAGGAGCCCTGTGTTGGGAAGAGCTTCCTCCTAGGTCAGCTCTCCATAGAATTCAGAGATGACTTGAAACAAATGACCGCAGTTTTCTGCCTCTAAGGACCCTTGTTTAAAGTGAGAGAGTCCCAGTTCTAAGGCTTGATGACTGCATGTTTGGCATCCTCACATGGACAGCAATTTCAAAGGCAATTTCAAAGGCATTCCTGTGTAACAGTGGGCATCATGCTATCAGCAGGGCCACACCGACGGGCCCCTTGTTTATCACCACTTTGCAGAGAAGTGCAAATGCAAACCCAACACCAGAAACCTGCAGTATTTAGCGTAGGTGCTATTGCTTGATTGATGAGTCTAATCTGGGACTACCAAAGTCAGACAGGTTGACAAGAAATTAATCTCATCAAATGCTTCTTGGTCATCTAGAAAAATCACTGGACCAGCTGGGCGAGGTGGCTCATGCCTGTAACCCCAGGACTTTGGGAGGCCAAGATGGGCGGATCACAAGATCAGGAGATCGAGGCCATCCTGGCTAACACGGTGAAATTCTATCTCTACTAAAAATACAAAAATAAAAATAAAAATAAAAATTGGCTGGACATGGTGATGGACACCTGTAGTCCCATCTACTCAGGAGGCTGAGGCAGGAGAATCGCTGGAACCCGGGAGGCGGAGGTTGCAGTGAGCCAAGATCGCGCCACTGTACTCCATCCTGGGTGACAGAGCAAGACTCTGTCTTGAAAAAAAAAAAAAAAAAAAAAAAAAAAACAGAAAGAAAGAAAAGAAAAGTCACTGGACCATGTGACACTCAGACATGTAACTGAAACCTAACTTTGCCTTAAGTTATTTTCTCTATTAATTTTATACATTTTGTAGCCAGAATTTTATCTTACTTTACACAAATAATGCCAGCTGTAGGCGGTGGGTTGCCCTGACAATTCACAGAAACGTACATGCCATGGCAGCGCTGCAGTTACTACTTGGTTTCTCTCAAGCCACTCTGGTGACTACATGAGTCTTCCTAACTTCTCATGATGTAGGCCAGGGAGATATATGTCATTAACATGACTTGACATAATACTTAAGGAAATAGCCCCATCAACTTTATGTATTACTTTTCTTTTTAAAAGCAGTATTTGGGGTATGCACAGGTTAAGCAGGAATGCGTTTTTAGCAGCTAAAATCTATTATACAATCCATGTCCTACTTCTGGTCTCCTAGAGCAGAAGGCACCCAAAATGACAAGCAAGAACTCGTGGGTACAAATAAACACTAGGTTTTTACCATGGTAGCCGATGGCATGTTCTCACCAACTCAAAAGAGTGGGCCTGAATATTGTCCCCAAAATATCCCAGCGACATAGAGAAGAACATCAGGCCCACAGTGGGAAAAGGAAAGGAGTCTGAGAAATCAAGCTCAGGTCGAGGTTGGGCAGTTGTCTCTCTCCACACCTGAATCTCAGACTCCTGACTGAGTCAAAGGAGCCTCTCCAGGTCACTATTACCAAGGAAGCTCCATTGGGAAAATTCAAACACGGATATGTTTTATTTAACAAAGCAATCCACTCTTTCAAAAGTGCGAATTTCTACATGTAGAACTTTAAGTATTGGGAAATGCTTCTCATATGAAAATAAATGAAGAGGTGTAACAAAAGGAAGGTAACTATGTGTAGAATGAATGGGGCTGGAAAGAAAACAAACGCAGAAACATTTTTATCCATTTGAAATTAAAAATAGTAAAAAATTTACAGGCAATAGAAATATGCTTCAGACATACAGTTTGGCTATTCCCAATTCTTACTTAGAGTGAGATGTTGTAAACCTAGACCAACTAGAAGACTCATACTTTTGGAAGATCATAAAATGAGTAAAGTTAAGTGCCAAGGACACATACTCTCTTGTATATAAATTCAAACTGTTGATAAATTATATTGAGAAGCTAATAAAAACAGACTATCAGGAAGGCACCCTGAAAGCAATAATAACAATGGCTAATACTTAGTATGTACAGTAAATTGAGTGCTTTCCTCATGGGTTATATCAGCCAAAGCCCACAAAAATCTATAGGATTGCTGTAGGCACTACTATTATCTTCATAATCATAAAATAAGTAAACATATTTATTAAAGAGTTCAGGTTATCTAGGATATATACTGTTTAGGAAACCAAACCCCCAATACAAACTTTTCACAGACAGAGAAAATATTGATGATTTTCTACATCCTCAATTTAATGCTTGCTTTGACTGCCAACAATGATTTTCAATAGACCAAACACTTACTTACTGAATGTCTGTAGGTGCAAATCTTAAGCCAGTGTAAGGCATAGTCCTTGCCCTTAAGAACTGAAAATCCAGCTGAGGACCCAAGACATAACCACAGAAAATGTTATAATGTCAACAATCTCCCCAAAAGTTTTCAGGGACAATTGACACACTAACAGAAATGGGCTGTGCCCTCTGGAGTTCCCCATGTGAGTTTCTGAAGTGTCCCTGAGATAGAAAGCACAGAGAAGCTTTACATTCAAGTCTTTAATCCATATTGAGTCAATTTTTGAGTAAGATTTAAGGAAGGGGTCCAGTTTCAATTTTCTGCATATGGCTAGCCAGTTTTCCTAGCACCATTTACTAAATAGGGAATCCTTTCTCCATTGCTTGTTTTTGTCAGGTTTGTTGAAGATCAGATGGTTGTAGATGTGCAGTCTTATTTCTGAGATCTCTATTCTGTTCTATTGTTCTATGTGGTTTTTTTCGTACTAGTACCATGCTGTTTTCATTATTGTAGCCTTGTAATATAGTTTGAAGTTGGGTAGCATGATACCTCCAGCTTTGTTCTTTTTGCTTAGGATTGTCTTGGGGGAGGGAGAACATTGTGATAAACAGCTACTGTGTATGGAGCTTAATACTTAGGTTATGGGTTGATAGGTGCAACAAACCATCATGGCACATGTTTACCTATGTAACAAATCTGCACCTCCTGCACATGTGTGCCAGAACTTCAAATTAAATTAAATTAAATTTTAAAAAAAGAAATCACAGAAGGGCAAGCCATTTATCAGGGGCAGTGGCCAATAGAACTGGTGAACAGGTGGAATCTGGGATCAGCCCTGAAAACCAGAGTAATTTGGATACATGGGGAAAAAGGACCAGGCCTTCTATATAACTATGAACATGGTATGTGTGGTAAATAGATGTAGTGTTCTGAATGGTCATTATTTAATGATATTTGATAGTGTGTAATTAAGTATTCATTCTGTTATATTACCCATGATTTGTATACGATTCAGAGTGACAAGGGGGGGAGTTATACATAAATATATATGGGAGGCAGTTTCACTTTGAAAACTATTAATGGTTTGCTCTTTAAAAAGTTTCTGAAAATGCATATCATTTCATTCTATGATCTAAACATGACAGTCTAGAAGTTTACTAGTTGGTGGAGTTTTGTTTCTTATTGAATGATTTACAAGATGATTAAAGAGTTACTTGATCTTGTGATATGCAAAAATAACTATAAGAATTGTCATAAAACAACTAAAAACATTTTAGAAAATAATGAGAATAGTTATTTCTCCTTTGCTATGAAAATCACTATGTCCAAATAAGAATATTTTTTCTTTCTTCTTCACAGAGAGATGCCTTAGAAAAATAAACATATAATGGTCTCTAAACTAGAGTGAGGGTTGGGCCCCAGCGTTGTTTATAAACTTATGTATCGAGATAAGTAAACTATTTAATTCAGGTTTCAACATGGCTTTGGAATTAGTAGGAGCTCCTGCTTCTAAACTAAGATCAAATTTAAACATGACTTGCAGAATGTATAATATCTCTAAAAGTAAGAGTACAAATCATATTTTACTTAAATTTTTTAGAAGAAGACCAAGATAGTATTATATTGCCACACCCTTGGCACTTTACTATAGCAGTGAATTCATCCCCCATTTCCTGTGTGATATCAAGTAGGGTCTTTCCCTATATTGAGTCTTTGAAGAGAAATGTTCTATCTTCCTCCTTATACCATTTCCATTAAAAAAAAAAAAACAGGTATTTTTAACTAATTTCAAACTAAGTAAAGCCTATTGAGAATGTGAGATTTGTTATCTGCTTTCAGCTCTCACTTGAATTAACCAGGCGTTATCTCTACTGAGCCCCAGTCCCTCTCCAGAGACTGACTCCTGAAACCCTTGCTATACCCACCTCTGAGCATAGGTTAAGACAACCAGTAGTGGAGACAGCACATTTTCAGGGCCAGCAAACCACTGATTGCCCTTGATTTCCCAATTTTTTTTTATATCAGCTGAGATCTTCAGAAAGCAATGTACTGAATTTTATCAGCTTTGCTTTTTATAAAGATGCTGTTACTATGCCAAGGACATGGAGAAAAAGCTCCTTCTTTCACCCTGTCTTAATTGATATATTGAAGGTAGTGAATACACCATATGAACCCTTAAGTCATATATATTCTGAAAGGAACACAAATTGTAATTTCTTCAGCTCTAAGTTCATTGCTATTTTCATTCTTTTCTTCTCCTCTGCCCGGGACACTGACAATCTGTGAATCCTCTGCTTCACTCATTCTTCAAACAATAGCCACTCAACCACCAGCTAATTCACCAAGTAGCCAAAGACATGTTCCTCTCTCTCTGTGACAGCCTGCTGTTCTTCCTCTCTGCTTGCTTCTGGCCAGAAGCCCCCTTTCTTCCTATTTCTCCACACCCCAGCCTACAATAGTCTTCTACCACCGCTTTTGAGTGAAATGTCCTTGATGCAGCAATGAATATGTTCTCCTCTGTCCTTGGTTAGCCTAATGCGGACTTTGTCTCTATCTCTGTGGGATCCAAACATAAGAAGAGTGGGAATGGGGTAGAAAGCATAGAATGAAACTATCAAAAAAGCTACTGGTGATGAAAATACTTAGTAAACCTCAGAAGTGTTATATTCTTTTTTTTCTCACTCTGTCACCCAGGCTGAAGTGCCATGGTGCAATCACAGCTCACTGCAAGCTCTTCCTTCCGGGTTCAGGTAATCCTCCCACCTCAGCCTCCAGAGTAGCTGGGACTGCAGGTGCATGTCACCCCATCTGGCTAATTTTTGATTTTTTTTTTTTGTAGAGATGGGGTTTCACCATGTTGCCCAGGCTGGTCTTGAACTCCTGAGCTCGAGCAATCCACCTGCCTTGGCCTCCCAAAATGCTGGGATTACGGTCATGAGCCACTGCCCTGGGCCATAGAAGTGCATGTAGGTGAAAGAGAAAGGGAGAGATAGAGCATAAATTGTGGTTCTGTTTCTCAGTCACTAAGGAAAGGAAACAACCTCATCAGAAGCCAAAGATAGAGACACTGGGAAGGGAGGTGAACAGTCTGGTACCAAACATAAGTGGAACAGAATGGGGAGGGGTGGCCAAGGGAGCATGAGGAGCATGACACAGGCGACTTGGTTCTCCTTTCCGCAAGTCCCCTTTCCAAACCCCAGTAGCTAGAGGTGCTGTGTAAAGTCTACAACTGCAGTCTCTCCTCACTGTCACCCACAAATCTAGGCTTGTTTCCCCCACAGCAGCATTGCTGCACACACAATGTGACCTACAGTACTTGTCATTGAGTGTTATGATTCATTTGCACTCTGTGAGGTAGGTGGAGGACCTAAATGTGGCAAAGAAATGTATTGGAATCCCAAACTGTTTGTGCATAACTTGTTAATACATTGAAGCACACTACCTCATTTATGTTCCAGACAGCTGAAGTAACTGACTCAAGTCACCATAGGCCAAATATACAAGGTTTTGGGGTAAAACAAGGGCCTGGTGTGGGTGGAAACAGAGGCCTCGCATGCTTCCCTATTTGTTCTTGCTCCCCTATCTGGCAGTAATGTACAGCTGTCCAAGAGCCAGCTCTAGCTTGAGAAGAGAGATGGGGGGAGGCCCACCTTTCTCTCCAAGCATGCACAACACTCCTGTTCACACCGATGCCAACCTGAATGGTGGCCCCCAAAGTGGTGTGACAGAGGAGATCATTCTCATTCTTCAGATCGCAGCATCCGGTGCTTCATTTAATAACAGGAAGGCAGCTCCAGGGCTCTCAGCTTGTATACCCATCTGAGACCAACATTATTGTGCATATCATATCTTGTGATCTCTTTCCAAGTTAGATAAGGAGAACCGGAGAATGTTTATTAGATAAGGCAGAGCAGTAGCCTGATCTGGGCCACTCAGCCACATTCTTGTCTAGATACATCAGCATAGAATATCCAGGTTGGACACACATATCTGTGTGATTTGGTCTGGAGGAAGGTACAACGTGGTTCGTGTCTTCATTCTCATGCATTGTCAGCTCGGATTTGACATCAGCCTCCTTTTCTGACTCTTATGTGGTCTTGGTTATCAAACCCTCAAGTTTCTCACGTGTCATTTATAGTTTTGAAATCAAATCTTTGGCTGTGTTCAGATCCGGGGTCTGGAGGGACCACAAGCAACAGCTGGGACCTTGGGGTATGGGGGAGAGGTACAGGATCAAATGCCAGCACTTCAGGGTTGACCCAATTGGGGAAATGCTGTCACAGATCCTTGAAGCGGAGTATTTCTTCATTTTTCTATTTGTTTATTTGTTTTATATTTTCTCTGGTTGGATAGTTGGATAAAGGAATGTTGTTGCGAGCCCTCTTTCTGCTTAAAGATATTTATAGAATTTTTCTTTCATTTATTTTTTCAATCAATTCTTCACCTTGTTAGATGCTAAGGGTTATAAGAAAATGAGTCACAACTGCCCGTGGGTCTCAGATATTTTATAGACCAACAGGGAAGGAAAGACAAATTTACAGATAACTATATAATGGCTTGGACTTTGACAGAAGTGGTAAATATAAGTTAAGTGTTAAAATTTTCTGAAAGGAGGGAGACACAATGTCAAGCCAGGCTGGAGTGGGGATAACATAGAAAAGGTATTGTTTAAAATAATCTGTGAAGAAAACTTAGGGTTCTAGAAGCTAATTACAGTACAAAAGCCCATAGAAGAGAATACACATGACTTCTCTAGGGAATGATTTAGAGGAAGTTTTTGATGAGACAACAGAGCATCAATAGAGATGTAGTAGAGAGTAGTATAGTGTACTGAAGCGTAGGTGGAGTATAGATAAAGTATACTGAAGTGTAGGTGGAGTTTAGATAGAGTATACTGAAGTGCAAGTGGAGTATAGATACAGTGTACTAAAGTGTAAGTGAAGTATAGATAGAGAGCAGAAAAGCGTAGGTGGAGTCTACATAGAGTGTTCTGATGTGCCAGTGAAGTATAGGCAGAGTATACTGAAGTGTAACTGGAATATGAGTACAGTATACCAATGCATAGGTGAAGTATAGATAGAGTATACTGAAGTGTAGGTGGAGTAGAGATAAAGCATACTGAAGTGTAAGTGGAGAATAGATAGAGTGTACTAAAGTGTAAATGGAGTATAGGTAGAGAACAGAAAAGTGTAGGTGGAGTCTATGTAGAGTGTACCAACGTGCTGGTGAAGTACAGATAGAGTATACTGAAGTGTGAGTGAAGTATGGATACAGTATACCAATGTGTAGGTGGAGTATAGATAGAGTATACTGAAGTGTAGGTGGAGTAGAGATAAAGCATACTGAAGTGTAGATGGAGTATAGATAAAGTATACTGAAGTGTAGGTAGAGTATAGATAAAGTAAACTGAAGTGTAAGTGGAGTATAGACTGTACTAAAGTGTAAGTGGAGTATAGGTAGAGAACAGAAAAGTGTAGGTGGAGTCTATGTAGAGTGTACCAATGTGCCCGTGAAGTATAGATAGAGTATACTGAAGTGTGAGTGGAGTATGGGTACAGTATACCAATGTGTAGGTGGAGTATAGAGTATACTGAAGTGTAAGTGGAGTATGGGTAGAGTGTACTAAAGTGTAGGTGGAGTATAGGTAGAGAACAGTAAAGCATAGGTGGAGTCTGTGTAAAGTATGCTGAAGTGCAGGTGGAGCATAGATAGGGTATACTAAAGTTTGGGTGGAGTATAGACAGTATACAGAAGTGTATGTAGAGTATAGATAGAGTATACTGAAGTGTAGATGGAGTACAGGTAGAGAAGAGTAAAGTTTAGGTGAAGTAGAATGTACTGAAGTTCAGTGGAGTATGGGTAGAGTATACCAAAATGTAGGTGGAATGTAGATGATAGAGTATACTGAAGGGTAGGTGGAGTATAGATAAAATATACCAATGTGTAGATGGAGTATAGATAGGGTGTACCGAAGTGTAGGTGGAGTATAGATAAAGTACACTGAAGTGTAGGTGGAGTATAGGTAGAGTTTAATGAAGTGTAAGTGGAGTATGAGTAGAGTGTACTAAAGTGTAGGTGGAGTATAGGTAGAGAACAGTAAAGTGTAGGCGTAGTCTATGTAGAGTATACCAAAGTGCAGATGGAGCATAGATAGGGTATACTAAAGTGTAGGTGGAGTACAGACAGAGTATACTGAAGTGCAGTTGGAGTATAGATAGAGTATACTGAAGTGTAGATAGAGTATAGATGGAATATACTGAAGTGTAGGTGGAGTATAGGTAGAGTATACTGAAGTGTAGATGGAGTATAGATACAGAACAGTAAAGTTTAGGTGGAGTAGAATGTACTGAAGTGCAGGCGGAGTATGGGTAGAGTATACCAGAGTGTAGGTGGAGTGTAGATGGTAGAGTATACTGAAGTGTAGGTGCAGTATAGGTAGAGTATACTGAAGTGTGGATGGAGTATAGATAGAGAACAGTAAAGTTTAGGTGGCATAGAATGTACTGAAGTGCAGGTGGAGTATGGATAGAGTATGCTGAAGTGTAGGCAGAATATGGTTACAGTATATTGAAGTGGGTAGAGTATGAGTAGAGTACACTGAAGTGTAGATGGAGTACAGGTAGAGAAAAGTAATGTGTGGGTGAGGTCTACATAGAATGTACTGAAGGACCGGGGTAGTATAGGTAGAGTGTACTGAAGTCTAGATGGAGTATAGGTAGAATACACTAAAGTGTAGGTGGAGTATGGATAGAATGTACTGAAGTATAGGTGAGGTACAGGTAGAGTATCCTGAAGCACAGGTAGAGTATAGATAGAGTTTGCTGAAGTGTAGGTGGGGTATAGGCCGAATGTACTGAAGTATAGGTGGAGTATAGGTAGAATATAGTAAAGTGTAGGTGAAGTAGGGATACAATGTACTGAAGGTATGGGTAGAGTGTACTGAAGTGTAGGTGAAGTATAGACAGATTATAGTGAAGTGTAGATGGAGTATGGGTAGAATGTGCTGAAGTGTAGGTAAAGTATAGGTAGAATATACTGAAGTGTAGGTAGAGTATAGGTAGAGTGTACTGAAGTGTAGATGAAGCATAGGTGGAATATAGAGTATACTGAGGCATAGGTAGAGTATAGGTAGTATACTGAAGCATAGGTGGAGTATAGGTAGAGTGTACTGAAGCATAGGTGGAGTATAGGTGGAGTGTACTGAAGCGTGGATGAAGCATAGGTGGAATATAGAGTATACTGAGGCATAGGTGGAGTATAGGTAGTATACTGAAGCATAGGTGGAGTATAGGTAGAGTGTACTGAAGCATAGGTGGAGTATAGGTGGAGTGTACTGAAGCGTGGATGAAGCATAGGTGGAATATAGAGTATACTGAGGCATAGGTGGAGTATAGGTAGAGTGTACTGAAGCATAGGTGGAGTATAGGTAGAGTGTACTGAAGCATAGGTGGAGTATAGGTAGAGTGTACTGAAGTGTATATAAAATATAAGTGAAGTATAGATAGTGTACTGAAACATGGGTGGAGTATAGATAGAGTATACTGAAGCATAGGTGGAGTATAGAGAGAGTATACTGAAGTGTAGGTAAGGTATAGATAGAGTGTACTGAAACATGGGTGGAGTATAGATAACAGTATCCTGAAGCATAGGTGGAGTATAGGTAGAGTGTACTGAAGTGTAGGTCATGGAGATCGTGAGTGTCATACTTACAATAGTCTCTATGAGATAAGTTTATGACTTTGTTCTCTCAATAATGTGAAATTACTGAAGGTTTTTGTATAGTTGAATGGCAAGGTCAGAGCTCTTCTTTGGGATAATTAGTCTGGCAGCCAATCAGCGGCTACTTCCTGCCAATTCTATCTCTAAAATTGTCCTCCCAAATGTTTTATCCCTGCCATTTCTTCCATCATTACTTTAGAGTAGCCTGTCATTATCTTCGTTCTGGACTTTTAATAGTAGCCATCACGCCACACACCCCCACTGTCACCCACACTCTTATAAATGAATTCTACATTCTGTTTTCAGATCAATTATTGCAAAATACAGCTTTGGCATTTTTCTGCTCAAACAATACCAGAGTCTTTCTATTTCATACAGAAATAAACCCAACACCTTACCCCACTCTTTGAGGTAACTCCCCGCCCATTCTCAAGTATGCTTTCTATCCCTGCATTATGCTCATCTATTTCAAATATTGCAATGAGGACTGGGCCAAACACTATTCATTGTCTGTGCTTAGATGACTCACACTATTACTTCTGTAATGTCTTTCTCTGGTGTCTATGCAAACACACCCTATTCACTCTTCAAAGTCTGGTTAAAATGCCACTTTTCCACAGAGCCCTGTCTGTTCCTTCCAGGTGAATTCTAACCCTTTTCTTTTGAACTTTAGCAAGGTATACTTTTATGATCCTTATCATTGTCTACCTTGCATTGATAGCTATTTATATAATGATGTAACCTACTCTATGAGGCTGTGAAACACTGTTCTTCATAGATGTATGTTCCTGTCAGAAATGTTGGACATAGTTGGTTCTCAGTAAATCCTCGTTGGTGTGAAGAGAGAATGGGGTCAAGATTGAATGTGGAACTCTCTTTAGTGCTGTTGCTGTGACCAGAGCACCATCATTTGAGGGACCTTCTGTCCTGGGATTTCCAGGCCTTCTGATTCACAGTGAGGTTACCTCTTCTGAAAGTGGTGATCACCTCTCTTTGGTTTGTGTTACGTAGGGTGCCTCGGTATGTGGAAATAGGCATGTTGCATTGCATGGAAAGATATTCCCAAGGCACTTAGGACACATGAATGCATGTGACCAGCTGTTTTGCTGCATTTCTGGGAGACTTACTGTGACAATGGTGTGGAATAAAGATTCCAGGAACCAGACGTCCAGACTCCTATTTGAAAACCTTTGGCTTCTACACATAGCATTTTACTTTATCTACTTACGTGTGTTCTGTCTCATTCTATTTCCTTTGGACCATTTGATACCACTTAAAAAATAAACAGTTATGTATCTGCCTCTCGAGTTCAAGCAACTGAGAGGGACACTTGAAAACGCAAACTCCTGCAGCTTATCACAGCGGCCAATGTTAATGATGAGAGTGGAAGCTGAACTGAAATACTGGAGAGGAAGTCTTCCCTTTTCTCAATACGTTCTCCCACCAAGGCAAAACCTGGGATAAGGAAAAGAGTCCGGGCACAAAATTCCAGGAGTCTTCACACTTGGGTTCATGGCAGAGAAAGAAGCCTTTGACCTTGCTCCTGTTCCAGGATCAGAAATGTCACCATTCAGATTTTAAAATGAAGGGGTCATTGACGTTAAGTGGGACAGATGAACACTGGCTCCCGAAGACGCCACTGTCCAGAAATAGGCAGCCACTTGGTATCTGAAATGGTTGGGCTCTGTGTCCCCACCCAACTCTCATGTTGAATTGGAATCCTCAGTGTTGGAGAGGGAGGTGATTGGATCATGGGGGCAGTCTCTCGCTTGCTGTTATTGTAAGTGAGTTCTCATGAGATCTGGTTTTTTGAAAGTGGGCAGCACTTCCCCCTTCTCTCTCTCTCCTTCCACCACGTGAAGATGTACCTGCTTCCCCTTCACTCTTCCACCATGATAGTAAGTTTCTTGAGCCCTCCCCAGTCATGCATCCTGTACAGCCTGTGGAACTATGGTTCAATTAAACCTCTTTTCTTTATAAATTACCCAGTCTCAGGTAGTTCTTTATAGCAGTGTGAGAATGGACTAATACAAGATTTTTGCTAGTTCTTTCTGCAACAGTGATCTTAGTAGCAGGGCAGTCTCAATGAAGTGCCTGCTTCTGAAGTAATAAGGAATCCTCCCTATTTAATGATAATTTTAAAACTAAAAGTTACTTTAGTATTTAATACATTATGGCTATGCTGAGTTAACTATTTTAGGGAAAACAGATATTTAGATGTTGCACTTCATTTCTGTGTATTTTAAACCAAGTGTTGGTTCAGGGGATACATTTCAACCATCAACTGTAGGAATGAATATAATCACCTTGGTCCAATATATTCCACTGTGAAATGTTCTTTACATGCACTGCCTGAAGTTTTTACCTGGGATTTGTAGTATCCTTTATATTAAATGCCTGGGCTTTTCTTCAGTTGTGATGAGTTATACAGGCTCTGCAAAGATTTGTAACATAAGTGTGCAACCTTCATAATCAATTTTACCTGATCTCCAATGCAAGTCCAAATTCCCAGTATCACAGAAATAAACTTAAAAAATGTTTTAGTTAGCCCAATATAGTATATAATAATCATTTTAATATATAAACAGTACAGAATAATTTTAGTGAGATATCTTACACTTTTATGCAAACTTCAAATCCAAGTATGTATTGTACACTGAAAGTACATCTCAACTCAAACTGACCACATTCCAGGGCTCAAGAGCCCATGTGGCTAGTGGCACCCACAGGACAGTTCATTCTTAGTGATTGTTTCTTCCTGATGCCATGCCTGCTCTTTCAGTATCTGCTCTAGAGGGTACCCATATAAATACGTCAGTGAGATGGATTTTCCAGGGTTGGCAAACTACGGTCTGTATGCCAAATCCAGACCACTTCCTGTTTCTGTAAAGTTTTTCTGAAGCAGCCATGGCCATTCATTTGTGTGTTGCCTATGACTGGGCTTGAGTTGCAGAATATGTATTTCCAAGGCTATTAGACTTCCAGTGATACAGACAGAGAGCAGCAACCTGCTCCCTGAAACTTCAGCAGGAGCAAGCTAAAAAGGATTAAAAGATTAAGGAAGAAAAGAAAAGTTACCTAGTGCTTATTATTAAATAAAAGTGAAGAGGATGACAAGGATCATTAGCACAGACAAGACACTTGGTGTGGACTATACAGAGAGGTTTAAGTCATCGTCCTCACTTCAGAGTCCAGCTGATGTTACTCTTCCCCTGCTAAGCCCTACCTCTCCTTTCGAGGTCTGCCTCTTCTTATCCCAATAGCCAGTCTTACCTACACCACTCACTTACCTAACATAGTCACATAACTTTTCAGGCTACTTGCTAATGAGTGTATTACTTTTCTACCCACCACCAGACTGTATCCCCTGGAAAATGTGTATCATGAGTTAAGTGTGTTACCTTCTACCATATGGATTTTTCTGGTGATCTGTAGATATTTAATTTTTGATAGATTTGGAATTTAAATAGTGCATTTTGTTAATATTTTGTTAAATCCTGTACAGCTATAGCGTCTCACTTTATTTTTCAGTGTCTTTTTTGTTTCTTGTTTCCACATAATCCTCATTCAAATATTTGTTCTGGAATAAAGGGGTCTTCAAGAAATACTTCTAATGAGAAATATAAAACAGAAACCGTGGGATTGCTGACAACTGCCCGCAGTTGGGACAACTGTGGTTAAGTCAGGACACTTTGATGTGACTTGTTGCTCAATGTTTTTCAATGTGGGCAGCAGAACTCGGGGAAGGATTCTTCCTTGAATGTCGCGTTGCATACGTCGTTCTCTGAGAAGGAAGGTGGCTATCCTTGGCAATGGTTTCTGTTACTAACACTGCTATGAACTGTGGTCGTTTTCAGACAAGCTGCTTCCCTCCCCCGGCCTTTGGTTTGTTTGGTGTTAAACGTCTCCTCTTGGTTTCTATGGGTAAATGAATTGTTCTTAACGTGGTGTCCTCTAGGATGTGTGCGTTATACAGAGAGGCCTGTTGAGAACTGCCAGAACGCAGTCCATACACTGCCTAAGTGCACTCCTGCCGCTAAAATACATCTCGGCCCTAATGACTGGATCCCTCATTCTGACCCAAACCTGATTAAGAGAGCAGGGAGACTCTGTAACAAACAGTGACATGTGATTTTAAGACGTTTTGACTACATTGTCTTTTTACACTGTTTGGAAAATAAGCATCAGTTGGTAGGAATTGGCTGACTCCTGGTCTGTACTGATAATGGCGCTGGGTGTCTTTGGGGTATAAAGGAAGAAGGGGGCATGGCCTCAGTAAGAAGTAAAGGTGCCCCCGTGGAAGACGACACTTACAGGGCTCGGCCAGGCAAGCCGAGCATATCGTGGGACCACAGCCACTCAAAGTTGAGCTTATCTGCTTTTTCAACAAGTCCTTTGATACTGGACATTGCATCTCCACCTGTGAAGCTGAACATGATGCTGATCAAGGCGATCGCCAGGATACAACAGGATAATGTTTGTGAAACATAGAGAGTATCTGCAAACTATCACTATCTTGACTACTATTATTCTTATTGTTGTTTTCCCATTTTTAACCTAGAATTAAAAATGGAGCCTGATTGACTACTCCCTGGCAAATAGTAGATGATGAGTAAATGTAAGTTGAGTAATTTATTGAATGACTAAAAATAAATACAAGAATTTATGCAAAAGGGACTCAATGTTGATTATGATCAAAAGCTATTCACAAATAGTACTAAAAGCCAGAAGTGCCTTTGCTTCTTCATTATAACAAAAGTACTACTCCTTACTACAGTCAACTGGCCCCTCTCAAGGACTTTGTTCATGCATCAAACCATTATTGCATATTACCACGTCTACAATCTAATTAATAATTTGGGTTTCAGCAAAGTTTTAAATGAGACAAAAGAGCCCATTTAAATTCTCTAAGAGTTACAAGAATTTGATCAGGTTTCCACTTTTTGTTCGATCCCAGCCATTTGAGCACACAAAGCTGTCTATCTTTCTAGGGACGGAAAGAACTCATTGTTCATTGTAAGCAGACATCCGCCACAGGAATGTGCATATATCAGCATATTTAGTGGCAGGCATAGTCATTGCAATTTGACATCTCAGTCAAGTTTTTCTTGAGATCTGGCAAAAATAGAAGTATAGCAACCCCTCCTCCTCACCATTTCCAAGGAAAAGTGGCCCCACATTTTCAAAGTTCACCTTATATAGATGAACAAACTCACATAAAGGAAGAAACCAAAATCATACGATCACTGCGTGCATTTTTAAATCGATTGGTCCAAAAATTTCTGAATATTTAGACAGCACTCACTGACTAACAAGCTAGATAATTACTCATCTATCTACTAAAATTTTAGTCCAGAATTTGAGCACCTGTTTGCAGAATGAATTTCTGTTTCAATATTCTGCCATGTTTCACATTTGAGGAAATCATGGATAGATAATGGATATCAGTTTATTTTTTTTCTCTGTGTGTGCGTTTTCTGCGCCAGTGGTAAAGTGGACTTATTTTAATGCATTTTAAAGGTAATTGATCATGGCAATGTTAGCCCATTGTGGATATAAATTTTGGAATAGAAAGAGGGCCATTGATGAGCCTGCCGTCCTCTATAGAGGTTGAATCATGCTTTCTTTATAGTTGTATCAACAAGCTCTAACTTAGTGCCTGACACATATTATATAGCTAAAATGTTGTGTTTCATCAAATTCACATGAACTTAATATTTGGGCACAGTAGTGAATCTCTGATATTTCCATATTTAAATTTTCTTCTTTTTCTCTTTTAGACAGACAGGGTCTCTGTTGCTCAGGCTGGAATGCAGTGATGCAATCGTAGCTCACTGCGGCCTTGATCTCCTGGGCTCAAGCAATCAGCCTCAGCTTCCTGAGTAGCTGGGACTACAGGCAGGTGCCATCATACCTGGCTAACTTTTTAAATTTTTTTGTAGAGATGGGGTCTCACTATAATGCCCAGGCTGGTCTCAAACTCCTGGCCTCAAGTGATCCTACTGCCTCAGCCTCCCAAAGTGCTAGGACTACAAGCATGAGCCATTGTGCCAGGCCCATATTTAAATTTTTAATTAAAGAAAACTTTTAGAATGACTATATTGACCAATCCTTCCATTTTTGTTTTATTTTCTCTTATAATGAAATGCTGACGGCAGTGCCTGACACTTAGTAAGGCTGAAAAAGGTGAGTTGAATGCTTTCTAATAAAGTGATGAAAAAATGAATGTGTCCACCTACGTACGTGAACTGGGGTATATAGGAGAGCAAAGAGAGTTTTCACCATGTCTGTTTCAAATAAAGTTTTCTTATATAGAGAGGAAATGAAACACAGAGACAGGAAAAAAGACAGAGACAGAGCCAGGGAGAGTCTTGGAAACAAAGGAAAGAGAGAAGGCAGGGGAGGGTGAAACACTAAGCTGCACAGGGCGAAGAGAAAAGGGCGAGGCTGGCACCAAGCGAAAGGTGTGGGCTTACAGAACACTCGTTGGACTAATGTAAATGTAGGCTTCCATGTTGTCTGCTGAGGACTGGAACAGAGAATGGGGCACAGCCAAGTGTGCTTGCTGTGACCAGTCGCTCCTGCAGGAGAGTGGGCGTTTTAGGGCACAGCAAAAATCAGGACTTAGTTTTCCTGGTGGAGTAGAAGATGGGCACACAGCCTTCTGGGTCCCTGCTCTGATGACCACTAAGATGGGAAGAGAGATGCCCAGCTCCAGGGGGCTCTGTGAGTGTGTGAATCAAAGAAAGCTTTCACAGCCAACTCTATGAATCCACTAAGAATAATTGCACGGATTTGAGAACATCCGCTTCCCCTCCCCGCCATGCTACTAGAGGTTAGACAACTCAAAATACGCATGGGACAAAGTTCTTTTAAAGCATTACCTTGCTGAGAAAAACGATACTTCAGTGCTACTATTATCATTTGGAAAACTGTGCTTCATTTATGGGGTATTGTTCAAGCTGGGAGAATGTGACTATGTAAATTACCTCAAGAAATGTGTGCCCCACACTAATGAGATGTAAAGAGAGAGATTCTCGCAATGTTCACATTTTGTTGGACTTTGATAGGATCAGTTTGTGAACAATTGTGAGTCACCTAAAACTGATTATAAAAGTCTGAAAGCTGAGTATTAGAAATAATATACTGCTTTTCTTCCTCCGTTTTTTAGGAAACAAAGAGATTAGAGTTATTCAGGTTACATGAGCTTGCGATCTTCTCCATAGTAAGTAAAAGGAACTCCAGAGGCAATCAGAAGTCAAATGTCTCTACTCACATATATCCAATTACATGTGTTTTCATAAACACATATTTATTTGAATGTCTTTAGGTTGAAACACATCAGTTTTACTTCCAGTAACATATAAGTCATCATTAGGCACAAAGGAGACACATTTTCACAGAAGAATTTTGAGTTTATGTGTTGATGGAATCTTGTTTTGTGTTTTCCTGATATAAAGCCTTACTACTCCATTCTAGTGTTTCACAATAATATGTGGACTTGAGGCCAGGTTAAACAGCTTGGGAATGACTTCTAAGTCATTGATACACCAAACAGTATTGATGTTTTCTCGTTTGCTTTAAAGTTAATTAAAAGGACACAAGACATCAGCAGGCTGGTGGAAAATGATCTAGTGCCAAAGTAAGATTTGGGAATCTGACAAGTGAAAGATTATGATGACATGGAAAAAGTTTGTAATGGGACTGGATGTTTTAAAAAATCATTTTGGATGAAACTCTCCTCTCCTTTGTGAGTAAGAGTCTCTCTGTCATTTTTAACGATGGATCAGTCAGCACTAAGCAGAGCTGAAGAAAAACACGGGATTAATAGTTCAGATGCTCGAGGTTTGCAATGTCCTGAATACTTGCGATTTCACTAGAAAGACATCCAGGAGTGCCTCACACTAGTAAGCACTGAGAAAGACTGTAAGAATGGCAGCATCCTCTAGTTGCGTATCTTGAGTGAAGGAGCAAATCTTCCTTTCCAAACACGAACCCCAACTCCCACCCCTGCCTGCACACATCACCATCCTGAACTGACTGGTGCACACTTAGGCTTCCTAGTCACAACCATGGCCTCCTGCCCACACCAGTTCAAACTGGAGTACTGGATTGCCAGTCTACAGGCATCCATGGGGCTCTCCAGGGGCCTCTGACACGGGTCCCCACTGGCGGCTCACATGGGCCACGATGCATCTGGGGGAGATCATGGCCCAGGCTGCTGTCAGGTAGAGTCAGGATCTCCACACATTGATGGGTGCTCCGTCTTAGAGAAATTCTTAGTGCCAAGCCCCTGGAGAGGAACCCAAGCCTTTTGCTTTCATTAACAAGTCATGCCCCTGTTTAATAAATACCGAGTTAGCCGGGCACAGTGGCTCACGCCTGTAATCCCAGCACTTTGGGAGGCCGAGGCGGTTGGATCATGAGGTCAGGAGATCAAGACCAACCTGGCTAACATGGTGAAACTCCATCTCTACTAAAAATACAAAAAATTAGCCAGGTGTGGTGGCAGGTGCCTGTAATCCCAGCTACTCGGGAAGCTGAGGCAGGAGAATCACTTGAACCTGGGAGGCAGAGGTTGCGGTGAGCCGAGATCGTGCCACTGCACTCCAGCCTGGGAACACAGCAAGACTCTGTCTCAAAATAATAATAATAATAAAATAAATAAACATAGAGTTACCGTGGAGAGAGTGAGAGGACTGTTCCCGCGCACTGCAGGGCATGTGGCAGCCCTGGCTAACTTCAGTGAGGCTGCCACCTCCCACGAGAACATGCAGTGTCTTGTGCTTCTTGACACTGGGACCAGGAAGCTGCTGGTGGCACAGGGACTTGTGGAAGCTCATGTTTCCCTGAACACAGATTATCTTATTTTACTCCTCCCAGAACACAGGTGTGTGAATATGGATAACAGAATCTCGGCTGGGCGCGGTGGCTCAAGCCTGTAATCCCCGCACTTTGGGAGGCCGAGACGGGCGGATCACGAGGTCAGGAGATCAAGATCATCCTGACTGACACGGTGAAACCCCGTCTCTACTAAAAATACAAAAAAAAAAAAAAAAAAAAAACTAGCCTGGCGAGGTGGCGGGCGCCTGTAGTCCCAGCTACTTGGGAGGCTGAGGCAGGAGAATGGCGTAAACCCAGGAGGTGGAGCTTGCAGTGAGCTGAGATCCGGTCACTGCACTCCAGCCTGGGCGACAGAGCGAGACTCCGTTTCAAAAAAACAGAAAAAAAAAAAACAAAAAAAAGGATCTCAGGTATCTGTTTTTCAAGGTATTATTTGTCACATTACGTGTTTATGTTATCAAAGAAAAGTTCCCTTTGAATGAAAATTTGTATAAGTTTATGCTGTTGTGGCATCTGGTAGATTATTATTGTAAGCCATTTGTTAAACTCAAACATTCCTTGTGCTGGAATATTTCGCTGACAGATCCACGCCAGAAGGATGTTCAGACTTGAGGCTTCATTGAATGGTCTCTCGTCGCCTTGCTTATCACATAAGTTTTCACTGTTTAAGTTTTCGTTTTTCTATCGTGTCTCTTCAGAAAGGATATGGTCCTGAGTATCAGGTCCAAATCCTCCCAGAATCTCCCACGTATGTGGTCCTCAGAGGCCCGTGATCGAGGCTCCTGGGAAATGTGTTCATGCCAGTGGTTTGCAAATCAAGTGTTTCTGTGTTTATTTCAGCCCCAAATTAAAAGCCAGGCTTAATCAGAGAACAAACTGGTCCTCACAGCCGAGCTTCGTTAGGGCACTAGGGGGTGAGCAAGTTAAGGATGTTTTGTGGATGTTTGCTTCTCCTAGTTTCCTGCTAGAATTAACCCCAGCTGTGAAGTTGGCTTTCTTCTCGGGTCCTCGTTGCGTAACTAAGTGGCGTGGACGCAGAGAATGAAGCCGATGTGAGCGAGAATGAAGGGCACAGGCATCCTCAATATCCCCTTTTGTGGCGAGAGAGCAGAGTGGTTTTGCTTTACCAAAATTTGGAGCCCCTGTTTCTTTCCTCAGATGGCTCCCAAAGACATTCCCTTTACTTTCCTGGCCGTCTTCCCTCCTTGGGAGAGCAGAAGGAGGAGGGCAGTGCTTTGTGCTGTAGAAAGGACACATTTGTTCTTCCTTGAGCAGTCCCTGGAACCTTCTGGAGTGAATGCCTTTGAGCATCATGAGTGGCACATGCAGCTGTTGGCACGGCCAAGGGGAGAGTGGAGACAGGCGTGAAGCATTGGAATGGTAGGAATCTTAAAACCTGTCTCTGGGGGGAAATAAGTATGAACTCCATGATCCATCTGCAGAATAGCATGTATTTGGTGGGAATCTTGTGTACTGGTAATAGCAGATTTCTGCCGAATTTCGAAGCACTAACCCCAGGGCCTCCTCCTGGTGGGCCTGGGATGGGCCTGGCTTACGCTCCTGTGCAGGTGTCCCATCCACTTGAACTTCTGCCCCACACACGGTCCCCCGTCATGCCATCCTGTGGTTAGGAATGTTCAAATGCAATTTCATGATGCTTCCTACTTGAGCTGAGCAGGAAGAAATGACTCAGATCAGAAATCATTTTCAAAACCTCCAACGGTCACGACTTCACTGAGAAGCCTTGGAAGCAGAGACTCAGAGCAGAGCCATGGGTAAGGGTTGTGTGCGTTCTGCGTCGCTAAGACGGGAGGTGCCCTGATACTTGCGTTGTTACTGGCCCGCCCTTGAAGCAGGGACGTTGCAGGTGGTTCCAATTGGCCCTGAAGGGTCCTCCAGCTTCCTGCAGAGAAACCTGGGAAGGAGGTGTTGGCCCAGCTGCTGTTGGCACTGCCCTGGGACTAAAGCGAGCATCATTTGTTTTCTGTGCACCAGGGGCGTTGCCATGAGGAGCCTCTGGGGTGCTGGCCAGCCCTGCACACACCGGTGAGGCCCTGTGATGACCTGCCACAAAGAGGCAAGGCTCGCTCCTGACGCAGCGTGCTGTGTGGCGTCTCCAGGCCGAGGCCGCCCACCAGCTTCTCTTCACTAGAGGGATGCCTGGTGCCCTGGGGCAGCAGGAGGCAGCACCCGTTCCTGAAGTGTCCCTCCTCCCTGTGTCCCCACTAACCCCGAGGTACCACGGACAGAGTCCCACACACCCCTTTCTCACTCTCACTCCCCCTCTGTCTTCTCCAGGAGTTAATGACATTAGCCAGACAGCATTTCTAGAAAAAAACAAAACATCTGCTCCACTGCTCATATACTAAGATGGAATATACCATGCCCATATACAAAAATATCTTGATACTAATTACAAAGCTTCTGTTTATGTTTTTTAATTTCTTGAATAAAAGGAAAAGCTTCGAAATGGAAATAGTTGTCACTGTGAATCACTTTTTTTCTCTTAAAAAAAATGATCTAAATGGGACTAGTGACCCTTTACCAAGAAGGCCAAGCATTGTTTAATAGAGAATCAGCCTATTTGGAATCAATTTCTTCTTCCACTTGTTTTAAAAGGCACTCTTTCCTCTTGCCTCTTAAATAGCTTTTGTTTCAGGAGCAGTGACAGGAGGAAGTTTAGCTGCACCTCAGGTGACTTTTATAGCAAAGCTTCTCAACCACCCAGGGCTTCCATTTGACTGGCTCTGGCTTGGTTTATAGGCACCTCCTTGAAAAATAGAATAAAATTGTCTATATTTTCTATATTTATCCTGCTGAGTTTTTAAAATGTAACTCTGCTTTTGAGTTGCTTGATTGTATGTATTTGGGTTGCCAGCCTTTGGAATCTCTCTCTCTCTGGCTTTATTATTCTCCCTCTTTCTCTGCCTCTCTCTCCTCCTCCGTCCCCAACCTCTCTCTCTCTAGCTTTTTTATTCTCTCTCTTTCTCTGCCTTTATTCCTCTGCCTCTCTCTGTCTGTCTGTCTCTCTCTGCTACCTCCTGTCCCCTCTCTCTCTGTCTACATCCTCTGCCTCTCTCCCTCTGTCTCTCTCTGCTACCTCCTGTCCCCTCTCTCTCTGTCTACATCCTCTGCCTCTCTCCCTCTGTCTCTCTCTGCTACCTCCTGTCCCCTCTCTCTCTGTCTACATCCTCTGCCTCTCTCCCTCTGTCTCTCTGCTACCTCCCATCCCCTCTCTCTCTGTCTGTGTCCTCCGTCTCTCTCTCTGTCTCTGTCCCTGTCTCTCCCTGCACCTCCTCTGCCCCCCACCCCCATCCCGCCGCCACACTCTCCACATTGCCTTTGGGTTAGGTTTCCGTCCCCCATAATGCAAAGCGCTGATGCTCTGGGAGAATCTCTTGCAACAGCTGGGTGGCAGAAGAAGCTGTCTGGCTCTGTGGCCTCACAGCATAGAATTTACTGAGTGGACAGCACCCAGCAGAGCCAATGGTTCTCAGGAGACCTCTTGTTCCAGGTATATTGCCCTTGTTCCGTGTCCCTGGCTTCAATGCAGCATGAGACCAGTTTCCTCTGCCTGGAATGCCCTTCCTCATCCATCTCTTCCCACCGGATCATACTCGGGCTTCAGAGCTCTGCTCCTGGCTCCTCTGTCTCAGCTTCCTCTTTCCTGAGCTCCTATCACATCTGCTCCGAAGCCTCAGCACGCTTTAGTATCACAGACTGTGATCAGGAAAAGACGGATCATAGATTTCACACCATCCAGCATCTCTCCTAATTCAGGGATTCTCCGGAAATCTTTCCTGGTGTTCACCTGCTGATCCGGTCTCTTCCTGAATACCTAGATTGAAGCAGAGATCACCGCCTAAAAGAAAAGAACATCACTTTTAAGTGCACGTTATTGATCTCATTTATACACACTGAATGCTTCTCTGTCCGGAATGTTAGCTTCTTGAGGACAGGGACTATTGTATAATATAATGTAATATAATGTCTTCTGCAGTACCCTGCCCGAGGCTCTGCACACACTATTGCTTTCAACAGATACTTAATTGATTTCTTCTACAAGATAAACAGTAAAATGAGCATCAGATGACACTTGAGTATTAATGGGCTGAATGTTTATTCCTAGTGACATGTGACTTAGATACCCTCAGCCTCCCCAGTAAAAAGAACAGGCAGAAAGTGAAACAGATTTAACTTGGTTTTGGTCTCGTGTAGAATGAGGTAATTTCGACTTCGCCGTCTCGCTTCTCTTTCCTCCTTCCGTTCACGTCTCGAATGGCAATGCAGTCTCCAGCGTGTGTTCAGTGGCTTCAGCTGAGCCTTGCTGGGCTGCCTGGCCTCAGATGAACTGCATCAGGCATGGGCATCAGACGCGGCTTCTGGGTGATGCTGTGCTGAGCTCAAGTCAAAATTCATCTGATCTCAGTCCCTGCCAACTCTCTTCCCCCATTCTTTCTAAATTGAAACCATCCTAAGATATGCAACAAGGACAACCAGGCTTTTGTTGTGCTGGGGGCCTGGCATAAGCTGAGAGGATGCCAGGGGCTCCCCTTACCACAGGGCTCCCCTCGGATGGCCAGTTGCTTTCTAAGTCTAGTCAAGTGACTGGGGCACCACCCGTGAGTCGCTCACCGTCACCAGTGCCCAACCATGCTTGTCTCTCGGCCGTTCTCATCTTCCTCATTCCTCAGGGTCTGAGCTGTCACTATAATTTAATATTTTCCACTGACAGAAGAAGGTATCTTATAGAACCCAGATTGTTTTTTTTTTTCTCTTCCTCTTTTCTCTGTATTCATGCCACTACTTTTTAAAGCATGACCATCCAATTACACTGAAAGCGGGGGGCCCTGTCCTGCCCCCCATGCTGGTGACCGTTGCCTTCCCATGGCCGATGCGATCCAGAAGCGTCCCTCAGAGGCATGCCAAGCACGGAGCAGGCGGGCATTCTTGGAACTGGGCATGAACAAGCCTGAGTTCCTTCCAAGGATCTCGTCCCACATCTTTCCTTCTGCTTTGTGCATTTTCAAAACCGTCTGACTCCAGAGGAGCCGGAAGGAGGGAGGGGGCCGGTCTTGTGCCTGGGGGTTGTGTCCACCTCCTGCCCCAGGCCGAGGGGCAGATGCTTCCCGGAAGGGCCAGGGCAGCCTCAGGCGGAAGCTTTGGCCCTGCCCACCTAAGGGACACAGACACACCATCTTATACCAGTTACTACTTCCTCGAGGGTGTGTTTTGTTCCCCGGGGACCGCCTCAGGCCCCTCACCTGGAAGCTTCGTCCTTCTAAGCTCCACCTCCTTAGCTCCGAAGGAAGCCCAGCTCCACCTGTGTAGGAGCAGTGCTCACCGTCACCCTCCACGCCCTGCTCCTGCAGACCTGCCTCTAACCGAGGGCGCTCTGTCCTCACAGGAGCACAGTCTCGGGGGGAATGGGGAATGAGGTCCTCTCTCTACCTGCAGTACCTGGGCGCTGGGGACAGAGCTCTGCAACCCTCACCCTTCCTTTCTCCTTAGTGCACTTGGCAGGCTCCCCTAAGAACACACAGGCATTTTCGTTCCCTCCTCAGTGCTGTTCTTGTTCTTTTTCTTATTCCTCAGCCCTTTGGATTACAGAGAAGACGGACACAGCTGCCATAGTAAATGCCCCATGAGGCAGTGGCACCTGATGTCAATGGCGCTTTTGAGGCTTCACCTCCTGGAGCCACTAAGCTGGGATCCTCTGGCTCCTGGAGCTGCTAAGTTGGGATCCTCCAGCTCTGGATGCCTCCAGGGTGGCTGTCTTGGCCCCAAATCTAGAGCCTCTATCTTCTCGATCCTGCCTCTATGACTTCAGATTTACTCTGTAAGCAGAATTTGCAAATGAAACAGAAACATGCAAGACAGAGGAAAATGTTCTTTTGCAGAGTGTGTTTCAGGGAAAAGAGCGTGCCCTGGTTCCCTATCTCACCGATTTCCACAGATCCGTTCCTCTCCTATCCCACTCTCCTTATCCCAAATGTCTTTCTGATTGCTCTGTGTATAGTCTTGGGGTTAAAATAAATTAGGGAGAATAGTTTGTCAGATACAATTTATCCAATACGTCTGATTTCATGGAAGCAAACTTGCTTGTGATATCGGGATGTAGAACCACTTTGTCTGTTTTAAATTTACAAACATACACTTTGCTCTGTGTGTGACTTGAGCACAGTGTTCTCAGTGTGGCTCCCCGAGGCTGGACCATGAGGGCCACACAGACGGCTGTGTCTGTGCACCTGTCCCAGAGGGCCCCGAGCTGAGCCCCGACAGGGTTGGGAGGCTGTAACCACGTGCTGGCGAACCGCCTCTGGGTTTGCAGTGTCCTGTCCAGAAACGGTGTCACTGCTGAGGGCAACATGGAGTCCTTACATCCACAAGAAAATAAAAGATAGCAAAGGAAATCAAAGTGGGGAATTTTCCCAACATTTCTTTCCATAGCCAAGCGTTACGTCTTTTCTGCATTTCACAAGGACTTTTTCTCGTTTCAGGTTTGTTTTCATGTAAGGTTTGGGAGTAGAATTGCTATCCCAAACCAAGGAGGCAGCAGGCCAGCCTGAGCGGCACCGACTCAGCTTCAGGAAAGGCTGTGCAGGGCAGCCTTCAGTCTTTCCTAAGCCACTGTCCCCAGAGCTGCAGGCCCCTGCACCTGCCCCCAGTCACTCTGCAGGAATTCTCACATCTGAGGACAGCAGAGCTTCCACCTGCCCTACTCGCTGCCCCTTTTGCCTGGGAAGATTCCTTCCCGCTGCACACCAACAGAGGGAAGCAGAGCCCACGCAGCTGAGGCTCGGGCTCAGAGAGCAGCGCCCTGGATGGGCAGCCCCACCCGCTCCTTTCAGCCTGGGGCACAGCCACCCGCCCCGCCCTGCACCTGCGGGCTATCCAGCCCTTCTCTGCACTCTTAGAATCACACTCTCACATCTCGTGAGATGCTCCGGAGAAAGCTAGGCTGCTAATAGAAATACTAAAAATTATCAAATACTCTGTGAGACAGTGACTTTTAGATTCTTTTCAGACCTGGTCACGTGGGCTCTTCTAGTGCAAGAGCTGGTGCCTGGGGGCACAGGGTCCGTGGGTTGGGGAGCCAGGCTGGCTCGGCGGCTGCACGTGGCGATGGAGACTGCTGTCCACCTGCAACGGCACCCAGCCTCCGCGGTGCAGAATCTGACCTTGCACACAGGCCGGGCCACCGGGACTCAGAACCCGTCACGCACCCCGTCTCCTCAGAACGGAGCGGCTTCCTCTGGTTTGCCTCCTTAGCAAATATGTCGCTTTTGATTTTCACCTTCCAGTTTGTGTGATGAGCTTCCTCAGGACAAAGATCGGAACACTTTCCTGTTGGTCAGTCTCCTGCCTCCCATCCCCAAGAGTCACCTCTTCCATTTCCGCGGGGAGTAAAGGCCTCTAGATTAAATCTTCTTCTGAAGTCATGGGCATGGGGCTTCAGTTCCAGCTCCAACCTGTAAAATCATGGGCTTATCTAGCTAATTGTCCTGAACCCAGAACATGTTCATTTTATATCATAAAGAGATTTAAGCTCAAATCACAAATCACTGATTTCATAGTCAGGAGGCAGAAAGGCTGTACCGTGGCCTTGTAGCTAAAACCCAGAATCACAACCCTTTTTTTTCTGATTTTTTTCATCATTCTCGCTTCTTACCCTGCTTCTGTGCCTTGTCTCAGGGTTCTCAGCCTAGGAGAGTTTCATGTGGCTCTGGGTTCTTCCTTAGGTAAAAGCATAGTTTGTACTGAGTTTCATTTTTTGCCTAGCCTTCTCCTTACATAATCTAAATTGATTCTTATAACGGCCCTAGAAGGCGAGTGGGCTGGTGTTGTCAATGTTTTATCTTTTTCCTCTTTCTCTAATGGAGGAAGTGGTTGTGCTGTGAAGTTCATACAGCTAAGAACTAGCAGAATAGTAATTTAAATCTGGACATTCTTTTGCTAGTTCTGGGCATTTCTTTTGAGCCAGTGTTTCTCAGCCCTGGCTGCACATCAGGATCACCAGGGGGCCTTCAAAAAACTACTGATGCCTGAGCCTCACCCCAGACCCATTGGATCAGTGTCTCTGCAGGCAGGGGTCAGTGCTTTTTCAGAGGCCCCAGGTAACTGGAATATGCAACCAGGTCCAGGCATCTTTAAACCATGTTCTTTTCCTGCCTCTGTGTCAGAGCATGTGGGCGTGTGTGGACTGGGAGCATGGACGCTAACAAAACGCTGTCGTTTTAGCCTGTAGTTCTTCCACTTGGCTGGCACATGTGATGAGCAATTAAGTTTTAATGACTCTCTTCATTGTTATCTTTATGCCCACACCAGTGTTGTATTTCCTTAAAATGTAAGTCCTTTAATTATACAGACTGCATGAGTGTAACATGTTCTTGCTATTACATAGCATGTGATAAAGCACACAGCACCCTAGCTTTCGAGATGAGGTCACCCAGCGATTTCAGACTTGCCCAAATAAAGAACCTTTTTAAAAACGAAAGCAGACAAAGGCCTCGCTCCTCAGATGGAAGTGGAAGCCAGGGCTCTGGGCCTTTTCCAGCTCCCTCTCCTTGCAGATAAACACTTGCTCCATCAGAGGCTGGGGGTGACCATGGGGCCCTCAGATATACAGAGCACAGTTCCAAGACAAGGTTCTAGACGTGAAACTAGAAATTCTGACTTTCTCTACGGCTTCTCTGCCCGTGTCCTGCAATTTGTGGCTGTGTGGCTGACATCATGAGCGCGTGTGGCAGCGTTGTGATGCCGAGTTGCCAAGGCCAGTGTCAGAACGTAAATACCCGGACTCCCACTGGGGATCCCAGCCCTGCTATGGGGAGGTCTTCCCCAGGGAGCACATTTCCTCTCAGCACACACTCCTCTCCTTCCTCCACCTCCTGGGATCTGCCTCCCGGGAACCTGCCCTTGCTGTCAGGGCTGAAGTGAAGCCCTGTTTATACCGTGACACAGGTGAGCTGGAGTTTGGGGATTTCTGACTGTGGCTATTAACTGGATCCACATCTAAATCACTTAAAATAATCTCTTCAGACAATACTAAGAAACTCACCTAATGTCTCAGATATCAAATGCTTTAAAGTATCAGTCATGCACTCACCCCATTTAGAGAGGATTTTGGTTCTATTCCACTTAGCCTGTTTTTATTGCATGGGTGGTACCAGTGAGGGGGAGTTACACTTGTTTGCAGAACATCAAGCAGTGGTACAAGGGCTCTTCTTATTTCAGTCTTACAGAAGGAAGACCATTCAAGTTAACACAGCAATTGGCAGGTTGTTATGTTTTTCCATGATTGTTACCATAGGCTGTTGCTCTATGCTTACATATTTGCAGATATTTTTATGTAAGCCCAACTTTTCTATAAGATATTTGTAAAACTTAGCTCACTATATGAAACTTGACAGGCCTGAAAAAATTATAATCAGCTAATTAAAAATTGTTTTTAATTAAGAGTATGAACCACTATACTACTACCATGCTTGAAGTATGGGGTAAAATAGTAAAAGCCTAAAAATGGTAAATAAGGAAGCTTGAGTGCATTTAAATAAAGCTTTCTGGCCAACATGCAATAGAGCTTCAAAGTATATGGCAGTGTGATTAATAGAGGACAGTCCCCCCTTAGCCAGACAGAACCACCTATTGGGATTTTCTCAGGGTTAAGAGACAGGCATCACCCTCTGTGGTCTTCAGTCTTACTCTGCCGTCAGCGGAAATTTCTGTCTGCCCAGACAAGTGTCATCATGGGCTCTGTTTGGTGATAAGGAATCTTGACCTACCGCTGACATCATGAGCCACAGAAGCCTGGAGAAAAGCTACTTAATATGCAAGCCTGTGGCTTATATTGAAGGGTAGAACATTTTTAAAACGATAATTATCTTGGAGAAAATAACTTTTATTATTAAGTAGCTTTGAGTTAAGAAGCTATCGAAGAATATAAGCCTGGCATTCCTGAGACTGAACTGAATGGGTTATATTGTTCTCTAGCAAGGAGGTGTTCAAGCTGAACATGTGTATGTGGCTCTAGTCTGATAAAAATCCAAAGTGTAACTCATTGTAAAATTAACCTGATAACTGATAGTCTAGATCAGCACTGTCTAGTATCAATATAATGCAAGTGGAAGAATTACATATGTGATATTACATTTTCCAGTAAATGTTAAAAGTAATTTAAAGAACCAGATGGAATTAATTTTAATAATATAGCTATCTAACCTAAATATTATATCAACAAGCAATCCATACGTAATGATTAATGAGACGTTTTATATTGTTTTCATGCTGTGATCAAATCTTGTGTGTATTTTACATTTATGGCACATTTCCAGGTAAACTGCACACAAGGCTGGTGCACGCCCTGCTCTTCTCATGGGTGTGGAGGACCCAGATAAGAGAAACACTTTGCTCAATTCTTCCCAATACTTTGCTCTGTCTAGGCATATGATGGTCTAATTTTTTAAAAGTTCATTTTAATTGCATTGAGGTTTGAGTGTGGTATTTGAGAGTGCTTGCTGAGAAATTAGATGGTCAGGATTCCAATCAAACCCTACTATTGACAAACTAGGTGATGTTAGGCCAGTGACGTACCTTCCCAGGGCCTCATTTCTGTGATCTGTGAAACTGATGTTGTCATGTATCTACCTGGTCGTGAGAATTAAATGACAATTCATATTTAGTACTTAGCACATAGTCTGTGTGTTTAGGTCATTATAAATATATCTTCCCTGTCTCTAGAAATGAACTATAGGGTGTCAGCAAATGAGACCAGATGATCTATCTAGGGATAAATCTGATGTCTGTTTGAAGAAGCCAAAAAAGGGGACAAGTAAATATTCTAGAATGATCTGTGTACCCCACCAGAGAGTTCCTAATGTCAGCCCTTGTGTTTAGCTATTACTCTATTTAAATCTCCAGTAGGTTAAATTCCAAATTTCAGACTGAGCTGTAGAGTTAGTCGGGCTTAATAGAGTTTGAGTTTCATTGCTATTACAATTTCCATGGAAAGGCGAGTGCTTCTCTTCTGCCAAAAATGTGGTGATATCCACACAGAAATAACTACAACTTTATCTAAAAGACTATGTGAAATAACTATTAATTAACTAGAGTATCCATATGAATTTAAAAGACCCAGCTCTTACTGAGAAATAAAGCTGGATTTCAGAGGTCAAAAGGAGACTCTTAAAGATGATCTAATCCATTATCCTCATTTTGCAAATGAGAAAGTCACTCTGTGCTCCTGAAATTGCCACTTGCCCATCTTCAGTAAACACAGTATTTATATTTTTTCAATGATTTATTTTTTAAAAAAGACTGGGACTGACTCATGCTAGTTAATTTTCTGTAAATCACTTACTTTGGAGTATTTGAACAGGTCTTACGTCCAGAATTTTGCACCAGAATGCTGGTGATGCTTAACAAAATGTTAAAAACATGATGGTCCTGATGTTAAATAACTTTGTACAGTCAGTTTTTTCAACACTTAAAAATTTAATACCTAAAGTCTTATAAGCTACTTGAGGATTATCTGAATTTTTAAAAAGGATGTTTTTTTGTTTCTCTTCTTCTTTTTTTTAGATGGAGTTTCGCTCTTGTTGCCCAGGTTGGAGTGCAAAGGCACAATCTCTGCTCACTGCAACCTCTGCCTCCCAGATTCAAGTGATTCTCCTGCCTCAGCATCCGGAGTATCTGGGATTACAGGCATCACCACCACGCCTGGCTAATTTTCCATTTTTAGCAGAGACGGGGTTTCTCCATGTTGGTCAGGCTGGTCTTGAATTCCCGACCTCAGGTGATCCGCCCGCCTCAGCCTCAAAGCAATGGCAATTTTAGATGAAATCTATGTGTGTGTGTGTGTGTGTGTGTGTGTGTGTGTGTGTGTGTGTGTGTGTATCTGTGTCTCCCTCTCTTAGGTGATGATAACAGAATGGGAAATAGAACTTAGCGACATTGCTTTGACACTCTCTTCCACTCCCTGCCTTCGGGATTTTGTGCACCCTTCCCGCCTTCTGCAGGTGGCCTTCCAAGTGCAGGTGGGTGGGGAGGGAAGCCTGCCATGGCCTGGCATAGTTCTCCAAAGCCAATGCCTGGCACTTTAGGTAGATGTGTTGCTGGCACTCTTGGCCACAGATGATCTCTCCTGCTGTGCCCAAGTGTAGCAAACTATGTGGGGCCACTTAAACCCATTAGACCATTTATTCTTGACTCACAATAGGCAAGCACACTTTAACCCGAGTAGAAACTAAATTTATTGTCATTTTCAGTCGTAAAGTAAAATCCCAAGACCAGACATTCTCATAAAAGTTTTCTAATGGGTTCTATGTTTTATTTTTTTCAATTTGTTAGAAATCATTGGAAACTTGATATCTGCATTACTTCTTTTAAAAGCGTACATATATTTCGTTTGATTTTAAATGATCTAAGATGCTCTCCACATTTTAGTAATGAATGACATTGTCCTGGGAGAGTCATCAATTCTATCCACAAAAGAGAAAGTTTGTGTGTGTGAGCAAAAGCATGTCACAAATGCTAAATGTTTCCTTTTAGAAGAATGAAGAACAGGCCAGGCACAGTAATCCCACACCTGTAATCCCAGCACTTTGGGAGGTCGAGGTGGGTAGATCACGAGATCAGGAGTTTGAGACCAGCCTGACCAACATAGTAAAACCCCATCTCTACTAAAAATACAAAAATTAGCCGGATGTGGTGGCAGGTGCCTGTAGTCCCAGCTACTCTTGAGGCTGAGGCAGGAGTATCACTCGAATCTGGGAGGCAGAAGTTGCAGTGAGATGAGATCACACCACTTCACTCCAGACTGGGTGACAGAGTGAGAGTCCATCTTGAAGAAGAAGAAGAAGGAGAATGAAGAAAGAACAAAGAATTGGAGTATTGGAGGGCCTGAGAAACTGGAGGTCAGCCTGGAGCAGCAGAAAGCACCCTTGAGTTGGGAAGAGCTGGTTTTGAACCCCTGCTAGGGGAGCTCCAGCTCTGTGTCTCCAGGAGTTAGGCAGCATCTTGAACCGACGTGCAGGGAAATAATAATGCCAACTTTGAGGATTAAGAGAGATACTGAACCTGCAGTATCTCTCTGACCTAGCGTGTAGCTTCTCAGCTAGATAGTCGGTAATGGGAGTGGTTGACATGTGTGCTGCTCTTACCATGAAGATCCCTGCTTCTCTCTCATCAGGAACGTGTCACAGAATAGAAAGTATGGCTTCTAGGCAGGATTGGGAAGACCCAGAAAGGGGAGGGCATTCCAGGTAGAGGTAAAGAAATATGCAAAGTTGAAAGCATAGAAGAATTTCATGTTTCATTTTTCCTCCCACAGAACTGCTAAAATTGGAACAAATATGGTTAGTGGGTAGAAAAAGTTGAATTAATGTTCCAAAGGAATTATTGTCCTTTTCTTCCACCACCCCAGTTTTCCATGTGAACCTAGAAAATAGGAAATACGGGAAACTTCCTGGTCTGCGCATGGTTCTTTACTTCTATTTTTTAAACACCTATTGGTTTTCATTGTGGCATTAGTCCTGATACGGCCTTAGACAGGCAAGCTGTGTTTGAGGTCCTTATTGAACTTGCATACGTTGCCATAATGCAATTCGCGGTGCACCCCTAAGTCCAGAACCTTCTCTTACAACTTCAATCACTGCCTGACAAGCAGCCTTTTGTCCCTGGAGCTCACCTCCAGCTCATCTCCCTGGGTTAGGAGTCTTTGTAGGGAGGATGGAGACTTAGGGACTCTCTCAAGTTTCACACAACTGAACTTGTTCTTTCATTTTTATTAAAGGACAGACCTTTATTTTAAAAGAAGTACAAATTTGGCCGGGTGCGGTGGCTGTTGTCTGTAATCCTAGTACTTTGGGAGGCTGAGGTGGGCAGGTCACGAGGTCAGGAGATCAAGACCACCCTGGCCCCTGGCCAACATGGCACATGGTGAAACCCCATCTCCACTAAAATACAAAAAATTAGCGGGGTGTGCTGGCCCATGCCCATAGTCCCAGCTACTCGGGAGACTGAGGCAGGAGAATCGCTTGAATCCAGGAGGCAGAAGTTCCAGTGAACCAAGATGCCGTGACTCCAGCCTGGTGACACAGCAAGACTCCATCTCAAAGCAAAAAAAAAAAAAAAAATTACAACTTTGAGGAGAAACAGTAGGAGTGTATCTAATTTATCTAAGGCCATTCCTTAGATAAATTTTAGCAAGTGTGGCTCTGTGTGTGTGTAGGGCCTTCAATACTTTAATGAGACTAGCCCAAGATGTAGGGAAACTATCCATTCCCATTAACTCAAGAGAAAAGAGTCTCAGTTCCATTTACTGTCTCTTCCTCCTCTCTTACATGCAGGGCGGGTCATGCGGAGGCTGTAGCCAAGGACGAGGTGTGTGCGGCTGTTGCCTGGACCTTTGTCCAATCCACGTCGACATTTGAGGAATCACAGCGTGTGGTATGTGAACTGCAATGGGACTTTACCACTGTATTAGGAATGTAAAGGAGGTACCTGAAAACAAACAGAACTCACAAGGCAATGACTGATACAGAATTTGGGCAATTGGGTTCTTTTGTACCAGTTATTTCTTGCTGTTTTTAATGCTTACATGCTTCCGTTGTATGCCCTTGTCTAGTCAATTACATATACTTGTTAAATTCATACATCAACTATTACTTTTTCTTATACCCTTATACTGAGGAGAGCATTGCCTATAATCTAAATATTTCATAAATGAACTGAACCAAGCAGAGAACTTGATCCAAAAAATGTAGTTATGTTTAATTTCCTAATTCTTCTCTTGTTAGACTTATGTGGTGTTTTCTGAATTTCAAAGTCCTTCCACTCCTACTCTCTCACTTGAGCCTGAGTGAGGCCACATTGTAGACACGGCTGGCTCTCTTTAAGCCCTCGAGTACCCTGTAAGAAAGTTGCCACCATCCCTTTTAGACATGAGGAAACCTAGGCAGAGGGAGGTCGGACGGGTAGCCGGGGTGCACGGACTTCAGAGCTTACCTCCAATCAAAGCCCCATTTTGAGGATGTAGTTTCCTTTTTCCATGGACACACATCTTTGGGAATCATTTGAAATCTATCTTGGACGTAATTGTGTAAATTTTCAGCTGCATGAAAGAGTGGCATTGACTGACCACGTGTAGGTTCGAGGTCTGGGCAGCCCTGACTGCTGGGGACGTTGAGACTGACCACGTGTAGGTTCGAGGTCTGGGCAGCCCTGACTGCCTGGGGACGTTGAGGGGGACGTTGAGGGGGACGTTGAGGGAGACTCTCAGCTTCTGTGACCTTCGCTTTCTCTTCCAATTAAGAGTGGGTGGAATTGAGAAATGCTACAAATTTAATTTCCAGCAAGACTGAGAAATAAACCAATCTGTTGGACCCAATGTTCTCTATTTGCTACACAACTAATTTTTAATGGTTCAAAAATTATCCTTTTCAAGGCATCATCTCTGTACTCTCTTACTTTTGGTGTCAGTATCTTTAGCAACCTATCCTCTCAATGTCATTCTTTGCATTAACATCAAACTGCCAGAGAGACCAAGTTTTTAAACTTCTATTTTCTTTACATAATTAGCGTATGTCCATTGTAGAAAAATTGGAATATTAGAATAATAGATAATATAATTTTTTAAAGCACTGGAAATTCAAAAATTCAGTGACAACCACCATTAGTATGTTGATTTAAAATTCAAGACTGATTTCTTTGACAGTCTTCAATAAGATTTTAAATTAATGTGAGTCAAACTACCATTTGTTCTTTACTCCTTTTTCCCTTTATGCATCACATGTATCTTTTTGTAAGAAAAACTACTTTTTTGGGGGGAGGGGGGTGGAGTCTGGCTCTGTCACCCAGGCTGGAGTGCAGTGGCACAATCAGTTCACCACAACCTCTGCCTTCCAGGTTCAAGGTATTCTCCTGCCTCAGCCTCCCAAGTAGCTAGGGTAACTGGCACATGCCACCACACCTGGCTAATTTTTCTATTTTTCTATTCTGGTCTCGAACTTATGACCTCAAGTGATCCACCCGCCTTGGTTTCCCAAAATGCTGGGATTACAGGTGTGAACCACTGCACATAGCCTGAAGAACTACTTTTCTGTTACCTTATTTTGTTCTGTTACCTTGTCTAGCATTCTACTATTATTATGGATATACATAATAATGGATTATGGAATAATGGATTATATGGATATACACAATTCTACAATATTATGGATATACTGAAATATACTTCATCAATTCTGTATTGTAATTTCATAAGTTGGATTTTTAAACTTTTACCTTATAAACACGGTTTTAATAACCATTCTTCACCTAAAACCTTTCACACTGTTAATTATTTTCTTAAGATAAATTTACAGTAGAATTTCTTGATTCAAGACTATGTACATTTTGATACTTTTGAGAAGGGCAATATCTTTACAATCCTGCTGCATTTTATGTGTGGTCATATCACTGCATGTCCTCTGCTATTGAAAACACAGCTAACCATCCAATGTTTGAATGGTCTGCCATTACACATAGAAGTGTCATAAATTCAACCTTAAGAAAAAACTAATCTCATAGCACAAATTTAGTTTTGTAAAGGCTAAATATGTATTTCAAAATATCTTCTAAATTCTCATAAACTCAGCTAAAAATCTGACACTTTTTTGTTCTTTTGTTCGTATATAAAATCATTGTATGAAGTACCTACTATGTGCAATACACTGTGTGAGGCAGTGGTGATATGCAAATGATAGAACATGACCCAGCTTTTTAGAAGTCCACCTTTTATTTGCAGAATCCACGCTTATATTGAGTCTCTGACACATGATATGAAAAGTATTATAATATATTTACTTTAAAAATGAAATCTCAGTATGAGCAATTTAATATAGTGACTATTATTGTTTCTGATGTGTAACTCTGAGAATTTCGAGATCCACTACCATTAAAGAAAGCTAGGATTATGTCCATTATACTAAACCCCAGAGTGCAGTACAGAAGCATTTCTGCCCCATGCCACCTACCCCTAAAAAGAAGCCTTTTTATTGCTTCTTGAATATTTCCAGGAATGGATAGCTTACAACTCAACAAGGCAACTCATTCCATTGTTGGATTGTGTCAAGGGTTTGAATATTATTCAGTTTTATAATAGGCACCTGTTGTTCTTACTTTCAGCCTCTGGACAGATACAGACTACGTCTAATTCAATTCAATGTAATGGATATATGTTAAGGATCTACTATGTTCAGAACATGTTCTAGGTTCTGTGGGTTAATTTCTATTTCCTATGACAGTATTTTCAATATTTGATTATAGTTTTTCTAAATATGCAAGTTAACAAGTTCACCCCATTCAAGGAAATTGGATCATTAATATAAGTCTGCTAAATCTCTATAAAGCAATACATTTTGGCCTCAGTTGTTGACCACTTGCATGAGCTAGTTGGAAAGAATTTTATAATCAATCAGGAAGACACAGGCATTTACTCCTCCCACTTCTGTACATATTACCAACAATTTTATTAAAAAGAAAGCAAAAGTCATTTGTCCCTACACTATTACTAGTTATGACATGAAAAATCATGCCACGTGTATTAGTTCATTCTCGCACTGCCGTGAAGAAATACCTGATAATTTATAAAGAAAGGAAGTTTCGTTGACTCACAGTTATGCATGGCTGGGGAGGCCTCAGGAAACTTACAATCATGGCGGAAGGCAAAGCCGAAGAATGGCATCTTCTTCACAGGAAGGAGAAGTGCTGAGCAAAGGGGGAAAAGCCCCTAATAAAACCACCCGATATCATGAGAATTTACTCACTAACATGAGAAGAGCATGGGGTAACCACCCCCATGATTCAATTACCTCCCACCAGGTCCATCCCATGACATGTAGGGATTATGGGAACTACAATTCAAGAGGAGATTTGGGTGGGGACACAGCCAAACCATATCACCATGGTTGTGTACATTTGGTGTAAAACAACCCACATCAAAATCTGGAAAACCTAGTACAAAACCATATCACCATGGTTGTGTACATTTGGTGTAAAACAACCCACATCAAAATCTGGAAACCCTATGGCTGCACCCGGGAAAGCCACCAGCCTTCTCTAAACCTCGGCCACTTCATCAATTAAATGAAGGAATTAGAAGTGTTTGAGGAGACTTAAATTACAATATTTTATGATGAAATTTTGTGTTTGGGGTTCTGGGCTTTAGATCACAAAACGTCTGGATTCCTCTCACGTTATGGTTGGTTTGGCTGAAGCTTCCTTTCCACCTCCGGATGGGGTCTAACCCTGCTGCAATGCTGCACGCACGTGGTCACCCTGCACACACTTCCGCGCTGCAGCCTTGTCCTACGAAGTTGACGTATGTTACCTGACTTCCTCCTTAAAATAACACTAGGGAAGGAAACATTATCATCCCCATTTTGAGCAGGAGAGACCTGAGGCAGAGCGTTATGTAATGTGCACAAGGGCGGATAGAAGAAGTTTAGTTTGGTTTAAAAGGCACCCCATAGCCTCAGCTCCTGATTTCTGTCTTATATGGAATGGGCAGGTGAACGCCTTTACTCCTCCAGATTTTTAACTCCAAATAGTTCCTTGGAGTTGGTTCACTTGGTTGTCTTGGAGATGATGCGTATTACCAAAGCAACTTTGGTATGCAGAAAATAAAGCAATAGCAACAAATCAACAATGCATAAAGCTGTGAACCATACAACCAGGGTATGTATGCAATGTCTAACTAGTGTTTCGTGGTGGATTCACTAAAATGACCTAATTTGACATCATATAAGCAGGAATAGTATATGCTTGAAATCCTCCTTATAGGAAGAAAAACTTCTCAGAAAATCTAACACTTTCTACTTTAGTCCACAAATGAATTTAGTCGTTCATACATGTTTTCTTAATTTTTACTTTAATGTTTTCTGACTGATGACACTTATTGTTTATTTCTTTATTTCCTCCTTTTCCAATACCTGATTTTACTACTTCTTATATCCATCTATTTGAAATCCCAGATAATTTTTCTATATCAAAGCTTTCATTTCATTTACCTCTTACCCCATCCTTGACTTTATGCCATGTACTTGTCCTGCTTCTTAAATAGATAAATCACATAAGTACTGTCTGCTGAAAAGAGCTTCCTACCTTTCCTAGTTTACATTCTTTGATTATAAGCAGCTAGTGAAAGAAAATCCCAGTGTGCAGTGTTTCCCAGGGTATATATTAAAAACCCTTATAAACATAGAATGGCAAAATGGAAATACCTTGAAGGCTGGCACTCAACCCAAAACTACCCAGCCAACAAACTTGAAGGTAAAGTTGAACTGAGAGGGAAAAGCAACCTGGGTATGGAACGGGTGCTGGTTGACATTTGAGGAATAATATTGATTCCTTCCTTCCTTCTTTCCTTCCTTCCTTCTTTCCTTCCTTCCTTTCTTCTTCTCTCCTTCTCTCTCTCCCTTCCTCCTTCCCTCCCTGTTTCTCTCTTCTTACTCCACTTTTTTCTTCCTTCCTCCTGGACTCTACCTCTCTTTTTCCTCCCCTCCCCTTCCCTTCCCTCCTCCACCTTTCCCTCTTCCTCCTTCTCCTCCTCTTCTTCTTCTCCTTCTTCCTCTTCCATGTTGAATGGCTGAATCATTATAATAATTCTTTGCTATGTAAGAAGGCATTGTTGTCCTCCATACTTTGAACTATCATCACAATCAGACATAGCCTTGAAATACAGGAAAAGTAGATACTATTAGCCTGTATATAATCTTAAACCATAAAACCAAGGGAGTTTTGTCCTCTGTACCCAGAACTTCATAGTGGCCTTACAGCATCACAATTGTTAAGACATTGAGAAATGGTAAACAGCTGAAACAAAGCTCCATTGAGGAGAGCTCTCCTTTTATTTTAAGAATCCTCTTAAGTAGTGTGGGGTGAAAGATAACAACAGAGCTGGTCCACGGCCTCCCAGATGCCGCTTGCATCTCAGAGACACAGGCTCATGGGGCAGGGAGTACAGAGCCCTAGCACAGGTACCTCCCAGATCTGGGCAAGGGAGAGCGTGGTGAAGAAGTTAGAACAAGAGAAGGAGAGGGGCCTTTTGTTCTTGGTAAGTTCCTGTGTTGTGTTCGTCTCCCCTTTAGGTGATGTGGCCTTGGGCTCAAGGGAACACTTTGTCCCTTCATAGTCACCACTGTCCTACTGTTTCCCTTAAGAAGAAATACATGGCATTAAAATATAGTCAGGAAAAATATAACTTTATACATTAGATTTACCACTGAAGTTTAAAGCATCGACTATTTAAAATGTCTACATGATATCACATAATTACTGTTTATTTAAATATGTTAATAGTGTCCTGCCTGTGTTTAAAAATAAAGTTCTAATATGTTAGATATGCACACTGAAACATTGGTAGGCAAAATTATACGATTTCTGGAATTTTCTTCAAGATAATATAGAAATGGTTATCAAATGGGGTCTAGATAAGTGACAGTGGCCAAACTACATTTTTGTAAATGATAGGTATATGGGCTTATTAAACTGTTCGCTTTAAAATTTTGTGTCTCTTTAAAAATCTCCATACTTAAAAGCTTCAATAAATGCAAAGTTGCATAACAGTGGCAGAAGAGGGATCCCTATACCAGAATGGCAGGAAATAAATCCAGCTTTCTACCACTGTAAGTCTGAGGGTAAATTTTCCTCTCTGCTTCTCAGTTTCATTTTCTGCAAAATGAGGATAATACTAGCCAGGACCTCTTGGAATCATTGTGGAGATCACATGAGTTGCTGTGTGTCACATGTTACATGTGCACAACACATGTAGGCCACATTAGTGCCTTGTGCATAGCACATATATGGCCACTACCATTAACTCATAAAAGTAAAAAAGTTTGTTTTTACTTTCCGCTTTAAATTTCTTAGATTGATAATTGTCATATAGGAAAAAAAGTCTAATTTTGTATATGAAAAGTATTTTGGAATTAATAATTACCTTTTCTATTTTGCAACCAAAAGCAGAAATAACTTAATAATGACTTTTCTGTCACTGGTAACATGGGATGGATTTCTAAAGATATTCAAAGACATTATTGTTTTAAATTTTGCTAGAATAGACTATAGTTCTTTTTCCTTCGAATTAGGGTAGGCTAATTGATTAGGTAGCTTAGCCATAACACTGGTTGTATCGTGGATTTTTCTTTCTTTTTTATTCTATTGCAAAGGGTAGAAAACTCCATTTTTTTCTATAATTACAATTGTTATATGACCATTTGTAGTTTACCTTTACATAACACCTGAAGGGCAGTAACTTTATAGCTGCCTAATCCTGTAATTCTTTCTTTTCTGCACTATTTAAATTCTAACTCATCCCTGTTATAGGAAAGGAACCAGTTGCGGGACTCTGGACAACTTTATTTTCTAAAGAATCCACTTTCACTGATAAACACAGTGAAGGCTGTGGAAACATGAGCGTGTATGCAACTGCGGGTGTTGACTGTTCCCTCCGTTCTGGCCATGGTGCACCTGTGTGCAATCTGTGTTCCCGTCACTCCCGTATGGGACAGCCGGTCCACCCGTGGAACCCCGTCATCCTTTACTTGATGGGAGGCAACAGAAGTGGTTCCCACAAGGTCACCCTTGAGCAAATGCTTTGTACAAATCACCCTTGGGTATGAAGGGTGAAAAGATGAGTAAAGATTGAGCATTTTGGAAAATCAAGAATCAATCGGGGCCAGGCGTGGTGGCCCGCCCCTGTAATCCCAGCACTTTGGGAGGCTGAGGCGGGCGGATCACGAGGTCAGGAGATCGAGACCATCCTGGCTAACACAGTGAAACCCTGCCTCTACCAAAAAATACAAAAATTTAGCCGGGCATGGTGGCAGGTGCCTGTAGTCCCAGCTACTGGGGAGGCTGAGGCAGGAGAATGGCGTGAACCTGGGAGGCAGAGCTTGCAGTGAGCTGAGATCACACCATGCATTCCAGCCTGGGCGACAGAGCAAGACTCTGTCTCAAAAAGAAAAAAAAAAAGAAGAAGATCAGAAGGAGGCAGGAGTGGGACTCCATCTCAAAAAAAGAAAAAAACAAAACAAAACAAAACAGAAAAGAATCAATCGGAATTCTGCAGGTGAAGTAAAGGCAAACAGAAATCACACATGCGTGGTGCCGTGGTCAAGCACCATAGGCTCTGGGGGCAGGAGTGTTCGTTTGGATGCACAGGTCCAGGAGGGCTTCCCAGGGAGTGTGGAGTAACAGGCTCCAGCATCTGATATGGAGGCAAGAGAGAATCATGAGGAGGAGGTAGAAAGCGGGCAAATGGAAAGTGGAAGCAATAGTCTTGTATGCACCTGCAGAGGGTGAGATTCAAGGAGCCCTCCGTCTAAAATGAAGGCATCATAACTTGAATTCGGCCTTCCCAAGCTGCTTTTTGGTGGCTTGGCTGCTGACACCATCATTGCACATGACGAACAGCCTTAGAGCTTGCAGAGCAGGAAGATGTCAGGAGGACCAGGGTGAAGGGAAACTAACAAACTCAGACAGATAACTAGGGTCTTCCTGGTTCTCTATAGCTCTCCCCATCCCCCAACCTTGGATTCCTGAAACCATTTCTCTGTGTGATTGTAAAAGGACTTTATCAATTAACTGACATATTTGTAAGATTTTAAAGAACTGTCTGATCCACATCCCAATGAGTTAAATAATTCTGATAGGCGGAATCGAGACACCTCAGTATCCCGTAACAAGTTATCATGGTCCTGGTTGAATGAGGACCTGTCCACTCCGGGTTGTGTCGGGGGTAGGCCCTGAGAAATGTGTGAAGGTACCACACAGGCACGCAAAGGTACACAACCGGCTTTCAGAGCATAGTCTCTGCAGTATGTGGACATCGGACATGGATTACAACAGACCTTACCTAGCAAAAAGATTCACTCTTTTGAAAGGAAGCCTGAAACATTGCTTCACGTCACAGGGATCCTGAGGACCTATTACTCACACACCACTGTGTATGGTGGGCCAGGCACAGAGCTCTGAATGCTCACATTCCACCAAATAAAAACAGACAAATAAAAAACACAACTCCATAAAGCAACAAACACAAGGCAGGGTAGTTTTCCAGGCAGAGAGGAGGGACCCGCTGGGGCAAGGTGGGGTTCGACCTCATTTGGGAATGGCACTGAAAAATATGTAGGTCTTTCCCAGGCGGAGGAGGTTGGCTGGGACTTTCTCTTGAGGACAAGAACAAGGCGTGGAGGTGTGAAAGAATAGGTTGGTTATGTGTGGAAGGTTAAGGTGGAAAGATGGGCTGAGATGAGGCTGGGAAGACATCATCCCATGCAAAGTTCACTGAAGCGTTATCTTGGCGGCAACAGGAAGCATGCTCCGTGGATATGTGGAAAGTTTTCATGGTACATATTGAAATGAAAAGCAAGTAATGCTCACATTCCATGGACAAGGTAGAGGAGATCTCTCAGAGCAGGAGCTGGTGGTTTAAAGGGGCAACTTAGGGCAGGACGCAGCGCACTGGCCTGAGCTCACACCCGGTGCGATAAGACCTCCAGGAAACCACTTTCCCTCTCCCGGTTTTGTTCTTCTCATTCAACAGCATCCAAATGGCCCAGCTGGGGGCACTGGGGCTCGGTGCGTCATACATAGGTAGGATGATTTCTGACATCCTATGACCAGAAGTAGCTCCTAGTGCTGAAACCACAGAACACAGAATGGATTTTAAGGTAGTAGCTTCCTCCTTTCCGGTTCGACCAATGCTTTTAGATGAAGTTCCTGCCCAAAATGGCCCCAGCGATGTGATAGTCTCACATGCAGTTTGTTTTCACATGACTGCTGTAACAGGCACGTGCGCGCGCACACACACACACACACACACACACACACCATTTTATTATTACATTTTCTTGAAATTTGTTTCCAAACACGTCTATCCATTTATCCCCCAAGGCCTGGCTCAACGGCTGCCCAAGGTGACATCTGACCACCAGCACTCTTCAGCTGTGATCCCCACCCCAAGCCAGCGCTCCGGCTCCGGCTGACTCTACCTCACCTGCTCATGCTCCAGGTGCAACCCTGGCCTTGTCTCAGTGTGTGGCCATCAGCTTTCCTTGTTCCAGCCCCCTCACAGCACTACACAGGGATCAATACGTGTTTGCTGAGCCTCACGGCTCTCCGACTGGAGGCTCTGGGGGTCTCATGGAATGACCCCTGGACCAGGTTACAGGCTGGCTTGAGCCAGGCTCTGCCCATGCTTTGGGAGGGCTTCAACACCACTTCTCCTCTATCTTACCGTGGCATGCTTTAAAAGTGCTCTGAAACAGTGAGTGTAAGGAGACATTTTACAAGGTCTACAATTAAGATTCCTATGCCAAGTGATGTTATTAGAAACATAGTTCATTGCAACTGTATAGCTGGAGCGAATACTGCTTATATAAAAAATATGTTTTAAGTACACTATTTCTTCCTTCTCAGCCTACTCCCCTTAGTCCAAGAAATTGCTTTAGATAAAAACAAGTCCAAATCTCCTGAAACAAAATGCTTCTAATACTAGTAAGAGAAGCTAAGAGTGTTCACATAGTATGAGTGATTAAGAATGTCCCTTTATCTGTTTTCCTAAATGTTTTAGGAAAAAAAAATCAGTTTATGTTGTAAGTAAATTCCGGTGACATTTGAGTGCTTTGAATGCACTCCCTCCCCTCCCTCCTTCCCTTCCCTCTTTCCCTCCCACCCTCCCTTCCTTCCTTCCTTCCTTCCACCCTTCCGTTTCTTTCTTTTCAAAAGTTTCAACTGATATGTAATAGTCGTAAATATTGTGGAGTTACGTGTGATGTTTTCATACATGTACATTACATGTGACATTTTCATACATGTACGTTACGTGTGACGTTTTCCTACATGTACGTTACATGTGATGTTTTCATGCATGTACGTTACATGTGATGTTTTCATGCGTGTACATTACATGTGATGTTTTCATGCATGTACGTTACATGTGATGTTTTAATACATGTACACAATGTGTAATGATTGTATCAGGATATTGGTTAACCATCACTTCAAATATTTATCTTTTCTGTATTACAAACACTACAATTCTTTTTTTCTAGCTATTTTGAAACATATAGTAATCATTGTTAATTATAATTTCTCTATGATGCCTTTCCTTCCTTCTTTGCGCCTACCTTTCTCCTTTTTGTTTCTTTTTGTACAAATGTATCATATAGATAATCGAGTATCAGTTCTCTAAGCTCATTTGAAAAGTATTTCGTTAGTGTTCTGTAAGGTCTTTATAGCATTTTTTCTTTTGTATTTTAATAATGGAGAGAAAATATTTAAAAATACCAAAAAGAATACGAATTCTAATTTCACCCACAGTAAAGTTTTATGTGGGTGGATAAAAGCAACACATTTACGTCACTGCATCACCTTCGGACGTGCAAATGGCAATTGACTTTTCCAGTGTGTTTCCTTCTTGTAACCCAAATTCCCTCCTTAGTAACCTCTCAGATGTGCAGCACTGCAGCCCTCGCAGCTGAGTACTGCCTGCTGCTGCAGCCACTCTGAGGCGCGTGGCCCTGTGCACAGCCCCCCTGCCCTGGGGCAGCTGCCTCCGGCACTCACTGCAGGTCCAGGCACTGCCTACAGGCCCTGACTGCGCTATGCTCCGAGTAGCTTCCCACCCCGTCCAGACACTGGCTCTGGCTGGACGACCAGGCCAAAGACTGGTCCTTAGGAGGATTCCTATCTGAGGAGGTAGAATGTTTAAATCTTCCTGGCATGATCCATTTAAAAAGCTACCAAAACCGTAGCCCCAATCCTACGAGAACATGATGGGATTTGAGACTCTCCCTGGCACCCACTTCCCGTATTGGTCTCTGTTGTTTCCAAATGTCTCATTTATCAGGGGTCATTTCTAGATGTGTTTTAATCCTTAAGGAAAATCCCTGTTCTTACTCATTTTGTTTTTCTTCTCACTCACTATTTAGCATTTTTCTCACTGGCTGAAGGCAGGACCAGGCCCAAAAGGTCCTGCAAGATTAAATAAGGCATTAGTGCCCCAGCAGAGGAATGAGGAGGACCGTCGTCAGGGAAGAGTCCAGAATTGTGGCAGGGGTAGGATACAGCCCGCTGAGGGTATGTGGACACAAGGCCGGCTTTGGCTTCCCTGAGAGACAGCAAGGGGCCCAGAAGGCACAGGCCCCTGAGAGCTCCTGGGACTGACACTGTCCCAGGATCCCTCCACTGCAGGTGGAGAAGGAGCTAGAGTGGAGAGGAGGGAGCCAGGGGCTGCAGGGGTACAGGCAAGGAGCTGGGGCACCAGGGGTGCAGATGGGAGGTGCCTGGAAGCGCTGGAGGTGCAGGGCCACTGGGATTTCCTGACCCAATGGTCATGGGGTGTGAGAAAGAAGCATCAAGGGTGACTTCCAAGAGCTCCTCTGAGCAGCCAGTGGAATGAAAGCGTCATTTGCTCAACTAGAAAGACTGGCGGGAAGCCCTTGGAGGGACACCCAGAGATCAGGTTAGACGGGTTAAGCCAAGACGCCTGCTTTTCATCTAATGGAGAAATCCGTAGTTGAATGTGGGCTTCGGGAGTTCAGGGAAGAAGCCTGTGCTGGAGATGATGTTGCTCAAGGAGGGGAGGCAGAAGCTGTTGATTTTGTTCCTGTCCAAACTCACCAACATGCACACACTAAAGTGTATTCCCCTGCGAGGCCAGTTTGTTTTGTTTTCTACTCTTTTCCTATAGTTTGGGATCTGACCATTACATTTTTAAGCAAAGAAATGAGATGGAGAAGTAGCAGTAAAGGGAAGACACCCACCCCTTGGGCAGGTGGCACCTCTGAGAGCACCAGGGCCCAGCGAGGTCTGGGGGAAGGTGAGGCCGGGGAGAGCCTGCTGTGGGTGTCCTAGAGGCCCAGAGAACATGGGAGGTCAGGTGCTGCCAGGAGTGGACGATGACAGGGCTGGAACCCAGTAAGCATTGGGAAGAGAGCTGGGCAATAAGGGTGCCTGTCATCTTCGGCTTCAGGCAGGGCAGCAGGGCATTACTGCAGCTGGCGGGAGTGCTGGGTGAGGCGAGGCCTCGCCAGGATCCAGAGTTCAGGCGGCCATGCAGCCTGTGAGTGCCTAAGATCAACAGGCAGAATGAATCACGGAGACACTTTTCTCAGCCTCTAAATTTCTTTGAATTCTGATTCTCCCTTTGAAGATCTGCCATTGATCCACCCACTTAGTAAAAACACTGCAGCTATGGGCTGAACTCTGAGTCCCTCCAGAATTCGTACGCTGAAACCTCAAACCCAAGCAGGCGGTTGGGGGTGGAGTGAGGTCATGGGCATGGATCCGTGCCCAGGGAGCTGGCGTTTTTGTGAGCGAAGCCAGAGTGAGGACAGGGTGAGTGTGGCCATTTGACAGCCAGGACGCAGGCCCTCGCTAGAAACCAAACTTTCTGGCTTCTTGATGTTGCGCTTCCTCCTTCTAAAACTGTGAGGAAATGATTTCTGTTGTTTAAACGCCCGGCCTATGGCACTTTGTATGGCAGCCCCAGCTGACTCCCAGAACCACCAGATGACCTCAGCGCCTTGGCTCAGAGAGGCCATCCGGCCGACAGGGAACTCCTGTTAGTTCCCTCTAGGAGACGTGAAGACAGTTCTGCCTTTAAAGACAAACTGAGACCTGCAGCATAAATTCCTCCCATTTGAGTGGGGTGGGAGCTTTTTAAGCCATCCTGTATCAATCACATCATGGCTGACGTGTGTGAACGTTGTTTTAAGAATGCAAGAATTGTCTTTCATTTTATTTCATGGAATAAACAAAACGAGAGAGCTCCATAGAGCCTTCCTCAAGTGGGTGTTCTTGGACTATGTGGGTAACTGAGCTATTACGCCTGGGATGGGGGGGAGCTCCTCAAATTCTAATTTAAAAATCCATATTGTTGGCATTGTGTCCATTTGTGACCTGCCCAGACTGTTGAACCAGAGAAAAACAAAAGGGTCACTTGTCAATTCCTTGCTATATGTCAGAACCCTTCACTGCAGATGTGATTCATGGTGAGAATCCATAACCACAGGTGTACACGTGCAGACACGGGACCTCTCGAGCCAGCACAGGCCGTGGCGTGCTCCCTGGAGGCAGGAAGCGAGGAACACGCAGCCACATCCTTGACACGGGTAAGGAGTTTGTACATTCTGACATAATAAACTCCACAACATGACCAGGAAGGGAAGAGAAATGAAATAGGAGTCAGTGTCAGTTGATTTTTAAAGAGGAAGGTCATGATGAGCAGGATGCTTGGCACTGCTTGGCTCATTCTCGGTGACATCTCTGCAGCCTCAAACTGGCTGGGAGGGGGTGCGGCGTCTGGACTGAGCTGGGGCAGGAGCACCAGGGCAGGCAGAGACTGTGCTGTACTTTCTTTATTAACTACTTTCGCTTGATTATGTATTGTCCTTAATGTCCTTTTATGGCTATACTTAAAGAATCCCTGAATACATGGAGTACCAATTAGGGAGATTGGCTGTAATTTTTTCATTGCTTGTGTGTCATTTTTTTGGGCAAATCTCAAGTGTAACAGACCTCTGATTAAGTGACAGATCATTCCCTTCTCTCCCTCTTCATCCATCCCTCTATCTGGCACATGGTAGAGACTCACAGATAGATTTGCAATGGGGATAAATTATTTCATGTGAATGTACAAGACACCGAGCTAATAACTAAAGGAATGTGATGAGGCAGATGCAGGCAGCTCTCAGTCCATTGCTGTCTACAAACATTGTGTGAGGCTGCCCAGGCTACTGCAACAAGGCACCAATGACCAGATGGCTTAAACAACAGGCATCATTTCTCACAGTTCTGGAGGCTCGGAAGTCCAGATTAAGGTGTCTCCACATCTGGTATCTGGCGAGGGCTCCCTTCCTGGGTTGCAGACAATCTCCTCTGGCTGCATCCTCACAAGGTGAAGACGCAGAGCTGCCTCCCTCTTCCTCTTCCTTCTTCAAAGGACTCCAGTCCCTTCATGAAGACTCCACCCTCGTGACCTAATGACTCCCCACATGCCCCACCTCCTGACACCATCACATCAGGGCTCAAGACATGAACTGTGGAGAGACACAATCATTAGTCCACAGCCCGTGTGCCTACGTTGTGTATGTGATTTCTAATATTAGATCAGAAGTCACGAAGAGCTTTGGAGGCAGAGATAAAGGACTGTATGATTTGGGCATAGCAAGAGATAATTCTGGCTGGGAGAATCAAAGAGGATTGAATTTATGCAAATGGACCCACAGTGATTCTGCCTTCTTGATTGGAGGAAAGACGTTCAGGCAGAAGGCACTACAGAAAAGAAAAGGATCAAGATGTTAAGCAAGACGTGAGAGCCTTGATACCAGGCTGAGCTGTGAGGGCTTGCCGGGGTGCACAAATCCAGGGGCTACTGGAGATCACTGGGCTCACGGATGGCAGATGGCACTTGGCTTCCGAAGTTGAATCTGTTGGGAATCTCTATGGCAGCTTGGAGGGAAGAGCATGTGGAGAGAATGCAAGGCAGAAGTAGGATGGGAGTGAAGGGAACGAGGCTAGCAGCAATGACCTGAAAGCTGCCTGCATATAAAGCACAGGTTACCTCCTGTAACCTTCACAACCTTCATGAGATGGGAAGTGTGCCCCTGTTTTGTAAGAGAGCAAAGACACTGAGAGGTGCTATTGCAGTGCTGCTCAGAATGTGGGCTGCAGCCGAGCACGGCCACAAGCTCTTTGTAACCCACCATGTCCAGATAAGCGCACAGTCTGATAATACAGAAGCTTCTGTAACAATTTGACCTTAATATAAATTCAAGGGCATGGTCATTTCAAAAAAGCATTGTAAGGTATCTTTTTTTTTTGAGACAGAGTCTCGCTCTGTCGCCCAGGCTGGAGTGCAGTGGCCGGATCTCAGCTCACTGCAAGCTCCGCCTCCCGGGTTTACGCCATTCTCCTGCCTCAGCCTCCCGAGTAGCTGGGACTACAGGCGCCCGCCACCTCGCCCGGCTAGTTTTTTGTATTTTTTTTAGTAGAGACGGGGTTTCACCGTGTTAGCCAGGATGGTCTCGATCTCCTGACCTCGTGATCCGCCCGTCTCGGCCTCCCAAAGTGCTGGGATTACAGGCTTGAGCCACCGCGCCCGGCGTAAGGTATCTTATAAAACAATTAGTCTAAAATAAGTGTGTGGGAATCTTTAAAAATCCTCACCCTTTACCTCCAGATAATTTAGAAAGTGTTGAGCGATAGATGGCCTTGGGAGGCCCTGATCACTGAGCTCCAGCCCGGGCCTGTGTGCGCCCCACACGCAGGAGACTGGGCTGGTGAAAGAGACACACGGCTACAAATCTACACACTGCCCCGAATGCTTGGGTGCACCACAGAATAATGTCCGCAAAGAGACACCTGCTCAGGTGTGCACTAAAACACGAGTTAATCAAAGTGGCATTTCTATTTGCCTTGTGAATGGGTAATTTGGGGTTTTTCCCTCTTCCCTACAGATTTATCTTCATAATAATATTTTACTTAGGCTAATAACTAAATGAGTTTGAATTCCCTAAACATATAATTCTTGATTTCGAGGCAAGGATGTTGTTAAGGTTCTGCAAACGGAAGGCAGCCCAGGGTTAACAACTGCCGCAGGTGATCTCCAAGCCGGAAACACACACCAGTGAGAGCAGCTTGTTACATGTTGGAAATTAACGAAAAAGGGAGTTCCTCTTGCCGATTTCCTGGCATGGTTTTCCAGTTGAACTTTCTTACCATTGATTTCCATTTGTGAGTTTATTACTCAGGACAAAAAAGTTTTCAAACGTTTATTCTGATTGTTTAATGTTAAACAGCAACTTTTATTATACGTATTACTATTTTTAGGATAAGAAATTTATGAATAATTTTCATAGGCTATTTGTGGTCTAAATGTGGAAAAATTGACCTTAAAATAAAATATTTTGCGTTTTCATCATAGCTGTTTCCCACTTTACATGTCTTCTCTCTTTTCCACTACATTCCCCCATATTGATGTGCAAATTTACAAAGAATGACGCCACTCATCTCACTGATTCTTAAGAGTAAAATGTGTGAAAAGTAAATTTCTGTACTATAGAGGTAAATTACTTTATTATTTCCATACTTTTTATTAGCCCTCATGCCTAGTTAACAATGACAGAAAACCTTATTGATTATTTACGACTCAGGAAATAAGTCCTTCTAGCCAAAGTCGACAAATACATGCATCAAATGGATGTGGGCTTGCGTGGAATTGGAAAATGGCCTTGTTTTAAACTCTATCTTATCTTATAAGTCTCTTTCTAGCATTTTGGAATTCCCATCTGCTATCTCCCCAAATCTCATCATTTATTAATACTGATTAGAGAGTAAATCTTCAATGAATGTTGAAGTTAGACGTGCAAAGTGGGTATTGGATGCATGACCTTAAAGGAACTTGAATGATGTGGGAGCTTCGGATGTGGTTCTGAAGCCTCTGTCCTTGGTTTTTTTATTTGACATACTTGCCTTAAGAGTGGTGTCCATTCCATGATTTTAACTCTCATTTTCACAGCCAAATTTCACATCCCTGACTGTAGCTTGACAGAATCCAGGCACCTCCTTGCCAGATATTTCTCCTTTGATGCCCTGGGCTCCTTGAGCTCAGCACACCCTGACCACACTGGGTCTCTTCTTTTGTCTGAGTTCATGCTAGCTGGGTTGCACCTTCCCCCTTCAGCCCACCAAGAGGTGAACTGCAGGGCAACCTCGGCCTCCCCTGTCCCCTTCTCCTAAAATCCAGCCATTTAGGAAATCCTGTTGCTTCCATCTGGGGCATTTTTTTTCTGTCCATTCCTTTATTAGGTTTCATCCTCCTCGTTTTCCCCAATATGGTCTATCCCCACATCTGCTTCTTATACAGCTTCCAATTTTCTTTCTAGAACAGACTAAAGCATGCACTTTGACTCCTTCATGTGGGTTTCACTCAGCTCCGCTTTTTACCTGTTTGGGGGTCTTTGGAATTCACTCAACCTCTCTGAGTTTCAGTTTCCCCATGGAAGTAAGGGCGAGGCCCCTGTGCATGAACCTCCTGTGAGGGCAAGGGGGACTGTGAGGCAAAAGCCTGCCCCATGTGCCATCTGTGAGGCAGCAGCTAGTGCAGGGCCGTTGCTCCTCTTCTCAAACACTCGTCTCAGACTTCGTGTTTCAGGGTACCATTTGCCCAGACATCAGCTGCTTGCAGGCGGGCCCTGCCCCTTTGGCATCTGCATACTTTCTATTTGCTTCCTTCCTTGGCTCAGTTTCCCCACCTGGCTCATTCTGGTTCACCATGGCCATAGGACCCATCCTCCTGTGCTGAAGCACTCTCCATGTACTCCCTGGCTTGCTGGCTGTATTAGTCTGTTCTTGTGCTGCTAACGAAGACACTCAAGACTGGGTAATTTATAAAGGAAAGAGGTTTAATGGACTCACAGCTCCACGTTGGAGGCCTCACAATCATGGTGGAAAGCAAGGGAGAAGCAAAGTCACATCTTATATGGCAGCAGACAAGAGAGAAGGAAAGGCAAGCAAAAGCGGAAAGCCCTTATAAAACCGTGAGATCTCGTGAGACGTATTCACGACCATGAGAACAGTATGGGGGAATCCGTCCCCATGATTCAAGTATCTCCCACTGGGTCCCTCCCGCAACATGTGGGAATGATGGGAGCTACAATTCAAGATGAGATTTGGGTGGTGACACAGCCAAACCATATCACCATTTTCCCTCCTTCCTTTAACCATACCCTGGCCCACTCCCTGTTCCTGTGCCATCCTAAATATCCTAACTGGTTCCAGCCAGGGTAACGGTAGCTCATAGAGCCACTGCGAAATGCTGTGGTCCCTTACCCCACCCCATCCCCATCAATATCTTTACTACTTTGGACCTTTGTGTCTTCCAGACAAGCCCAGAAAAGCCCTTTTGGGACTTCGGCACTCCCATCCTCACTGCATAGTTTGTGTAAATATTGAGGTCTTATCATGTGAAACCAGCCACTGCTCCTGATGCAAATGCCATCCGTTTCTATTGCACGTGGAATGAATGTTCCCAAGGGGAGCAGTGTTATATTTTGGGAAAGGCAGGGGCAGTGAAGCCTGGTAGATCTTAGCTAAAAGCCTTGCTGTGCCATGAGTGAATCTGGAGCTGCATGGAGTTACTTGACTTCCTTGAGAATCACCTTATTAACCTATAAAATGGAGACAATACTAGAGCCTGCCTTGCAGAGCCATTGTGAAGGCTGAATGAGGTCCTACTTGTGAAACTCTCAGAGTGTCTCCTGGGGCATCCGCAGGCTGTGGAGGGCTGCGCTGCATTTGCCCCGCTGCTGGCTGCCCACGCAGACTGCACCTGGAGCTGTTCTGTTTCTAGCCTCTATGGGAGGCTGAGCCACCTCCAGGCCCTCTCAGCATTGCTTAGAAAACCTCTCCCCAGGCAGCAACTTCACAGCTCACAGCCTTCAGTGTTTTCCTTCCTCCATCCATGCCTCCTTAGGGCCCCAGATCCCACCAGCCTCAAGGCTCTGCCCTTTGTTTCCATCGTTGTCATTGTCAAACGTAAATGTCTCCATTACTTGCTACATACCATGAACTGATCTTCATGTATTTGGATTATTGAACTTCACACTTACCACAACCATATAAAATAAAATATCCATATTTTATAGACAAGGAAACATTACCAAAAGATTAAATGCTTTTTCTCATGGTCACAGCCTCAAGGCCCATGCTCTTAAACAATGAAGTTCTTCCCATGTGGCGGGTGCACCATCCAGCATCATCCAGAATCCCAGTTAGACTTGGGAGGAAGGCCCGCCTGGGTCCCCTCTGTACTCACCGTCTAGCTCGCACTGTGTTCTCTTTCATATGCCACTGGCTGCAGCTTTTTGAGCTCAAGAACTCGCACTTATTAAAATAATAAGGTTACCATTTATTAAATATTTGTTTGTATCAGGCTATGTACCAAGTGTTTCATTTACATAATCTTATTTAACTCTAATGACAACCTTAAAATGTAGATGTCATTATTATCATTTACGAAAATAAAAAACAAAAGATGGGCCAGGCGCGGTGACTCAAGCCTGTAATCCCAGCACTTTGGGAGGCTGAAGCCGGTGGATCACCTGAGGTTAGGTGTTCGAGACCAGCCTGGCCAACCCCGTCTCTATTAAAATTACAAAAAATTAGCCAGGCGTGGTGGTGCCCACCTGTAATCCCAGCTACTTGGGACACTGAGGCAGGAAAATTGTTTTAACCCATGAGGCAGAGGTTGCAGTGAGCCAATATCACACCACTGCACTCCAGGCTGGGTGACAAGAGCAAAACTCCGTCTCAAAAAAAAAAAAAAGTTTAAAAAGACTGCATTTTAGTTGCCCAAGATGTTCTCACCAGTAAGTTATAGAGCAGGAATTTGAACCCAAATCTGGCTGCCTCCAAATATTGTGCTTTTACTTACTCATTCCTTTTCTCGGCTTTGCATCCCCTTTAACATTCGTTCTGGTATTTTGTCATGAGAAGTGCTTTAAAAAAAAGTTGCTGAATGGATTTGGGTCCCCTGGGTTTTGCTGTTGCGTAATTCTCCTAGAGGAGTGCTGAATTCCTCTAGATATTTGTATGATTCATTATCGCTTGGACTCAACTTCAGCACTGACCTTTCATTGACGTTCCAGTCTTAGTTTCACGGTGTGTAGCCTGCTGTGCTGGGACTGTGTGCGTCCTCAGCCCACAGCAGTGGGCACACTCAGCCAAGCACCATGGCCCTGAGCAGCTTGGGCCAGCATTGCACAGAACCTCAAGTTAAGTCCATCGAAGGCAACCCCACCAGAATTAGTACCTTACTGCTCTGCTCAGTTGATTAAGATTATTAGGTTGTATGAATACTTCACTATGACCTATTTTTTAACTTTCATTCCTATATAAAGTAACCTATGAAGTATGATTCTTTGTGAATTTGGGTAGCAGTCTGGGATTTTTGGGGGGGTTAGGGTTTGGGGAGTAATCAGAGCATGCTATTTCTACTGCTGTTATGAGGTACTGTACACACACGAATAAAGAAAAAGGCATCAGACCCAGGGCCTTTTAGGGCTCCAGGCTGGGCTGCGGATTAGTGGAAAGCAGAGACTCTGGGTCTCAGGAGATGCACAGTCCTTGGCAGCATGAGCTAGAGACCCAGAAATGCAGAACAAGTGAATGGTGTTAAAACTGCCAGGCCTAATTCAGATGTTGTGCTGGAAGGAACCTGGGCTTCAGGGTCAGTTGAGTCTAGGTTCAAATTCTAACCCTGCTGCCATGGATGTCTGGCCCAGCAAGTTAACTTTCCTAAGCCCCAATTTTTTAAAGTGAGAAACACATATATAAAAGTCACCTTGTAAAATTGCTGCAAGGATGAAATCACATAGGGAACCCAAGATGTAAACATCATGCTTGGCATACAGCAAACAGGTACAGTCAGGGTCCTGAAAGGTCTAGTCATGAACAAGAGGCCAAAGTCATATGGGGATGAACTCGGCCAGAGGGGAAAAGGGCCTCTTCTGTGCCACCTGCCAGGATCCTGGGGGCACGAGCTGCATCAGCTGACAGGTGCTGTAAGTAAAGGCAGAGGAGGGCACTAGCAACAGGCTCTCCTGCAAACCTCAGCACCAGTTATGCTCTGTTAGTCCCTTGCTTTGCTTGGTATCTGTGTGCAAAGGGCCTTTTTAGGAATATAGTTCGCACTCACATCCGAAAGGTCATCTGCGCCACACGGTTCAGGCATTTATTGATTTATGCGTCGGAATGGTTTCTGTCATCAGGCAGTACACTCTGTGACCGGGTTTTGCATATGTGCAGCACCCCTTGTTTCTGGGATGTAAGTAGAGGGCGTCGTTTACCCTGGAGCTGGGAGGTGATTGGCTCTCCTCACTCCTCCCAGTAGGGTTCTCCTTCTGTTCCATTTTCAAAGTGATTATAAATGCACGACTTTCACAAACGCTGAAACAAGACTGTTCACAGGAATCCTAATCAATTAATTCATCAAAAAAGGAAGTTGCATGTTGTCATTCAGGGAAGAATTAAATTTGACTACTTTCTCCAAGGGCAATGATAGTTCTCATTTAAAAGTTATTAGTTTCAGTGTGTTTTATATCTGGAAATTTTGCTTGTGTCTTTTGCCCTGCCTTTTGGGAAAAATATTTTATATGTTCACTTTATGCTATTGTGTTTCCTTCATTGAAGACCTAGATGTTTATTACCTGTGATATATATATATATAATTTATATATATAATTTGTATATATATAAATATATATGTAATTTGTGTGTGTGTGTATATATATACACACACAAAAATTACATATATAAATTATATATGTATATACACACACACACACATATATATTTGTGCCTATCACCTGGGGTAAAAACATCAAAATTCTTTTCCAATAAATCACTGTTCATAACATAATCTATGAAGGAAAAATGCTGTGCATTGAAACACATGCCTTTATTTGGAATTGTACAGAAGTCATTTGAACTTTGGGTGGGCTAGAAAAGCTCCAACCAGCTGCAAAGACAGGTCAGATGTTGTGGCTTCGGGAATCATAATTATTTGTGAAAGTATTTTGCTTGACAGGATATTACGGCAAAATTGGATATTTTATAAATAATCCCAGAAAGAAAACTGAGGAAATAGATAAAACACACATTCATTCCTTCATTATTCTTCCCCCAAAGTTGATTATTTACTTATTTCACAAATATTTATTCAGTGCCTGTATTATGTCAGACACTATTCTAGCTGTTGGGATTCAACAGTGGAAAAACTTTAAAAATACACAAAACTCCAGACTCCAGGAGCTATGTTAAGGCGTGTCTGACTGCATCCATGGATCATAGAATGTCCGTGACTCAACTTTGAGTTGGGTTCATTTTATCATGTACTTTTTAAATTTAATAGTACCCTTTTGGGAAACATTAAGCATTAAAGTTTTATCTCATTCCAACAATTTGTTTCCCTGTGTATGTTTTCAATTTATTTTTATTCTTTTAAGAAATGAAGGATGTTCCTAGTGCATGTCCTTCTTCCTGACTGGCTCCAGAAAACGTTGTAATAATCAAGAGCATAAATTCCCTGACTTAGGTTTTACTTTCAGTCTTCATTTACCAGAAGCACATAATCATTAAGCCACTGCCTAATATTTTAATGGTCTGAAGATCTCCACAAATCCATTATTTTCAATTGTAGAAGTTGTTTTTGTATCTGCACAACTCTCTTACTTACTTCTTTTTAACTTCTAACATAAATGTGTTTTTTGCCAAATTCTGCTATTTGCCTCATTAGCCAAATCTTAACATCTCACCAGCCAACTCCCTATTGACAGGAGTTTTGAGGACTTGGCAATGGAAGATAATTCTGTTTCCTACCTAACGGTGGGAGGACTAATGCTGTGGCTCTCCCAGGGGTTTGTTAATTATCTTCTTAGTTCCATTCAAATAATTTTGTGTCTATTTAACATTAGTAGATGATACAGTTATGTTCCTAGTTTATAATATTCTTTCTTCATTTCCGATTTGTCTAAAAGACTGTAATCAGATTTATGATGCAAATGAACTACAATATCAAAAGACATAGTGTATAAGTGCAATAGAAATGTAGTTTTCTGTTTTGACTTGATGGTAAGAACAACCAAATGCAAAGAAATTGTGAAACAAAAAAGTTGGAGATTCTATTGTAGACACATTGTGGAAACACACACACACACACACACACACACACACACACACACACCCCAACAGGGAGGAAAGGCTGTAGGGTGAGTTGAGTGTGGGGCAATGGACTGAGGCAAATGTTGCCTAACCAAGACTTCCTGAGACAGGATTTGGTGGTGCCCAATCTCTGAGTAATCTGATAAGTAACACCGTAACAAGGATCAAGGAAAGGCTCCTGAGAGTAGTATGTTTTAGAATCTGGCAGATTTCCCAAGAGAAATGCTAGGAGCATTGTCCTGGAAGACATTACCGTGACAACAAAACAGACAAATCATCCCCTCCTCACCTCACCCATGAGCAGCCCGCTGAGTGTCCGATTCTGAAGACACCCTGCAGATGATTGTGCCACATGGGCTGGGAAATATATTTCCACTGCAAAGAGAAAAATAATAAAACTAAAGGAAATCTAGGGAAAATTCTTTTAGGGAATTTTAATAAAGCAGAGGCTTGGTATAATATAACAAAAATTAATAAATCGCCAGCAAAGTAAGCTTCTGTGAGATAGAAAAAAGTATGTAAAACAGAAAGGTAGAAAGAAAGAAATTCCAAAGTCCCTCCAGCAGGATACAGATGACTTAGGCTGAAGTAGTTCTGCTATCAGCCTTGCAAAATTAGAAGTGTGAATGGTTCTAGAAGTTGTGAAATCGTAACTCACAAGCACGGCATTCAGTTTCTGGTTTGTCTCTATGATTCTTCAATCAAACCTGTCATTTTCACTTGAGATACAGTAAAAATTCTTAGAGGTGTTATGCAATAATAGGCACTGAAGTCTGTGTGTGCCTTTACAATTTCAAAGTTCTATTCACAAACCTTTTCTCGTCTGATCCTCAGGAAAATTTTGTCAAGTTTTTTTACTCCAGTACCCACTTCACAGATGGGGTCACGGAGGCGCAGACAACTTTAGCCAATAACTTTTCAGCATCACATGTCAGTCGCGGGAAGCCACGTGTAAAATCTCGTCACGCATCGTGAATCCTGTTTCTCTCTGTAATGTCGTCTCCATGCTTGGTGAGTGGACCTGAAAACACGAAGGAATGGCATGGATACTCTGATCTTGTTTAGAAGGAGCCAGGCCGTGCTGATGTCATGACATGTGTGATATGATCCCCTGCTCGTTGTCAGAGCCTGGGCTGCGGAGGCTGTGGCGGAGGAGGCATGTGAAGGAGCTTGACTGTTTCTGAAACATTTTTCACATACATTAGGCTATTGTGTCTTCACAAAATCCCTGGCCACTGCTTTTTCTTTTTCTTTCTATGTGAAACAAACTAGAGCTCAGGAAGGTTAAACAACGTGACCTAGCAAACCTGGCCAGTGACACACATTGACAGGGCTCAAACCAGTGACACACATTGACAGGGCTCAAACCAGTGACACACATTGACAGGGCTCAAACCCAGGATTCCCAACTCTGCAGCCCGTCTGCTGTCGGGATGACTTGTACCTTGCCTTCCATCCCAGGGGGATTAGCACTCCCTGGAATGGATCAATACTAGCCACATTTTCTATAAGGAGAGGGTCAGTCAGAATGTGATTTTAATTTTCCCATTAATCCTAAAAGTTTGTAGATTTTCAGGTCACAATTTTCACTTTGGGAACATATTCCTGATATTTTTTTCAGCTCTTTTAAAATATTATTGACAAATAAAAATTATATATCTTTAAGATACACAACGTGATGATGTGATACACACACACACACACACACACACACACACACACACATTGGGAAAGGATACGACAATCTAGCTGACTAATACATCTATCACTTCACACAGTTCCATTTTTTAAAAATTAGTGAAGAGAACCCTTGAGGCTACTCTCTTAGCAAATTCCAAATATACGATACAGTGCTATTTACCATAGTCACCATGCTGTGCGTTAGAGCTCCAGGACATACTTCTCCTGTCTGATAAGGTTTTCTCTTCCTTGAATGGCATCTCTCTGCATCCCCCACCCCCTCGAGCACCCGGCAGCCACCATCTACTCTGTTTCTTTGAGTGGACTTTTTTAGATTCCACATGTGAGTGAGATCATCGAGTGTTTTTCTTTCTGTGTCTGCTTATCTCATTAAACGTGATGTCCTCTAGGTTCATCCACATTGTGGCAAATGACAGGATTCCCTTCATTTGTAAGGCTGAATGCCATTCCATTATTCATATACACTAACACCTTCTTTGTCCATCTACCTGCTGATGGACATCTATGTTGTCCCAGGATGCCAGGTGATATGCACAACCTAAGGGTATGTCTTGCTCATTCTTAGTCTTTGAATATAACACCTGAGAGTGAACCATCAGATAATGAGATTAAATAATTCTCACAACATTAGACCTAAGGGTTAAAGGACTCCTGATGTCTCTGATATTTCTTTCCAGGACTTACTCTTTGTTTTTATTGTTTTTTGTTTGGTTGGTTGGTTGGTTTGTTTTTGTTTTTTGCTGGAATTTCCTTTTTCTTTTCTCCTTCTGAATTTGCCCATCAAGAAAAGAGTAATTGATGGGTCTTTCATACCCAAGAGGCTTACAGAAGCCTGGAAGTTCGGAAGGTGGTACTCTCCTAATTTTAGTGCAAAATGAATAGAAGGAAGAAAGGTCACTGTACAGGAGGGCAATATTCCTTTTCATAGATTGCTTTTCCCAATTCAAAGGTCTGCTATGATGAATTGTTTTCAATTAGAAAGACAGACTCTGTATTTTCTTTTTATTGTTATACTTTAAGTTCTGGGATACATGTGCAGAACGTGAAGGTTTGTTACATAGGTATACATGTGCCATGGTGGTTTGCTGCACCCATCAACCTGTCATCTACATTAGGTATTTCTCCTAATGCTATCCCTCTCTCAGACCCCACCTCCTGACAGGGCCTGGTGTGTGATGTTCCCCTCCCTGTGTCCATGTGTTCTCATTGTTCAACTCACATTTATGAGTGAAAACATGGTGTGTATGGTATTCTGTTCCTGTGTTAGTTTGCTGAGGATGATGGCTTCCAGCTTCAACCATGTCCCTACAAAGGACATGAACTCATCCTTTTTTATGGCTGCATAATATTCCATGTTGTATATGTGCCACATTTCTTTATCCAGTCTATCATTGATGGGCATTTGGGTTGGTTCCAAGTCTTTGCTATTGTGAACAGTGCTGCAATAAACATACATGTGCATGTGTCTTTATAGTAGTATGACTTATAATCCTTTGGGTATATACCCAGTAATGGGATGGCTGGGTCAAATGGTATTTCTGGTTCTAGATCCTTGAGGAATTGCCACACTGTCTTCCACAATGGTTGAATTAATTTACACTCCCACCAACAGTGTAAAAGCATTTCTATTTCTCCACATCCTCTCCAGCATCTTGTTTCCTGACTCTTTAATGATCACAATTCTAACTGGCGAGAGATGGTATCTCATTGTGGTTTTGATTTGGATTTCTCTAATGACCACAGCTACTCAGGAGGCTGAGACAGAAGAATCGCTTGAATCTGGGAGGTGGAGGTTGCAGTGAGCCGAGATCACACCACTTCACTCCAGCCAGATGACAGAGCAAGACTCAGTCTCAAAAATAAAAATAAAAATAAAAATAAAAAATCCAATCTCTTTTTCATACTCGAGAACCCAGTGAAAAATGCCTGAAAGTTCTCCACAAAGGCCTTCCTCTTTAAATAATACAGGCTCTGTATTATTAATCTGTCATCTTTAATAATCTTTAATAATACAGGCTCTGTATTATTAAAGAGGAAGGCCTTTGTGGAGAACTTGCAGGTATTTTTCACTGGACTCTTGAGTATGAAAAAGAGATAGGAATTTTTTTTTTTTTTTTTTTTTTTTAGATGGAGTCCTACCCTGTCACCCAGGCTGGAGTGCAGTGGTGTGATCTCAGCTCACTGTAACCTCTACCTCCTGGGTTCAAGCGATTCTCCTTCCTCAGCCTCTCAAGTAGCTGGGACTACAGGCATGTGCCACCACATCTGGCTAATTTTTGTAATTTTAGTAGAGACGGAGTTTCACCATGTTGGCCAGCATTGTCTCAACCTCTTGACCTCATGATCCACCCGCCTCGGCCTCCCGAAGTGCTGGGATTACAGGCATGAGCCACCGCGGCCAAGATTGGCTCTTTCAAGATCCTTATGGCTCCAACCCGGATAAACAATCCCAGGGCATTAAGACAACATTGATAGAGAAAACTGTCAGTCATTTCCAATATGAGCCCCAAGTTCAAAGTCATAATGACAAATTGCAGGGGCTGCATTTCACCTGAATTAATTTTCACTCCATAGGAGGTATCCAGAGGTCCTACTAATCCGGGAACAGTGATGATTCTCTTAAGCAGTGTTCTCAGTGGGGTGCCCTGATCAGCCACAGGAGCATCAACTGGGCTTCTTAGAAAAGGAAGTTCTGGGCCCCATTCCAATTCCACAGAATCGGAAACTCTGGGGGCGGGGCCCAGGAATGCATAGTTCACTAAGCTCTCCAGGTGAAGCAAGGTGAACGTTGAAAATCTGTTTTTTGGTAACATCAGGGAGGCAGCAACCTATGTATGTATGACTACACATATGTTTATAAGTGCATGTGTGTCTGTGTGGATATACAAATGGCATTTGCACACACATGCACACTCACATACATGTGAACAGACATGAATAGCAGACATTTGCTTTGCACTTCCCCTGTATCAATCCTCAGCCCATTTGTCACTGCTGACATAGTGACTGCTATGCCTTTGCTTCTTATGACGGCTTTGGATGTTTATGTCAGCATTACCTGGCCATATGGCGCAATCAGTGATCTCTCCTTTAAAAAAGGAGCATTTTGTACTCTCACACAATTCCTAAATGCTGCTTATTGTCCTGTGCTCAGTTTCTTCATACGCCCTCTGCACAAGGTTCTAAAGGTTATAGCATCTCTTTGGATTTCTGTTTGCAGAGAAATGGTGGAAAACAGTAGTTGACAAACTTTATCCTTAAAAGGTAGATAGTAAATATGTTTGACCTTAGAGCCAGATGGTTCTTGTTGCCACTACTCCATTCTGCTGCTGTAGCATTAAGCAGCACAGATAATATGGAAATGTGAGGCTATGGCTGTGTTTTAAAACCCCTTATTTATAAAAATAGGTGGCACCTGAATTAGACCTGTGGCCACAGTTGGGCAACCGTTGATCTGAAACCCTCATTCACTTTCCTAAGAAAGCCTAAGTCGCTCACTGGAGTAATCATTTAAACTTTCAGGTGTGGCCCTTCAAGTTGCTGATGGTACCCACGCCGGCCTCGGCCTGAGGGCCAATTTGGCCTCACACCTCTTTGAGCAATGCGCCATGTCAGCACTGAGAACACTGCGCTCACATCTACAGCCTGGAGCCTCTGTCTATTCACCTGAGGTCTTGTTTTGGCCTGAGGTGAGTGAAGACGGTTACAGAGGTGATTAACAGTAATCTCCATCTGTGGCAAGGCCAGGTGGACCTTCTCTTTAGAAAACAAGCTGTCCTTTTACCCCGCAATGGCTCCCTATTTAATGAGACCCAGCAGCTGCAGAAAAGTACCAGGGAGCAAAGCAAGGCTGTTGCCATGAGTTAATTCAGCCTCAGTAAAGGGTAAGGTGTTCACAATTTTCATCACTTCAACAGGCCCCCTAACAGATATAAGTTGTTACTGCTCTCATCCCAGATGAAAGACAATATCCGTGATGGTGCAGAAAGCAGTGGGACTAGAAACGGCCTCCAGAGCTTGCTTTGTTTCACAACAGCCACCCTAATATGGTCATGGGTGTGACGAGGATGAAGACGGCTTCTGTACCTGTCACTGCAGGCATCCACATGGGTATGTGTGACAAATAGCTAAAAACAGGATGACGGCCCAGCCTTCGTTCTGTAAATGTTTTATGTTCAAGTGATTCATATTTTTAGAAAACAAAATTATTCAAATATTTTGAAAATCCAGTTGCAAATGAGGGCTGATGTAGATAACGTTTCCAGAGTAATTTGAATTTCCAGTGAAAATCGCAGAATGATTTCGCCGTGTGGCTCCTTTCTCCCTTCCTTTCTAGGTGGGTTTGCAGCTGCTCTGATGCTCTGAGGGCAGTCATTACCCTTGTCTGGAGCAAAGAGTTGTATGTGAGGAGGCTTAGGGCTGAGCAGGAAGATAAGACTTGTGCTTAAAAACTAACAACCCCCGCCCCCTCCACAAATATTCTCCTGATATATTGCATGGCATGGATGGAAGGGTAATGAGTGTGTGTTGGAAATTTAGTGGGGTAAGAAATCACCCTGTAATTGGGCAGCCCAGAAAGGCTGTCAGGATGGGGAGCTGCAGGATGAACCATAAATGGTGTTCAGTGGAGAAAGAGGATCACTTCCTACATTTAGGAAAACAAAACATTTAAAAATCACAAGACTATTTATTTTCTATAAAATTATCTCTTTCCATAGACCCTTCCCTTTGGCCTATTGTTATTAATTATTAAACATTCACATGTCTTTTATTTTAAATCACTTCAAATCTTTCCTGGAGGCAGATGGGCTAAATATTATAAAAACAAAAAATAAACTGGAAATATTTATGCAGGAAAGAATATGGCACATGTATATTATAGAAGTAGAGAAAAAATATAGATCATTTCCTTGTAGAAAAAGTTTGGGCAAGAGGAAAATAAAATAAAAAATGAGGAGTGGTTGGGGCTGTATGGCAGACCAGTTGGAGGACAATTTTCTTGGTCAGAAGGACAAACTGTGATTCTTGTGATGAAAATTAAAGTTTAAGTAAAAATGGAAAGAGGAGATGACAATAAGCACTTTCATTAGGAAAAAAAAATGAACATTTTGCATCTTTCTGTGTAATCTTGCCATTCTGTATCTATGGGGCATTTTCAGGGTGTTTAAAACAAAATACTAAGTACTAATAATAGCTAAGATTTATTGATCTATGTGGCAGCCAGTGCTCTAAGAAGCGCACTGTATGTAAGATTCATGTATGAATCTGTCTAATCTTCACAACAACCATTGTGCTGATAAGGAAATGGGGGCATGGAGGCCACTCCGGCAACGTGGCTCCAGAGTCCCTGCTCTCAGCAGCTCTGACCCCTCTGGAAAATGCCCACATCAGTGTCTTATCACAGTCTCCTGAGGTGCAGCCCAGCCCTGAGGCCTCCCAGAGATCCAGCAGCTGTTGAGTGACTTGTTCACCTCCCAGGGCCTCTGCTTCCTTATCCATGGATTGATGGAGTTCAACTCTAAAGCCCAAATCCAGGTCTGATCTGCAGTCATTGTTGAAGATTTTCCCCATGAATGGCATTGATTGAATCTCATATAAAAGTAGATTATTTGCTTAGTTATATGTGCATTGGACAAATATATGCAAACTCTTATGCAAAATCTTGTATGTTGCAAATCTGCAAAAGGTAGCACATACTATTTGGGATACACAATAAACAATGCAGAATTCTGTGAGTAAAACCATGGCCATGGTGCACAACATTCCTTTCATACTTATCATAGGGAGCCTTCAATTTCGGTTTTTTTATATACATAGTGTGCTGGGGGTACATATATGTGTGTCTTTATATTTTGGAGCATTTTCCCCAGACTATGTAATTTTTTCAAATAAAACACGTTTTAAGCTTAAGATGAAAGTTAACTCACAGTCTCACTGAAGGCAGATGTTAGGAGAGTGGCAGTGGCTGGAATGATTGTTTCCAGGAAATTCCGACTTGCCCTCCTGCCCCGCTTCCTGTTTCCAACTTCCTCTGCTGCCCCGCTTCCTGTTTCAGACTTGCTCTCCTTCCCTGCTTCCTGTGCATGAACTGGGAGTTCTTTCTCTTCTCAGCTCTCAGCCTCCTTGGTGCATTTCTCTTCTGTGATCCTGTGTTTTACTTTGCATGCCCTTCTTGGCACTCATTTTTACAAACGCGTTCCCAATCCTTCCTTTTAACTGCATTCCCCTTTCCCCTATAGAGCATTAGAAGTGAAGACATTATCAGTCTGTGACTCTGGGCCGTGCCATTACCGAGATTTCCCGCTGAGCAATGCTCTGTGTGGACTATTATCCAGAAATTTCATATGCTGACTCAGCCAAAGGTGGTAGAGTAGAGAAAGCGCGTTAACGCTCTCCTCAGCACCTTCAAGGCAAAGTCATTGTGTGGAAGCCAGTGAGCCCTGTTCTCAGAGAAGGGAGGCTCCTGGGAGTTGGGTAGCAAAAGCTGCAGCTGGAATGGATACCAGGCTGGACAGTGGAGCCTGTTCCGGCTCACAGGTGTCCTGGTGAGCAATGCTGTTTCTTTCTCTTTTCTTTCTTTTTTTTTAATTCTTTTTTTCCTTTTTCAAAGGTGCCACAATAGCAAAAGCCACATTATTTTTATATATTCTTCTCTTTGATTGGCTCTAAAATTTTGCAGAAAAAAGTTGTCTAAGACCTTTACTGAAAATAAAAGCTTTCAGGTGAGGGATAGAAATTTGTTTTAGTTTTTTAAAAAAATTTTACTTCCTTGACTGTAGATGTAAATGAGGATTCAGGATATGTGCCCTAAAAAGGTGTCCTGAAGGAGAGAATGATCTTATTTACAATGTTATAGGCCCCAGAATGTTCTAGAAAGATTCACATAGCGGTAGGAAGAAAGAGGGGAAGGCATTTTGGAAGACATAGAGCACCCCACTGAGCACACCCAGGGATGCTTTTCATTGGGGAAGTGAGGACAGATGAAGACGAGGGCCTCTTTCCTTTAGCCTTGGAGATGTGGTCTTTGATGGTGAGGACAGGGGAGCTTTGTGTGCCAGGGCCCTCCCTGCTGCTGTCTTCCCCCTTCAACACCCCGCCCATCCACCAGCAACACACCTGTGGTGTCATTGTTGCTTTTATATTCAAGAATTTAGAAATCTGTTATAGAATTAAAACAAGAATTCTGCTGGATGCAAGAGTAGTTTCTGCACTGATCCCTCTGGGGAGCCATCCCTGAGTCTCTCCTGGATTGTAGAATGGAGGGACCAGCTTCCGTCCGTGCACGTCAATAGGAAGACCAGCTTGTGGCGGGCAGTGTGGACTCATGCCCAGACACAGACCAGGGCTGGAGCTGAGATCCCGAGAGGTCTCCTGGGTTCAGAAAGAGACCATGGGAGGGCTGAATCTTAGCCGGGAACCTGAAGCATGCGCTGGTATTCAGGGGGAATGTTTAAGTTAAAAGGGCAGTCGGGACAAAGAGAGGTAAGCGGAGGCAGGCAGGAGAGAGGAGCTTGGGGCAGACCATTTGGGCACCCTCTTTGAGAGAGAAGCCAGGAAAGTCGGCTGAGACAGGGTAACAGAGAGCCTGGCTTCTCTTCACCACTGGAACACCTGAGAGGAGGAATGGAGAATTTGGTAACAAGGACAGCTGAATTTAGTTTACGTTTTCCCCTGGTCAAAATTTAGGTAACTTCAGGTAAATCTCATTTCATCTGTTATAGTTTTTAGATGCCTGCTGTGGTCCCCATTGCCTGCCTTGCCTTGCCATTCCCTGTGTTTTCTTTTTTCTCCTCTCCTCTCTTCTCTTCTTTCTCCCTCCCTTTACTTCCTTCCCTTCCTCCCTCCCTCCCTTCCTTTCCTTCCCTCCTTCCTTCCTTCCCTTCCTCCCTCCTTCCTTCCTTCCCTTCCTTCCTTCCTTCCTTCCTTCCTTCCTTCCTTCCCTCCCTCCCTCCCTCCCTCCCTCCCTCCTTCCTTTTTTCTTTTTTTCTGTTTCTATATTGAACCTGGCCCTTATTAGATGCTCAAATGATGCTCTTGTATTAGTCGTGGGTAAATTTTCTGTGAGAATAAGGCATTTTTGAAAACAGATATATTAGAGCTTTCAGATCCTATAATAGATCTATTGTCATTGGATCTAGTAGCTTGGAATAACCTAGTGAAAACTGAATTTACCTGGTGTTAATAAAAACAGTGCACTTGGTTTGCTGGCTTATGTACTTCCTCAATGTCCAGGTGCCTACTGGGTGCATTCCTTGGACTAACAGCGCTTCATAAAAACAGAATGTGAGGGTGCAAGTCAGCTGGAGTGGGGCAGGAGGTGGGGAGGTACAGTCCTGTCATGCCAGGCTTCTGTAGTTGGAAGCGTGGTGTGGGCAGACAGCATTGGTGATGGCATTCACGGGCGGAAACCCTGAAAGAGCTGGTGGAGTGATACCGCTTGCCCAGGGCAGGAGAGTGAAGCCTGAGCTGCAGCGGACATATCTCCATGTCTAGGTCATTATACAGTAGTTTTTCTTGTTATCTCACTAATCAAAGGAATATAGGCTCATTGTAAGCAAATTAAAGAAAGTAAAGAAAATTATAAGAGAAAAATAAATCACCTCTAATTTCACAACGTACCTGTAAATGAGGATTCAGGGTATGTGCCTTAAAAATGTATCCTGAAGGACAGAATGATCTAATTCCACGATTAGAGGTAATAGCTTTTATCATATACATTAACATTTAATAAGATTTTGTACTTCACCTTACATTATGAACATTTTTCATGTCATAAAAGTTCCAGGTAAACATTAAGTCAGCAAAATATTTTGTTTGCAGAACTGATCATAATGTATTTAACATTTTCTAATTTTAAACATTTTTAAGTATAAATCATGCTATAATTAATGTTTTTCTTTAGATATTTAAAGAGTGGGATCTTTAAAGAGAATAACTAGAAAATATGCAATGGATAAATTATGCTGACTGGATTTTTCTTTTTTCTAATTTCCTTTTTAGTTCCTATGGGTACATGATAGGTATATATATTTATGATGTACAAGAGATATTTTGGTACAGGCATGCAATGTACAATAATCACATCATGGAGAATTGGGTATCCATCCCCTCAAGCATTCTTTGTGTTACAAATAATCCAACTACACTCTTTTAGTTATTTTTATGTGTACAATTAAATTATTATTGACTATAGTCTCTCTGTTGTGCCATCAAGTACTAGGCCTTATTTGGTTTTGTTTGTGTTTTGTACCCATTCACCATCCCCACTTCCCTGCCTGGCCCCTTACTACTCTCCCAGCCTCTGGTGACATTCCTTCTATTTTCTATCTTCATGAGTTCAATTGTTTTGATTCTTAGATCCGACAAATAAGTGAGAATATGTAATGTTTGCCTTTCTGTGCCTGGCTTATTGCTCTTAACATAATGATTTCCAGTTCCATCCATTTTGTTGCAAATGACAGAATCTCATTTTTTATGGCTGAATAGTAGTTCATTGCGTATATGCACCACATTTTTCTTATCCATTCATCTCCTGATGGACACTTAGGTTACTTCCAAACATTGGCTGCTGTGAACAGACCTTCAACAAACATGGGAGTGCAGAGATCTCTTCAATTACCTGATTTCCTCTGTTTAAGTATATAACTAGCAATGGGATTGCTGAATTTTATGGCCACTGTATTTTTAGTTTTCTGAGAAACTTTCAAACTGTTCTCTGTAGTGGTTGTACTCATTTACATTTCCACTAAGAGTTTATAAGGGTTCCCTTTTCTCAGCGTTCTATCCAGCATTTGTTATTGCCTATCTTTTGGATAGAAGCCGCTGTAACTGGGCTGAGATGATATCTCATTGCAGTTTTGATTTGCATTTCTCTGATAATCAGTAACGTTGAACACCTTTTCATATGCTTGTTTGATATGTGTATGTCTTCTTTTGAGAAATGTCTATTCAAATATTTTGCCTATTTTTAATCAAATTATTAGATTTTTTTATAAAGTTGCTTGAGCTTTTTATATGTTCTGGTTATTGATCCTTTGTCAGATGGGTAGTTTGCAAATATTTTCTCCCATTCTGTGGGTTGTCTCTTCACTTTGTTGACGTTTCCTTTGCTGTGAAGAAGCTTTTTTACTTGGTGTGATCCCATTTGTCCGTTTTTGCTTTGGTTGCTTGAGCTCGTGGGGTATTACCCAAGAAATCTGTCCAGATCGATGTCCTGGAGAGTTTATCCAATGTTTTCCTGTAGTAGTTTCATCGTTTGAGGTCTTACATTTAAGGCTTTAATTCATTTTGATTTGTTTTTTTTCTATTTTGGTGAAGAATATCATTGGTATTTTAATAGAGATTGCATTGAATCTGTAGATTGCTTTGGGTAACATCAACATTATAACAATATTTGTTCTTCCAATTCATGAACATTGAATATCTTTTTATTTTTTATGTCCTCTTTAATTTATTTCATTATTTCATGGTCTTCATTGTAGAGATATTTCACTTCTTTGGTTCAGTTAATTCCTAGGTGTTTATTTTTATTTGCGGCTATAGTAAACTTTTCTTATTTTTTTATCAGATTGTTTAGCATTGACATATAGAAATGCAACTTATTTGTGTATGTTAATTTTGTATCCTGCAACTTTACTGAATTTATAAGTTCTAATCATTTTTTGGTGGAATCTTTAGTTTTTTCCAAATATAAGATCATATCATCTGCAAAGAAGAACTACTTTACTTCTTCCTTTCCAATTTGAATGCCCTTTATTTCTTCCTCTTGTCTGGTTGATCTGGCTGGGACTTTCAGTCCTATCTTGAATAACAGTAGTGAGAGTGGGCATCTTTGTCATGTTCAGATCTAAGACAAAAGTCTTTAGCTTTTCACTCAGTATGATACTAGCTGTAGGTCTGTCATATATGGCTTTTCTTATGTTGAGGTATGTTATTTCTATACCCAGTTTTTTGAGGGATTTTATCATAAAGCTATGTTGAACTTTATCACATGCTTTTTCAGCATCAATTGAAATGGTTACATGGTTTTTGTCCTTCATTCTGTGGATATCGTGTATGACATTGATTGATTTGTAAATGTTGAACCATCCTTGCAATCCTGGGATAAATTTCACTTGGTCATAATTAATGATCTTCTACATGTATTGTTGAATTCAGTGTGCTAATATTTTGTTGAGGATTTTTGCATCAGTGTTTGTCAGACATATTGGCCTGTATTTTTCTTTATTTGATGTGTCTTTGGTTTTGGTGTCAGGGTAATACTGGCCTCATAGAAAGAGTTGGGAAGTATTCTCTTCTCCTCTATTTTTTGAAACAGTTTGAGTAGGATTGGTATTGGTTCTTCTTTAAATGCTTGGTAGAATTCAGCAGTGAAGCCATTGGGTCCTGGGCTTTTCTTTACTGGACTTTTTACTATGGCTTTGATATCATTACTTGTTATGGGTTTAGGTTTTGGATTTCTTCATGGTTCTATCTTGGTAGGTTGCATTTGTCTAGGAATTTATCAATTTCTTCTAGATTTTCCAATTTATTGGCATATAGGTGCTCATATTAGCCACTAATGATGCTTTGAATTTCTGTGATATCAGTTTTAATGTCTCCTTTTTCATCTGTTTTTTTTTTTTTAATTTATTTATTTGAATCTTCTCTCTTTTTTGCTTAGTTAATCTGGCTAATGGTCAGATTTGTTTACTTTTTGGAAAAAAAGTGTTTCATTGATCTTTTGTATTGTTTTCTTCATTTCAAATTCATTTATTTCTGCTCTTATCTTTATTACTTATTTTCTTCTCAGTTTTGGGTTGCTTTGCTGTTTCTTCTTTAGTTCTTTAAGATACATTTTTAGGTTGTTTATTTGAAGTTTTTCTTTTCTGACGTAGGCACTTACAGCTGTGAATTTCCCTCTTAGTACTGCTTTCACTGTATTCCATAGTTTTTGGTATGTTTTGTTTCCGTTATCATTAGTTTCAAGAAAGTTTCCAATTTTATGCTTAATTTCTTCACTGACCCACTGGTCATTCAGGAACATGTTGTTTAATTTCTATGTATTTTGTAAAATTCATTAAATTCTAAAATTATTCATGTTAATGATTTTTAGTTTTATTCCATTGTGATCAGAGAAGATGCTTGATATTATTTCCAATTTTCTGAATGTTTTAAGACTTATTTTTTGACCTAACATGTAATCTGTCCTTGAGAATGATCCATGTGCTGAAGAGAAGAATCAATGTTCTGTAGCCATTGAATGAAATGTTCTTTAAATATCTGTTAGGTCCATTTTGTTCTATAATGCAGATTAAGTCAAATGTTGCTTTGTTGATTTTTCTGCCTGGGAGATCTGTCCAATGCTGAAAGTGGGCTGTTGAAGTCTCCAGCTATTATTGTACTGAGGTCTATCTGTCTCTTTAGCTCTAATAATATTTGCTTTATATATGGGGATACTCCAGCGTTGGGAGCATATATATGTTCAATTCTCATATCATCTTGCTGAATTGACCCCTTTATCATTATATAATGATCTTCTTTGTATCTTACAGTTTTGTCTTGAAATATATTTTGTCTGGTGTAAGTATAGCTACTCCTGCTCTTTTTTCATTTCCATTGAATGAAATATCTTTTTTATCCCTTTATTTTCACTCTATGTGTATCTTTACAGGTATTGGGTCTTTTTCTTTCATCCATCCAGCCACTCTTTATCTTTTGACTGGAGAGTTTAATCCATTTCCACTCATTGTTATTATTAATAAGTAGGAAGTTACTCGTGACTGACTGATTTTTTTTCAAAGGTCATACCACCCAATCACATTCTCATTATGAAGTCTATGGAATTGTCCAAATCACAACAGTGCTCACCAGTGAGTTCGACACTCAGCCCCCATGCTCTGTGGACTGTGTGCTAGGATTCTCACCCCATGGTCTTCTTAAAAAGCATTGAACATGTTCATAAACTTGAGATGTAATTTAATTCACTAAAGCTAAGATTCTTTAGCTCCTAATAAGTAAGTGATCGATAAAATTAATTAGCACTCATCTTCAGAAGTAAATCAAGGTTTACAATTTTTTAAAGTCCCTCTAGCCTTCTCTTACACAGAATCACATGCCTTCTTCTGGATTATTTTCATGTGGGCATTGTGAATTACCTTGCATATAAAAATAACAGCACAATCGCTCATACGCAGTAGGCACTCAGTAAGTCTCTGTTGCTTTGATTTAGTTAACTCCAGAGCTGTCTGAAGGAAGGACAAGAAAAGGCCCCCTCACAAGTACAGAGACCCCTGTCTCATGCTGATGAGCTTCCTTTCTTTTTCCCTTTTGAGGTTTATAAAAGGTCTGTTCGGTACCCATCTCATGGTGTTCAGTTGCTGCACACGCAGCTCATTTCAGCCACACTGTCTCCCTATCCCAGCCCAGCTACCTGTTAAAAAGGTAAGAGGAAAAAGTCTGAAGCGTAAATATGCAACATGAGGAACTTCTTCAGGTGAAAAGCATTGAAGACCCAGAAATACCTCACTCTTTTGTGGCAGGTGAAGTTCTCCATTCCTGGGGGCTGCTAGTGTATTTCACAGAACCTACTGTGTGATTGACATTGTCACCTCTCTGTTAGCTCTCGTTCGGTACACCAGTTGCTGGAAAACACACCAAGTGCCTCAGGTGGAGGAGACTGACCTAGGGCAGTCAGTGAGCCTGTATTAGTTTCCTATTGGCAGTTGCAACCAATTCCCGCAAACACAGTGGTTGAAATAATGCAAATTTGTTATCTTACAGTTCTCTGGGCAGAAGTGTAAAATGGGTCTTGCTGTGCTAAAATCAAAGCTGGCAGGGCTGCATTTCCTTGGAAGGCTCCAGAGGAGAATCCCTGTCCTTGCCTTATAGCTTCTAGAGGCCACCCGTGTGCTCCAGCTCCTGGGCCCAGCCTCCACGTTCACAGCCAGCAGCCCAGCATCTCCAAATCCCTCTCTGACTTGAAAAACAGAGAAAATGTTAGAAGTGTGGATCGGAATGATGGAGGAGGATGATTAACGACCTTCAGCAGGCTCCATCGCCTGTATCAAAGCACACACTGGGCCGACTGAGAGTGGATGGTGCTGAGCCCTGTAGAGTCCTGGAGAAGGAGGTAGACCGTCCTAAGCTCTAGGCCTACTCTAAGACATGAGCTTGGTAACTCCTTGAGCCTCCATTCCTGGGGGCTGCTAGTATACTTCACAGAACCTACTAAGTGATTGTCATTGTCACCTCTCTGCTAGCTTGCTTTCTTCTTTGACTTGTAAAGACCTTTATGATTCCATTGTGCACAGCTGGGTAATAATACTTTAAAAATCCCCCATTTCAGGATCCTTAATCACATGTCCCCTAAGGGATCATATTCACAGGTTCTGGGGATGAGGGTATAGACATCTTGGGGGACTCTTATTGTGCCTACCCAGATCTGTCATTGTTGCAGAACTTTGTGACCTTACAAATGTGGTGTATATTAAAAAGATGTTTTCATCAAATTAGAAAATGACGTCAACTAATTTGAACTAAGGGCTCAAAGTTAAATTGTTATTCCATTATAGAAGCTTTTTATATTTACCTTAGTTGGATCTCTATCTTCGCTGACTGTTTCAGGAACGTTTTTTTAACATGAAACATCCAAGTTCATCTACATAAAGTGATGGCATTTGACAGTCCTTCCATAATGAATAAAGTGAGAGCTTGTTTGGGGGTGCTAGCAGGGGAGCGCAGCTACTTGTATACCCTTGACCAGAGACTGGTCCTCCTCTGTCGGGGATGGTCGTCCTCTTCGACTGAGCACACAGCTTCGGGAGGGACGCACATGGAGTGCTGAGGGAGGAAGAGGACACCTGCCTAGCCAGTCACATTAGCCAATCAACCTGGTGATCCAGGGGGCAACCAATGTCACAGCCAAATCTTATATCCCATATGAATAAATTGATATAAACGGATATGGTTCATCTTTCTGGGCTTTCCTCTGATTATTTGAAATCTATAGGCATCTAATCTTATAAGAATGAGTACTTTGCATCCTCATATTTAATACTCTTCTGATTAAAATTTGTTTCTAAGATGTCTGTGAGTGGGAAATGGATGGATGATTGGAATTGTGGAAATTGATTAACATACCTGTAGTTTGCCCAACACAGTTCCTTGCTGATGTTACTGTAACAGTCACAAAAGCGAAAACATTTTCCACCCTATCTCCAGGTGTGGCGTTAAGGATTCACATTCATAATTTTATTATAAGAGTTACAAAACCCTTTAACATGGAAAACAGAGAAACACTTCGGATACCAAAGTGCTTCAAAGGATCCCAAAGCCAGGAGCGGCTCTGTACTGCCTTGAATTCAGATACGCAGCATCTGTTTACCTGATCTCTTACAGGAGAGTTCAGGGTTTTGTCCGACATTACACGTTGAATGAGCTGTAGAGGCAGCATTAAGATGTAATACCAACTGTTGAATTCCTGGTTTAAATGTTGCCAAGCCTCAAAGCTTGATCAGCTTATCTAGTCTTTTCTTCTCCTGAAGAAAGAAACACAAGGCTCAAGGAGTTACCAAGCGCGTGACTTGGAGTAGGCCTAGAGCTCAGGACGGTCTACCTGCTTCTCCTGGACTCTACAGGGCTCAGCACCATCCAGCCTCAGCTGGCCCAGTGCGTGCTTTGACATAGACGATGAAGCCTGCTGAAGATCGTTAATCATCTCCCTCCATAATTCCTATCCATACGTCCAACCTTTTCTCTGTTTTTCAAGATTCTTTTTCCATCACCTATGCCTACTTTAAAAAAAAAAATCATTCTGGTTGCAACAGTTAGCCTTGCTAACATAATCTGTACACTGGGGAGCTGTTCTCAAACTAATACGAGTATGCTGTGTTAATCTGAGCACTCAAGTGGTGTGCTAGACACCAATTGTCCATTCCTGTTAAGTATACTTCATTTAGAATGTACAACAGGATACAATGTTGCACATAGCTTCTAAAGGGAAAATAGCTTTTCTCCATATATTTATTCTAATAAGGACCTCAAAATAATATGGTAGCCATCTCAGCTCTCCCAGGTGATGGGGCTGGCTAGAGAGCTAGAAGAATCTCTAGCCTTCGGTTTGCAGGGAGAACCTGGACTGCTGGCTGGAGCAGGCAGGCTGCAGGGCAGCCCATTCAGTTGCCCTATGGCAGTATCATGTCTTGCCAAAGGCCACATATTATCAAGTCAGTCTGTGTTCCTGCCACCATTTCCCCTCTTCCCCACACCTGCCCTCTGAGCTGGCTCTGTTCCTGCAACCTGCAGTCTGAGTAGCAGAAAGAGCCCCTCTCATCTGTGATGGCTCAGCTTACGTTGAGTTGGCGCAAGCTTCTCTTCTCCCAAGGACTTCAGGCCTCATCACCGATATGCAAAACTTGGGATGCCCGGTCTTCGAGACTCAACTTCCTCATTTAGAATATGAGGATATTATGTGCCCCGTCCACTGTGCAGAATATTGCGAGAATAAAGTAAGATAATTGGTCAGAAGTGTTTTACATACCATAAAGCACTGTGGAAGGCACACTTTTATCCTTTTTTATTTATGAGATTATTTTTCCCTTCTCATAAGTCCATCAACCAAGAATCTTGCAAAAGTTTACTGTTTAATTTTGCAAATGGACACACACAAAAACCCACATTGACTGGTCTTTGGGAAAACTACGCTTTTCTGACAAAGACTAGGGACCAACAAAAACTGGTCAGCATTTTCCCAGGTTGTGACTTTTCATAAAAGCAGGTATATGTAGTTAGATATATAAAAATCTTTTGATAAGTTTGAGTATTTTCCTATGGGACTGAGTATGCATGATCGAAATAGAAATGTATTTGGAGTTATGGTCTCCAGGATTGTGTGAGTATTTTATTATGGAATCTGTATTTAATTGCCTTTTGGATGTGTCTGGAATTTAGTCATTTAAAAACTTCCCTGTCAGTGTGCGCTGCCAATGCTGCATGCGGTCTTTCTGCTGGAATGGCTGCTAACAAGGTTGCCAATTAGGGTGAACATTTTTCGATGATGTGAGCGTCTTTCCACTGGAAGCTAACTTCGAGCCTCCTTGTTTCCTCATATACTGAAATGTGTCATCTAACAATCAGATGCCAAAAGTGACTCCACTACTTTGCTCGCAGCTCCCACCAGAATCCAAAAACAAAAGACAAAAATATGAGACAGACACGCATTTGGATTCCTGCATGTGCTACCATATGAGTCTTAGTGTTTCTATAAATAAAAGCAATGTGGATTGAGTGCAACATGTGGCCTCCCAGCTCCTTTTCTGCAGGGCCCCTGGTGTTTAAGGCATGCCACATGCAAAGTCAAATGTCTACTCTATTTTACATTATACACAACTAGGTACCATGGAAGTTTGTCATTTGGCATGATACTTCTTCACAACTAGCTTAAAAAATTATGAAGTCTATTAGTTTGTGCCCCTCTTTTGTCGGGGGACCTTAAATCCCCCATCCCAATTAAGGGAGATGCCAAGTGAAGGTATAGCCCGATGGAAGTAAACCTTGAGAGATAAGTTTGTATAGAAGATTATTTATTTTACATAAATTATTTTGTTCTCTTTGCAAAAGAATTCACCAAAAATACCTTTGAATGGTAAACTTTCTGAGGGCTTTTAAAATAGGGCACGCCTGTCCAAACCTTGATTTTAATTTGTTGTTTAGGAAACTGTAATAAAGTGTATTTTTACTTAAGACAATTTCGATTCCTCAACTTCAACACTTCTGATTTTTCCTTTGGTTTTCCAACTTCAGGGCAGCCTCTCCCTTGGTACTTCTCTCTACGTGGGGCCCTTCCTTCATTCTCCCCTGCTCCCACTGACATTGCCCCTTGGTCAACAGACAGCCATCCATCCTTCTATTCCATGGGCACCTTGCTGAACCCTGCACCCTTCCTAGACAGCTGGTCTCTCGTTTCCATCCTCCTCGTTGCTAAAACCTATTCCACAGACACCTTGCTGAACCCTGCATCCTTCCTAGACAGCTGGTCTCTCTTGTTTCCATCCTCTTCGTTGCTAAAACTTGGGCACATCTTGTGTAGAGGAATGTTCTTCATTTTCTCGGGATTTTCTGCCATAAACTCTCCTTAGCCATATTCGACTTTATATTGTGATTTAGGTGTATGCCCACTCACTAGACCAAAAACTATTTGTGGCCCTGCTAATGCTCCTTGAAATGGGCCTTCCTCCTGGGTGACAGCTATTGCACCTTATGAGGCATACACAGTCTCATGGAATTGGGGACCCTGCCTGCTTCTTTCTGAAATGCCCACAGTATTCCAAGTGTCCAGTGCTTGATAAATGGAAGCTGAGTGGATGAATGGAAGACTACATTTATTTTTGCCATGTTTGTTGATACAGCCTCTCTTATGTGGCAGGCATTGTCTTCATGAGACCAAATTCTGAGTAAAAGATGAAGGAGAAAAGACTCAGGGCAGGACATTTTCTTCTAGCTAAAGCAGCAAGTTATTTTCGTAATATATGGTGAAAACTTAGTTTATACTAAGCCCCTGGAATGCACTTTAAGTGGTGTTAACCATCACTCAGTTACATTGTAGCAAAATTAATAATATTGGATTAAGTAACATGTTTGTTTTTCTCATTTTTCCATTTGGGAGATATTTACTGGGCCTGTGCTCCTTTGCAGAGATTGGCAGAGGAAAAAACCTGTATCTGGTCTCTGTGCTCATGGACTCATTTTTAGGAATGTTTTACCTTTTAAGTTTCCTAATAATGAACTCTGATCTTCCAGTTACTTAAGTGAAGCAAGCTCATACTTCTGACATTTTTTCTTTTTCCTTTTCCTTCCTGCCTTTCCTCCTTCCTTCCTGCCTTCCTCCTCCTCCTCCCTTTCTCTTCCTTTTCCTCTCACACACACACACACACATCTTGCTTTCAGCTCCCACCAAAATCCAAAACCAACCAACAAACAAAAATATAAGGAAGACATGCATTTGGATGCCCATGTATGCTACCATATGAGTCTTATGTGTTCCTATAAATAAAAGCAACATGGCTGGAGTGCAACCTGTGTCCTCCCGGCTACTTTTCTGCAGGGCCCCGGTGAGTTCCTGGCCTCATAAAGCTGCGTGTGGACAGGCAGCCCAGAGCAATGCTGAGAACTGAGGAGAGAGGAGCACGCGCCGTGCTGGGTGCTGAGAACTGAGGAGAGAGGAGCACGCGCCGTGCTGGGCTCGGGGACAGAAGAAAGGCAAATTCACTTCGTGGGGCTTCCCCACTGCCTTCCTGTTCTTCCGTCTTTTCTGATTATTTGTGTTTTGTGGTGGATGCACCACAAAAATAAAAGATATATTTTACAAGAAACCGATATAGGTTTAAAAGTCCCTTTTAAGGGCACACATTTTTAATCCATTGGATATAGCAGGAAGTGTGCTGTTATAGCACCTGTGAGTTTATTACTTTATTAACACATTCACTAATACACAAAATTCAGAAATTTCAAAAAAAATTCTTGGTAGCATGACAGCATCCAGTGTCAGTAATAAATAAAAGGGGTTCACATGTTGCAGCATGATACTTTTTTGTCTCTAGTTTTTCCCTCTCTCTCTCCCCAGTACGTGAAGTGGCAGCTACTGTTCACTCACAAGCTAAACCCCAAATCGCAGGGACACATCTGTGAAAGGAAAATCAGGGCGTTATTCTGATTGTGGTTCTGAACAACATGACTTTTGACCTAAATATCAAAGTTATTAACATTGGAACCCTTTTTCCAACTCCATGACAGTGGTAGGAATAGAAATATGCTCCTTAACCTCTGACTAAGGCCAGGGGCATCCACACGCGCGGGGCTGGCGGGGAGAGTGACCCCGTGTTTTACCCCAGGGCTGCCTCTGTGGGAAGAAAGCTAGGATGTATTTGGAAAATGTGGACACTGCTATGTCAGCAACCCCAACTGTCACCTTCAAATAATATAATTCAAGTCCATCTGGAACTAAGACCTGCACTATCATTTTCTCATTTGCTTTAGAGAGACTTAGACAAAGGTTAGATACATATATTTTAATTTGTGCTACTATAAAAAATAGATTTAATTGTGTCCTGTTTCAAAATAGCGATAAAGAGTAAAAATCGAATGATCCAAATTCCCTCCATCTAAAAACGACCCCATCACCATGTTGTTATCCATTGATCCCGTATTTTCTTGAGCATTTACATTTCTTTAAAAAAAAATGAGTCTGTATTACCATAGTTTTTAAAGTAGAGGATAAAATATTTTACTTGGGAAATATATCACATAGTAACTTTACCATTTATTAGAGACGAAGTTTCGCTCTTTTTGCCCAGGCTGGAGCGCAATGGCATGATCTCAGCTCACTGCAGCCTCTGCCTCCCTGTTCAAGTGATTCTCCTCCTCTGCCTCTCAAGTAGCTGGGATTACAGGTGTGTGCCACCACGCCTGGCTCATTTTTTATATTCTTAGTAGAGACGGGGTTTCACCATGTTGGCCAGGCTGGTCTCAAACTCCTGACCTCAGGTGATCTGCCCACCTCGGCCTCCAGAAGTGCTGGGATTACAGGTGTGAGCCACTGTGCCTGGCCTACCTTTTATTTAATAAGGTTATCAGTTATTAGAGTAAGAGACAAGGAGAAATAGAGACAAAGGAGGAAAAAGAATGGACAAAAGAATGGCACAAAAGGAACAGAAACTCAGAGCAAAAAGAGACGAGTGCACGGGGATGCCGGAGGCAGGGAAGAAACGAGAGCTCCCCGCAGCAGCTCTCCGCTCTGTCTGGGAGACTTCACCTCTCAGTTCCATTCATGAAATATCAAATTTGCAGATTGCCCACCTGCCTTTTCCGTTGATGTTGCCTGTCGTTTATTTTTGTTGGTTTGCTATAGTTTGGAGAGCCAAACCAGCCCACTGGGGAGAAAGAGGAAAATATTTTTGGACCGTATCAGCAGTGATGAGAGCAGGTTTTGGAACCGGATATAATCAAGCCAGTCTTAGGTCAACAGCATGGCATCACTGAGCCTATCCCCAGTGTAGACCCCGAAGGACGCTGCCCATCCTGACCTCAGAGTTTGAAGCTATTCCTTTCAAACGAGCTCATAGCTCACCTATAAGAGACCAGTAACTGCTTATATGTCTCTAATGCTTTAACTTTCCTCGAATTCGTTTCACTAATTTCCCTGCATGTGAAACTGAAAGTGTTACCTGTCACCCATGTGCACTGTGACCATAATGAAGAATGTGAAGGAAACATTATCAGTCTATAAAAACGCTCACTAGGCAACTTATCGTGGACTAACTTTAGGTCTCATTGAGAGTCACTTTTTCCTTCCTTTGCCCTGTCTGTCTGTGCATGTGCACATATGCATACATTTGACATGTTTCCACTGGGCATTCTATGTTATGTAATGGTGGCTGCAAAGGCCATAGCGAGGAGCTGGGGGTGGCTCTAAGCTAGAAATGGTAGTGTCCATTAGTGTGCTAGTTTCAAATTGCCGTTGCTTTTGTATATGCATTATCAGGTAAGAGACTGTCTACGTGAGAATTACTGTTATCTTCATTTTTAGAGATCAGGAGCCAGGATCAGTGTGGCCAGGAGGCTGGGTCCAGGTCCCCCAGGAGCTGGCATGTGGAGAGCTGACACTTAACCAATTCTTACTCTTTGTGCAGGGTCTTGGCAATGCCCCACCCACCCTGGCACCTGCTACTATTCCACATCACAAGAGACCAAGATAAACAGAACGATCAGCTACCCAGAGACTGTCGTGTACAGCTATAGGGGCTGCTAAGGGAAAGGGCAGCTTTTAGTCAAAGAGGGCTTGGTTTCTGCTTATGTGGAACATGTAGAGATGTATTTATTGTACTTTCAATCGTTGCATTGCACAAAGTGTTTTTATCACAAGTTGATCTCTAAGAGAGCTTTAGTAGCAGAGCTCCTACGCAGAGATTGTAATGCAGGAGCTCCCAGGTATACACTGCACACAGGTTTCGCCTCTCAGCTGTGATTCTGCTGGTGGAGGCTGAGCCCTTAGTGTTCCCTGTTCCCCAAACAATGAAGAACACCTGTCCTCGGGTGTCACCCAGCACAATGGATCTCAAACAAGTGACAAACGACAATCTCCATACACCTTGTAAAAGGAGGAAGTGTTTCTCCAACTGCATATTTACCGAAGCCTCATTCGCACTACAGATACCTCTGAAACTGCACCCAGTGACCCCACCCTTCCTTTGTAGCCACAGAAATGAATCACTCTCTGGGAATCCAGTGGGAACATTATTGATCTAGTCCAGAATCTTCATTTTCTAGATTTAAAGAGTTGAGACCCGGAGAGCAGGGTACCTTGCACAGAGACACACAGCTCATGGGTTTCCCAGTAAGGACTGACTTCCTAACAGCAGATAATGACCTTGATTTACCTTCCTTACAATAAGTTAATACAGTGATTCAGATGTCGCCCCCTGCCCCCATGTTCTCTGGTTCTGAGAAAAATCTGAGGATTCAATATCCTAAAAAATATTCCACTAAGAAACCTTAAAACATTTTCTCTTCTTTGAACATGTCATGATCTTGTCTTTCCATTATGGAGGAATCATAGCACGCCTTTCTTTCAGAAGGATCTTAAACATGGAAAGCAAGAGCCTGTGGCGTTTGCAGCTGTGCCCCACTCTTTAAACATCCTGACTTTACCTTACACACGTACCAAGGGGTAGAAAGGGGAGGTGCAGGTGATCGCCGGCCCAGGTTGCCTCTGTGGGGTTCACAGGAGACCCCAGCTGCCCAATGAGGTAGAACCCAGGTGCAGATGCCGTCTCTGCCAGTCACGGACATGCAGCCCGCGTAGCCCTGAGCAATGACTTAAGCTGCCTGGCCCCCTCTTTGGAGGAAGGACGTTCCCAATCCAGGGGCTTAGGGGACTTAGGTGGTTTATGTGGAGGGGCCTGGCGCCCACTGAGTGCTCTAGGCGAGGCGCCCCCGACATTCGGAAGGGAGGCTGCTTCTCACTGAGGTTCTGGGGGATTTTGGATAAAGAGGCCATGAGGGGAAAGTCTGTTCAATTATGCATTTTAAGCAACTTAAAACACTTACAAAAAATGCTTTTTGTTAGGAAACAGAATGACGTTTGGCACTTCAGGATACAAAACCACATCCCCCATGCTGCCATTCTCTATCCAAACCACCAGCACGGTGATGCGAGGAGACATTAGTGCTCCCCGTGATGAGGAGACGTTAGTGCTCTCTGGGAAGGGATGGGTCTTTTCTCCCGCCCTGGTTTCAACTTGGCTTGTGCAAGGTAAAGATGCTTCACATTCATGCTCCTCACAGGTTGCTGTGGTTGTGTGAAAAGTGCCAGTTGTTGGTTAGTTGTGGGTAGTTGAAATGCTTCAGATGGAATGAGGTGGGAAGGGAGGAGGAGGAGCAAAGAAGGATCCAGAAAGGGAAGAGTAAGATGGGAAAATATGACCATCTCCTTCAAAACCATCTACCTGATTTAAAGAAAGGGCAATCAGGTTGGGTGTGGTGGCTCACACTTATACTCCCAACACTTCGGGAGGCTGAGACGGGTAGATCACCTGAGGTCGGGAGTTCAAGACCAACCTAACCAACATGGAGAAACCGCATCTCTACTAATAATACATAAATTAGCTGGGTGTTGTGGCACATGCCAGTAATCCCAGCTACTTGGGAGGCTGAGGCACAAGAATTGCTTGAACCCGGGAGGCAGAGGTTACGGTGAGCTGAGATCACACCACTGCACTCCAGCCTAGGCAACAAGAGCGAAACTCCATCTTAAAAAAAAAGAAAAAGAAAGAAGAAAGGACAACCAATGAGTCTTTACCAGTTTTTGAGGCAGGCTGAGAGAATATCGAATGTGCCATGTTGGGTTGGGATGTGCTGGGTTGGGTTGGGATGTACTGGGTTGGGTTGGGATGTGCTGGGTTGGGTTGGGATGTGCTGGGTGGGATTGGGATGTAATGGGTTGTTTTGTAATCTGTTCATTCTTGGGCTCCTTTAAGAATATGACGGGTAATGATACGCTATTATCTGTGTGTCTCAAAAATTCAGATGCAATGTAAATAAAACTATTGGATTTTCAATAAACAATAGATTAGCTGCCCCTCAGCCTACTAGTAGTAAAAGCCATTCACAACCACATTTTCTTGATGCTGGAGAAATATTTTAATTAGAAATGAAGAGTACATGAGGGAGGGTGCACCTTATAAAAATATAGAAGTAAAACACTATGAATTCACAACTTCACTGTGTCAGTCAGCCGGGGTTAGTACATAACCAAGGTGGTGACATATTCAGTGTACAGTGTGTGGAACTGGGGAGGGGCTGCAAGCTCACTCTTACCAATTGGAATGTGGCAGAATAGTGAGAAACCAAATTCATGCAATGTGAGGGCCGGAGGAACCAGGAAATACAACCTCTGTGGGAAACCCAGGTCAAGAGTTAGTGCCAGTAAACACAGGGCTGGAGGTGAGAGACCCAGGAGCAAGGGAGACACCATCCAGCTAACAGGGACCCCACTAAGGGACACTGTGAGGGTGACACTAACCAGCTAACACCCACCCCTCTAAGGGGAAGTTGTGAGGAAGACACCAACCAGCTAACCAACTAACACACACCCTTCTAAGGAGAAGCTGTGAGGAAGATGCTAACCAGCTAACACACACCCCTCCAAGAAGCTGTGAGGAAGATGCTAACCAGCTACACACACCCCTCTAAGGGATGATGTGAGGGAGATGCTAACCAGCTAGCAGACACCCCTCTAAGAAGAACCTGTGGTTGCCACAACAAATCTAGCTTGGAACAGAAGAGAAATTGGTGGGTTATGACAAATGCATTGGCAGGCAGACAAGAGACAATGGAAGAGGCAGAGAGAAAGGGAAAGTGAAAAGGGGGAGGTCCAGGGTGAGGAGCCAGCAGAGATGGACAGGACCGCAGGCCAAGGGGAGCTGGAAGCTGGGTTTGGAAAGATGACCAGAGGCGTGAGCATTGGGTGAGTGCAGTGAGTCCTGAGTGCTCATCTATTTCAACATACGAACACAGTGCAATTAGAGCCTGTTCGAGTAATAGTCTACATTATTTTGCTGTAGTTCTCCAAGCTCCCAACTCACCCAGCTCAGTGAGTAGAACTTCATATTCTCATGCTGAGGTTTGAACCAGAGAATTACTCAGTAATTCCAGTCAGGGCATTCTATAGCCCTTTTAATGCACCACCTCTTAAAGATTGTCGTGGGGAAGGACTACAGTTTTAGGTGAAGTAGACCCTCTGAGAGGCACTGTTGACTTTGTAGGCAAAGCAGCGATGCCAACTTGAGCTGCAGGGGCTCCACACCACACCGCTTTCTCTTTGTAATCTTCTTGGTTCAAGCATTAATAAACAGCAAATGTATATATTACGTATCCAAAGACAGTCTCTGAAACTTTGTGAGATCTGTCCTTGATTTAAGTGCATTGTTTGAAGCACTTTTGTACAATTGCAGAAACTCCTGAATTCAGCACCATACGAATGTGTGCGTCTGTCTTCACCGTCTTTATTCTGCAGAGACTATAATCAGGGCCTTTCTTTTTTACAATCTTCAGAGCAGGAAAGCCAAGACAAGTGTGAAATTATAAGCTCATCTAACACTATTCTTTTAAATTGAAATGATCTAGAAAAGGGCAACATGTATGAATTTTATTCTCATTCCCTATTTCATGCTTAATTCCAATTTTTAAGGAGTAGAATAATGAGTGTACATTAAAGAGACAAATAGACTGTGCATTTCACAAATGTCACTTCTTGACCCAATAAATGTGAGTTGCCATTTAAAACACACTGAATAGACTTTCATAGCAGATTGATTTTACATTTTATTATACAAAACAAGCATGGACTTATCTAAGAGCTACAAGCCTGGTTATAAGATCAGTGCCGGGTGTACCCGCAATCCTGACGTGGCCTTACAAAGAAAAACACAAAAACAAACAAAAAGAAAATAGACCCTTGAGCAGTGACTGTTTCTCCTGTATTTCGGACTGTTGCTGGACTGTTAAAGGCCACGAGCTGGCAGGCCAGTGCAGGGTGAGAATCTGGACTCCCTTGCAGCCCACGGGGGATGTCTGGCTTCAACATGGTAGTCACTCAGATGGATTGCTGACTCTCCCAGGCAGCTGCCCACCTTGGGTTCATTTCCTGTCTGACAGTGATGCTGGTGTGGCTGGTTCTGCCCTCTTGTTACAACCACACTCATAGGCGACGCTGAGTCATGATTCCCAGTGCTCGTTGTATCGTGTGCACTGGATGGCCACTTCCTCTTCTTCCTTCTGTGCCAGGGACACACGAGTGTCCTGAGACACCAGAGGCCACCCTGTCCAACCCCAGGGTCTGTGAGATGTGCAGACCCCTCAGGAGCCAGAGCAGGCAGCCTCCAAGACACAGGCGAGGTCCGCAGGGGCGCTGGGTATGTCAGCTCATGAGCATCACAACGTAACCCTAGGCCTCCCGCAGCCCTTCGGTCTCCAGGACCGAGGTGAGACGTGGCAGGCTGCAACCCCGCATCTCAGCCTTGACATCCTGGCACCCCGTGCTCTGCCTCCTCTTTGGACCCTGTCGTCCTGGCACCCCTTGCTCTGTTTTCTCTTTGGACCCTCCTGGTTCTGTCATTCACTGATCATCTGACCTCGGAAAGCTCAGGTCTGTAAAATCATTTCTCCAAGATTTCCAAGATGTGAAATGTGTGACTTAAACAAATGTATATATTCATTCATTCACTCAGAAAACATACGTTGAGCACCTGCTACCTCCAGGGGATGCCTGCGTGATGCTGAGCAGTGCTTCATGCAGGCTGGGCCCTGAGTCAGGGGCTTCATGAACGTTTTTGCATCCAATTGGCCCAGTGATTTTAGAAGCTAAATTCTACAGCTGTCCTCTGTTCATGGAGACCTCTGAAGGTCCAGAGTGATAAGAAATACAACTTAGGTGGAAATATCAACCCAGAGGCAGTATGATCAGAGAGAAGGGAGCCGTGAGGACGCAGGGCCTGAGGGCAGGTCACAGCGCAGTCAGCAGCCAAAGAACTGAAGTCCACCTCTTCTTGCCTGCCCTGGCTGTAGTCACCTCATCATTGCTCCACACTGCCTTCCTGTTTCAAATGTATATCATCACCCTTAAACTTAAATAAAAGTGCTCAACCATCCCTAAAGCCTGTCGTAGCTCCCAGAAAGAGTCCTTTGTCCAAGAGTTGTGTGAAGAAATGAGTGAGTTTTCCTTCCTCATATGGATGGGACTGTACCACTCTGGACACAGGAATAACATGCAGCATTCACATGTTGTCCATAGTTCAGAAAACTCACAGAAGCCTTGAGAAGTAATTGTCATCCCCATGCTACAGAGACACCTACTTGGGCCAAGAGAAACCAATGAAGCGGGTAGAAGAACAGACTTCAAGTCCAGTGCCTTTTTCACCATGGAATGCTGACTTACAAAGTAAGGCCCATAGCTGGCAGCTGCCCCCGGAGAACCTGCCTAGGCAGGAAGCTGGCACACTTGAGGTCTTGTTGTGTTTGCCACAGTAACTGCAGGTGGACCCAAGCCTCCCTGGGCGGAGATGCTGACTGTCCCCTCTTCACCAGACCTACCTGTTATGCACTCAGCCATCTGCACCGCTGAACACATCCTTTCTTCACTCTTTCATGAAGAAATTCAGTGATCAGCAAGTTACATTTTCTTGCCTATTTGTCATTGTGTTCTCTGTCCCAGGGATATTTGCAAAAGAAGCCTTTGCATAATTGTGGAATGAAACTTTCCTTTACTGTTAAGTGGTTTTGCAGTATCAAATTTTAGGTATTTTGAGTTCAGACAGAACTTGTGCCTATCTCTGAGAAGAACCACAATAATCCTTTGCTTGTTCTGATGACTTTTAAGATCAAACCAAACAAGAATCTAAAGAACAAAACAAATGAACAAAGACTAAATATAAGACTAGAGGAGCTATCAGGGAAGAGTTATCATGGAAATCCAATTGTTAGAGTCCTTAAGTTGTCATTGTTCTGTACTTTTTTTATATATATAAAAAATTGATTTTTGACTAGGCAAGGTGTCCCATGCCTGTAAATCCCTGTATTTTGGGAGGCTGAGGCAGGTGGATTGCTTGAGCTCAGGAGTTCAAGACCAGCCTGAGCAACATGGCAAGACCCCATCTTTAAAAAAAATACAAAAATTAGCTGGGCATTGTGTTGCATGCCTGAAGTCCCAGCTACTTGGGAGGCTGAGGCGGGAGGATTGCTTGAGCCTGGGGGGTGGAGGTTGCAGGAAGTTGCAGTGAGCTGTGTTTGTGCCACTGCACTCTAGCCTGGGCGACAAAGCCAGACCCTATCTCAAAAAAATAAAAAATAAAAAAGTAAACAAAATCATTTTTGCCTAACAAGACTTGAAAATCTTAGGCAGTAATGCAGTCAACCTACAAATGTTTGTTAATTAGTAATTGACAGACTACAGTCAACCTACAAAGCTTTGTTAATTAGTAAATGACAGACGGACAGACGGAAGACGAATGGGTGAATATGAGGAGGGCAGAATAACTAGTATCTCCCTTCTATCATCCTACAGTGGGGCTTAATTCTCTCAGGCTTGAATATTCAGCTGTTAATATTTTTTCCCAATCCAGCTCAATAGTCTGGGAACCAGTGAAATAAAAAGCAGGAAATGAAAGCTGTGTTTGCAGTTGAAAAGGACTGGAAAGGGTAATAACTTGGATGATGTGATTCCCATTTTGAAGTATTTGCGAAGCACCTTTGCTATGCCCTGAGGCTGGGTGGGGGTGGCCTGTGTAAGTTCCCTGATGGTCGTGTGGTGGGTCTACCCGGGACAGTGGCGTGGCCTCACAGTAGTGCTCCTGATTCCTGTCCAGGCTCAGGGTACCTCGTTTTCCACCATAGGAATGTAAAGACAGAAAGATCTTGAAGGTATTTGAACAGGTGCTTTTTGCTCCACCTAATCTTATAAAAATATGCAGAGCCGGGGATCAAAGGTAAGGCCACGCAAATGGCTTGGAGTGGAATCTTTCAGCGTGGTGTGGAGCCCGCTTGAGACAGAGCCCCTGGCAATGTCAGGGCTGTCAGCTTTGGTGCCCGTGGAGCCCACCGACAGCCCAGATGCTGCTGCTAGAAGTGGGTTTTCCACAGCGTGGCGTCTGGGTAGGGAGTGGGCTGCCACTGTCACGTGTCACCTTGCAGGCATGCAGGTTGCCAGTGGCGATGGCAGAGCTCAGGGAGCTGTCCGGGGCCACCATCCTAACTCAGCAAGACCCATAATAGTCACCGACCAAGATTCTGTGTTCCAAGTACATTGGCGATTCATAATCCTGAACTGAGCTTGTCAATAAACTCGCAGGGAACAGGCAGCGCACATTTCTTAGCATACATCCTAACGAATTACTTTCAAAATTCAAGCTTGAAGTTGAATCCCAGCAAAAGGAAACTGTATCTTGAAAGTGCCGGGGAAACAGAAAGACGCTGCAGCTGAGGGATGAGTTCATTGAGCACTTTGTAGGTTTTTTCTCCCACAGACTGAACCCAGCAGCTGCCTGCCTTTTCCTTATCCTTTCTATAAATATGTTCTATTATAAAACAAATTCAACTGGCTGATTTTTTCATGTTGAGAAATCACTGTTCACCATATAAAAGGGTTGTCAAATGCATCTTAAGGCTCCCTCTACTGACAAGTCACTGGAGAATCTGAAATGTGATTTAAATGAAGGAAAAGAGGAATTGTTTTGAAGTCAAATCTATGTTAGGCAAGTAAACAGTTAAAACTAAAGGTAAAGGAGATTTCAAGCAAAATCCCCTGCTTAATAATGCAAGGAATTTAAAACAAATGTTTTTTCACCAGAAGAATTTATAAATAATAAAATCGTAAATGTGGTTTTCTGTTTTGGTGGAGAAGACAAAGACTTGGAAGGCAGATCCACAGTGATTCGGACGGTGGCTCCAGTCCTCACTAGCTGTGCGGTTTAGTACATCATGGGAGCGGCTATGTTGTGTGCCTGCTTGGGTTGGCATAAGGTTTAGAGACAATATGTACATATACATACGTATACGTAGAATTCTTAACACAGCGCCTTGCCTATAGTGAGTGCACACTGGAGCCCAGGAGTTCAAGACCAGCCTGGCCAACACAGTGAGGCCCACATCTGTGCAAAAATCTACAAAAAAAAAAAAAAAAAAAAAATCTGTACCTGTGTTCCCAGCTACTCAAGAGGCTGAGGTGGGAGGATCACTTGAACCCAAGAGGTTGAGGCTGTAGTGAGCCATGATCACATCTCTGCACTCCGGCCTGGGCAGCAGAGTGAGACTCTGTATCAAAAAGAAAAAGAAAGAGAGAGAAAGAAAGAGTAAAAGAAAGAAAGGAAGGAAGGAAGGAAAGAAAGAAAGAGAGAGAGAAAGAAGAAAGGAGAAAGAAAGAGAGAAAGAAATCAAGCAAGCAATCCTATCGGACTCTCTTTATAAGTGTTCAAGAATATGTGGATAGGGATACTCATTGTGCTAGCTAACTTTGTAATAATAAAATCATGGAAACCACCAAAATTTCAAATGTAGGGTAAAGAATGAGTAAATATTTATTTTTATATATAGGGATCCTGTGCTTTTTTTAAAAAAAGAATGAAACAGATCTAGAAACGTAAATAAAGATATCATTTATATATATGAAGAACTCATTTCAAATGTATGGAATAATGTGATTCTATTTGTATAGAGAAGAAAGTTATGTTAAATATGTAATTAGATATGTAAAATGTCTAATATAAATATAAACATCTCTCTGTATATTTATGTATGTAGGTGTATACATAGAGTGATACGTTTGTAAAGGCACAGAGAATACCTGGCTGAGTCCTCAACCAGCTGCTGAGAAATCAGAGCCAGGAGCTCAGCTGGATACTTTGGAAGACTCCTGTGTTTCACTTCATACCCTTCTCTACTGCTTATGTTTCTTCTTATTAACTTGTCCTTGTCCTATATTTTTAAAAAATATTGTTAATATGTGCTAATATTGAGCACAAATTTATCATTGGCTGGGCAAATATTCAATACTTCCCTATTACCTTGAAAAGAAGCAACCTAAATAACGTAATTTTTCATAAGTTTTAAGGTGTTTGGGGGAACATGAAATAATATATTTACAGCTCCTCTCTGTAATATTAAGGGTGAAACCTTTTTATACCTGCTAAATTATATAAATGGGTCTATTTTAATGTTTTATAGACAAAATGGGTTTCTAGACTGCAATTTATGTTATTAGCTTAAAAATTTTGTTTTTAATCTTTCAACTCAAGAATTTATATACTTTTTCTATAAAATCAAAAAGGTTGGAAAAAAATTCTAAACTTCCAGTTCTAAAGTTCCATTTGTCTTGCTGATTTCAGCAAAAATCTTAGCTAATTAATTAGATAACAATATTCAAAAATGTTTGCTATCTTTTAGATAAGACATTCATTCACTACAGTATTCAAAATCTAACGCAGTGGTGAGTAACCATGTGGCTAGCTAAATTATTATTATAATCCTGTTGCACAGGTTTTTAATATCACCTTTGCCAATTTGAAAGTCGTATGATGGACTTTTGCATCGTTGTGCTCTCAAGGTAATTATGAGGCTAAATGACTTTATCATATATTCAAACCTGATACCGAATGTATATTACAGAATCACCCCCTTGCCCTGTCTTTTATGTAGGTAATGATTATACTGATGATAGTGATGATGATTATATTATCTGTAATCCTTGCGTAGACCATATACATGGTCTGAACATCAACAAACTTATATTCAACCCTAGGCATTTACTAGCCATTATGAGCTACTTGACATTGGGTAACTTAATTAATGTCTGTGAGTATCTATTTTCTCAACTGCAAGATGGAGTTAATAGTATATGCCTTTCAGAATATCTGAAGAATTAGACAAGCTAATATGTAAATCACAGAGCACAACTTCTGACAAATGCTAGAAGGTCATGTTAATTCCCTTTGAATTATTTTTCTGGAGAATATAAATCAGGGCAAAATATCGGTTAAACTGTGGCAGTTTTTGAAAATTTAGTGAAAAAGGCCTTTCTAAGAAGTACATGACACAAGGGTTTTAACTTCATGGGTACCATCATGAACATTAATTCGCCTAGCTCTAAAACAATGGTAGTGAACACATTTGAACCACTATCCCCAAAAACAAAGAGTTTTTTGCTAGCTCCAACAAGAAAAGGACAGAAGACCAGGAGCTTCTTAGCAGACAGTGCGGTCAGCTTTCCATGTGAGTCTGTGCCCAGGACAGGAGCAGTGCAGGGCTGGGTGTGACCAGGTGGGAAGAGATGAGGTCCTTATGGGTTCCACCTGGAAGCCTCATCCCGGGCACCATCCTGTGGTCCCTCGATGCACTCCTCACAGTCCAACACCTTTCTGGTTTGCCAGCTGGTCTAAGGGTTGTGAGCTTATGGGAAACACCCAGAATTCCACTGTGGACAGGGAAGCTTGAGCTGCCCATTAGATATCTCAGTCGAGATGTCAAATGGGTCGCTGAATCTATGAGTCTGAGGTTCAGAGGTGAGTCTCAGTCTAGAAATATGCTTTGGGAGTCATCCGTGTAGAGATGCTATTTAATCCCATGGGACCAGATGATCTCAACAAAGAATGCAACAGAGACACAAAAGTCAAAGTCTGAGGTCTGAGCCCTGCAACACTCTATGGTCAGAGCCAAAGGGAAAAGGGGAAAAGCAGGCTGGGACAGCACATCCCCAGGGTGGAAGGGATCCAGGGGAGTGGTGTCCCGGAAATCAGAAGCACACATTTCAAGGAGAAATGAAGGATCTGCTGAGTTGAGCCCTGCTCGCAGGAAATGTAAGAACTCCCTGTTGTTGAGAAATCATCATTCTAAAGCAAAGCATAGTCTAAATAAGAGAATAAGGGTATTGCCAGCGTACTTGTTAATACGGAAGGGAGACACATTAGAAAGAGCTTATCTACTTCGTGCTATCTGGACAGAAGCCCAGGGTTGAAGAAGGACCATGAAGTCCACCCTGGCCTAGAAACGCTGTTGGGAAAGTCATTCCAGAAAATGAGGCCCAATTACAGACAGACGGTGGGAGAGGAGGTACCATAGCTGAGGAACACTGGGCTGGGTCTCAGGGCAGGTCCCGGGATGCAGCAGCAGATGAGCCTGGATGAGTCGATAGAGGTCATGTGGTCGGAGGTTTGGAAACCCAACCTTGGAGGCTGCACATTGCCCTGCATGTGGGGACCACTGAGTTGGAGAGGTCGTAGGCAGAATGGTCTGGGTGTGTGCTGTCTTTGGGAGAACAGGCAGATGGGAGGTGAAACATGCCGAAGCGAGAAGGAGAAAAGCAGCCTGGGACAGCGCATCGCCGGGGTGGATGGGATCCGGTAGAGCGGTGTCCATGGCCATGACTCTGGATGTTCTGAAACTCATAAGACAAACACTCCCATGGGTGGATTTTATGGTGTGAAAATTATATTCCATCCATCTAATTTTATATTAACCTGTTTTATATTAACCATATTTATAGAATAAATATGTTTCCTTCCTCATTAATTATGACGTTGGAAGGCTCAGGCTGATACGATGTTGAAAGGCCCCCGGGATGTATCTGGTTTTCACAAGTGATCAGCAAACACCCTGACAGGCCGCACAACGCGGACTCACGTTGCTGTGAAGAGTTTTGGGGCGCAGCAAGCCTGAACGGTGGGTTCTGGCCTTTGCTTGCTGGCTCTTCCTGCATTGCCGCCTTTAGGTGTTGGCTCATGGATGCATCTATAAGAAAGCAAACGTGCCAGAAAGGCGAAGTTGTTAATCCCCACCACTCTGGTGATGCCACGACTTAACATGGTGCTTAGGAGTTGGCCTCTGGAGCCAAGGCAGCCTGCACCCACGTCCCCGTTCCACCCTCACTCTCTGGCCTGGGGCAAGCTTCTCCTCCTCGCTGCACAGTTTTCTCATCCGTAAAGTGCAGCTAGGAAAGTTCCTACTTCACAGCAGAACGGGGCAACATGAACGGGACCTTTGTTTCATTGTCTCTCAGCCCTCCTCAGGTTGCTGTTGTGGGGTATTTTCCCCTTAAATTTCTCCATGATATTATTTTTTTTACATTTGTATACCTAGCTACTCCCTCTAATTAAGCGTTCTACCAGATTCTACTTCACCCGCCCCCGCCCCCGCCCCCACCCCGGCTCATGGAGGAGCAGGAGGCAAGCAGGGTGGGGAGTTGCCTGCTGGAGAGGCTGGTGAGGGACAGCCCAGGACCACACTGTAGTAACATCTGTGCTGGAATTATGGAACATGAACGGAGGAAAGCAAAGCTCGAGTCAATGAGACCAGCCTTACGGTTCTTAGACCACTCCTGACCAGCAATGTCTGTGTCCCAGACTAGGGTTACCTGGGTGGAGTCTGGGCAGAGACAAGATTGGAGATGGACAGGGAGGTGGTTTGCAGTTGGGGTGTACGTAGGCAGGTGCTGCCTTGGGAGCTTTCAAAAACTGGTGATGTCCAATCCCCACTCCTGCCAATGACCTGGGCACTGAAGGGGACAGCGAGAGGCCAACTACAACCCCCGGCCCTAGTGGGCAACCCCTGAATTTGCAGTGTTGTAGAAACTGCAAGAGGCCTGGGGATTGGTACAGGGGAGTGAGGAGAGGATTAAGGCAGGAACAGAGTGCTATGTGTTGGGGCTGTGTCCACTCACAGCTGGGGCAGATCTGATTTGAGGCAAGGAGACAGAAAAAAAACTTTAAATAGTTTCCAAAGAGGCGCCATCTCTAAAGGTGGACGTCTCAGACAGGACTGGCGGCACAATGTGTGGGACCCAGTGCAAAATATAAATGCACGGCCTGTTCTTCAAGCATATTAAAGCTTCCAAGACAGTGACAGGAGAACCTCAAACCCAGCGTGGAGCCCAGCAAGCCGGGCTCGCATGACTGCCCAGCACACAAGCATGAGGCTGGCCCTGCTTAAGACCTTTTTCAAGGATTTGAAACATTTATTTTCTTTCTTTCTTTCTTTCTTTTTTCCTTTTGAGACAGAGTCTCTTTCTGTCACCCAGGCTGGAGTGCAGTGGCGCAATCTCAGCTCCCTGTAAGCTTTGCCTCCCTGTTTCATGCCATTCTCCTGCCTCAGCCTCCCGAGTAGCTGGGACTACAGGCGCCCCCCACCACACCTGGCTAATTTTTTTGTATTTTCAGTACAGACAGAGTTTCACCATGTTAGCCAGGATGGTCTCGATCTCTTGACCTCATGATCCGCCCGCCTCGGCCTCCCAAAGTGCTGGGATTACAGGCGTGAGCCACCGTGCCTGGCTTGAAACATTTATTTTCTTTATTATTATTATTATTATTATTATTATACTTTAAGTTCTAGGGTACATGTGCATAACGTGCAGGTTTGTTACATATGTATACTTGTGCCATGTTGGTGTGCTGCACCCATCAACTCGTCATTTACATCAGGTATAACTCCCAATGGGAAAAACAGTTATGGCCCGGGGTGGGGTGAGGCTGAACCTATTCTGATTCCTTTTTTCTCACTGGCAAATGTTTGCAATTAGAAAGAGCAGCATGGCTGCCACCTCGCTGACTTTCTTGTCTTTTTAGGGGTGTTAGTTTTGAGGGACACGAGCCCGTGGACCTTCTCCTTTGCTGTCTGCTGGAAGCTCTCGCCACGCCTCCTTTCTGGGCGCCGTCTGTTGCTGTCACACCCTGCTATTTTAAATGAGGGAGTGCACAATAGGCTCTCAGATGGGCAAGGAGGGGCCAACTCATCCCAGAATTCTTCCCTCTAAGAAAAGCAGAAGATCCTGTTCACATACAAAGTGACCAAAGGCTCACTGGAAGTGCGGTTATGCCCTCAGACAGGCTTGTCCTCCTTAAATGACTCCCCACCAATTCATCATTTTGTCTTTCAGATGCTTAGGCGAGCCTTGCATTTAGATGGACACCTTGAAGGCACCTCACACAACATACACACCCCACCTGTCAACTCAGTCAGAGCAATCCAAAGGGCCCACTGACCTCAGCAGCAGTTTGAATTCGTGTTTCCTTTGTCTCGCTTCACTGACCCACCTGGAGGAGGCTTGGTGGTGGAATGCCTCCAGCTGAGGTCCATTTTCACAGGCAACCCTCCTGTGTTTGCACAGCTTTTGCTAAAAACTTCTCAGTTACTTTTAGAAGAAAAAGTTTCAAACATTCCAAAATGAAAACGAAAACATAAAATATGCTGGGTAGATATTTTTCTTGTTTGAATGCTAATGACGAAATAGCCTTGGGCATTCAACTTCTACTTATCTTTTTGAATCCAATCTTGTAAAGACAAAAATTGGCCTATAAAGTCTTGTAAAAAAAAAAAAATGAGGGCAAATAGTCAAATATATGGAGAAAATTATTCAACAATTAAATTTCCTTGCAATGTGACAAATCAGGTATTTTTAGAAGTACCTAATACCACATGTCAGTACAGAACCAATCAAGAATTACATTTTAGCTTTAAAACAAAAAAAAAGTTGGGCACTTTTTATAAAACAGAAAGTTTGTGAAGTCTATAAATCTGACTTCATTTTTGACCAATTCAATTCTAGAATAAATCAATGCACTTCAGTTACTTTTTCAAATAATCTTTAATAGAGAAACTTCACCTATGACGAGCCTAGCAAAGATACTCTCTCTTTAGTATGAAAAAATATTAAGGGACAGACTAGTTGGTCTTGTTCAATTTTTTTATATTCTAATATTTTCATACTTTTTTATATTTAGCTTGTCTTGTTCAGAAAGGAGTTAACTCAGGTCTGATTTGATTTTCAGACATGACTCACATTTCGAGGCAGGATGTCTGTGGTCGACAGTCCAGCTCAGTTGTCATTCAAGGCTTGAATCTCAGCTCTGCAGTTCACTTGCTGTTGGAAGCTGAGCAGGTGGCAGTGCCTAGGAAGTTCATTGCTTAGTGTGTGGGGCTTAGAAGGACATTCAAACAGTGCTTGTTATTATATGTATTTGTGGCATCATTCAGAAGATAGGAAGAATTTTTATTCTTGGAGTTAATAAAAATTATTCTAAATTTTGGATTTCATTATGGTAGCTACTGATGTGTATTTTATAATTTTCAATGTCATTTTAAGGAGGTAGTTATAAGAATTTATTTTTTATTTGATGATTTACTTTTTCTTGCCACTTCATCACGTTAATACTTTGTTACGACAAACTTGTATTTTTATTTTAAAATACAAGTAAATATCCCACAGTTTAGGATTCCTTCTCCTCAAGAAGACAAGAGAATATTTTAAAGTCTTTAGTCTATGTGTAGTCTAGTCTGGAGTCCATCTTATGTCTTAGCCCTCCTTAGGATTGAGATAATATGGCCAAAAAAGGGAACCAGGCAACATCATAATTTTTATTTACAAACATATATTTTAAAACACTTAACTCCTATATATGTTCAAAATCATTCACAATTTAATTAAAATATAAAATACCTTTTTTTTTTTTTAAGATGAAGTTTCGCTCTGTCACCCATACTGAGTGCAGTGGCACAATCTTGGCTCACTGCAACCTCCGCCTCTCAGGTTCAAGTGATTCTCCTGCCTCAGCCTCCCAAGTAGCTGGGATCACAGGTGCCCACCACCACGCCTGGCTAATTATTGTATTTTTAGTAGAGATGGGGTTTCGCCATGTTGGCCAGGCTGGTCTCCAACTCCTAACCTCAGGTGGTCCACCCGCCTCAGCATCCCAGAGTGCTGGGATTACAGGCCTGAGCCACCACGCCCAGCCCAAAAATATTTCTAAAAGGATATTGAACTCTTTTCACTGAGTTTCAATCCTTTAGAATATATATTATATTTTTCAGAGCTCTAACATCCAATAGTCCTTGAAGTACAAAAGAAAAAATAGTTCTACCTATGAAAGTGTAGAAAAATGGATTTATCAATTAACTGCCATCAAGTGAGAGAAGACAACCCATGGTGTTTACCTGGCTGAGGGAGGCAGGCGTGAGCCTGTGAGCGATGTCAGCCGTCACTGTCCCATTGTCCTGGCTTTTGCGTGGGAACCAGGAAGGTGGCTTCGGCAGGAAGTGCCGCGAAGCCTCACAGAGGGGCTGGTGCCTGGACCTAATAATTTATCTGTAGATCTCCGCGCCTTCGAAAATTAAAAGCTTTTCTATCTTTAAAAGTTCTCTTTCCAAAATGCAGTTACTCTAAGGCTCTTCATACTTTAAGGTTTGTTTGTTGTTTTCATCAGACGAGACCTTACTGTAGTTTAGAGCAAAGAGAACAGGCTAGACAGTCTGCAACTTGGACTTCAAAAGCCCAGTTCCTGCCACAGGGTAATGGACCTGAGGGAGCCCGGGCAGCATGTCCTGCTGTGCAAGGAATCAGTGGTCATTGTCTGTTCCCTTCACCCTTCTTTCTCTTTCTCTCTCTCCTATTCAGTAATTCTATTTTGTTTTACTTTTTCCTACTTGGTTACTTTTTTTTTTCTCTTAAATTGAGACTACAGTGTGGCCACCCAAGGATTACTTTGAGACATCCCAGTCCCCAAACAGGGGCCTCAGATGTGTTCTGTGCCCATTGCAAGCTCTGAGCAGACTTCACCTCCAACAGGACCAGATTTCTGTTTACCTAGCAAAGGCCAGCAGACTCAGACTAATAATCCAAGAGATGCACAGACTCAATCCATGCCAATGGCTCCCAGTCCACCCTCAAGGAGGTGCACAGACTCAATCCATGCCAATGGCTCCCAGTCCACCCTCAAGGAGGTGCACAGACTCAATCCATGCCAATGGTTCCCAGTCCACCCTCAAGGAGGTGCACAGACTCAATCCATGCCAATGGCTCCCAGTCCACCCTCAAGGAGGTGCACAGACTCAATCCATGCCAATGGCTCCCAGTCCACCCTCAAGGAGGTGCACAGACTCAATCCATGCCAGCAGCTTCCAGTTCACCCTCCTCAGGGAGCAAGAAGGCTCAGCCCCCAAGTTCTTCAGGAAGCATTTTGAAGTAACGCTGCGCTCTTAGGATCCAAACCTTTCAAAGTCCCCATGAAAAACATCACTATTGGAAAGAAGCACAATTTAGGAGAAGAAAAATACGTATAGCGAGAAGCTTACCAAAAACAAATATTCCAAGGTGCACAAGTTTTTTCCATTGTTGACCCTGCTAATAGGATTTTATCCAGTCACTTCTTGTTTTTATCATTATTTTCTTCTTTAAACTCACTTTCTTTCTTTCTTTCCCTCTCTTTTTTAAACTGTCACCATAATTGTTCAAATCATCATCATTGATAACATGTACAATTCTCGGTATTGGAAGTGAGGACTAAGCTTTGATTTTTTTTTTTTTTTATCTTGCCCACATTCCTATCTAAGGGATCTGGGGACTCATGCCCTAGAAACCATAAATTCTCATCAGGTGGGTTTTATTTAACCATATATATATATACACATATATGTGTGTGTGTGTGTGTGTATATATATGTGTGTATATATATATATATCATGACTTGCTTTCCAACCTGACTCTGGCATAACATGACAAGACAAGGAAGAAAATCAAAATAGTTTACCCAAAAACATGCTGCTTTGCCATACCTTGAAATGACCCTGCAAAAGTGTCCTTTGTGGGGGAAAATGTGCCTCTGTAAAGAATCTCTATTAACATAGCAAGATCTTTTTCTTCCAGGCATTCCCAATCCTGAAGAGGTTAAGAGTACAGCACCTTTTTAAAGGTCTGAATATGAAACATTTGTCATCTGTTGTCTCTAAGGGCAGCCACTATGAGACTTCAAAAGAACCTTGGCCTCCACAATCTTTTATCTTAACCTGAACATTTCCCTTTTATTGATCCCAGGTCTTTAGACAAACTCAGCCACTTGTCAATCAGAAAATGATCAAATTTACCTGTATCCTGGAAGGACCCCCACCAAACCCCCTTTGAGTTGTCCCACCTTTCTGAACCAAACCCATGTTTTCTTTAAATGTATTTGATGTCTCATGCCTTCCTGAAATGTGTAAAACCAAGCTGCACCCCAACCGCCTTGGGCACATGTTCTCAGGACCCCCTGAGGGCTGTGTCACGGCCATGGTCACTCATATTTGGCTCAGAATAATTCTTCAAATATTTTACAGAGTTTGACTCTTTTCGTTGACAGAAATTTAACCCTTTCCTTTCCAGTTTTCTGTCCTCCCCTCTTCTCCACTCACTGTGCAAATGTGTGTCCTGTGTCCCTTCTTGACTGACCTGGAGTGGTGTTATTAGCTCAAAGCTCTGCAAGGGAGAGATGGCTGTGTTAGAAATGCTTGTTCCTTCATGCCGCAAAGAAATAGCACTTGAACATAAATTTCATTTCCTCAGCAAGGCCATTTTTACTTTCTGCAGAAAGGGTACACTCACCAGCAGTTTTGCCACAAGAGTACACCAAACAAAGGAGACAGGGTCATTTATAACCTGATGCATCCACCTTACTACTGTGTCCGGTTTCCATTGGCCAGAACAAGACCTTACATTCTGTGTTTGTCCTGACTGGCCAGCAACTTGGAACTTTTTAAAAGAGGCAAAGGCAGAGGAGAACAAAGGAAGGAGGAAGTAACTTGTGAAATACTGAGAAAGGTAAAAACACCTTCAAATAAGGAAGAGGAACAGGCTATGACCTAATGCTTGCTTGGACCAGTATAAGCATGCCAGGGTGGATATTTAGGCTAAATTGTGGGAGCTAAGAACATAAAGTACATTGATTTCTTTATTATGGCTAGCAGATATTTAAGAATGTTAGCACAGGTCTTTGAATAAATTTTGCTTCTAAGAGAAGTTACTATTTATTCCTAATTAGATGGGGAGGAAAGTCTTTGAAGAGGAACCTCTACTTTTTACAGCAGTGTCTCACCTTAAATTACACAGAAAGCCAATTCTAAACCCTCTCAATCTGCAGTTGTGAGTCTTTTTCCCATATCCTGGGTCCTGCACTAAGCGGCTGTAGGATTAGCTGTTGACTAAACGGAGCACCTCCACTCAGCGCTTCTCTGTAGGACCCGAAAAACAGAAAGATGCAAAGAAATATGGCAAACCTGTAAAATCATTTTCCACTGTCCTCAAACTCTCCTTCTACCAGCCACTCTTAGCAATGTGATGGCAAGACAACATCCTCTTGACTCAAAATTCCTCCTTTCCACTAAAATAGAAAACATTCTCATTTTAGCCAAACTTATCCATGCCAGTGTATCCCTCAGCTATTCAAATCTTTATGCTTCTTCTTTCAAATGACGGAATGAAAGGCTCTGTCTTTTGGTCTCAAAAGTTACTTGGCATTTCATAGCCAGCAGTGGTGGTAACATGAGGGGTGCTGGGAACCCAACCCACATGCCCAGTCTCTGCCCTCAGCTCAGACTCCTGCTTCTTTCAGGTCTTCGAAGGGAAAAGAGGATAGAATCCGGACGAGAAGTGAGGGTGTGGCTGGCAGTTTCCTCTGCTTTACCAAACCCTCTCATTTATGCTGTTTTAACAGCTCTACTGAATGACAATTGACATGACATACATATATTTAAAGTGTGTAACTTTGTAAGTTGTGAAGTGTGTAGATACCCAGGTATCCCCACAGTCAAGTGGTAAACTTCATGCCAAGGTTTCCCCATGCTCCTTTGCAACCTCTCCCTCCGGTCCCTCTCTGAGCTCCATCCCCACACGGCCATGGAACTGCTTTCTCTCACCACAGATGAGTTTGCATTTTTCAGAATTTGGTATGAATTGTGTTGCATAGCATGTAGTTTTTTCTGTATTCTTTCACTCAACACGGTATTTTGAGATTCATCCATGCATCCATGTTGCTGTGTGTATCAATAGTGCATTCCTTTCTATTGTCGATTAGTATTCCATTGCCTGTATGTTACACAATTTGTTTATCAATCAACTATTGATGGATATTTGGATCATTTCCAATTTATGGCTTTTTCAAATTAAGTTGCTATGAAATGTTAATGTAAAGGTTTCTGTATGGACATAGGCTCTCATTTCTTTGGGGTAAATACCTGGCAGTGAAATGATAAGTTCATAGAGTAGGAGTAAGCTTACTTTTATAACAAACTGCCAAACTTTCTCGAAAGTCTACCATTTTACATTTCCACCTGCAGTATGCGAGCTCTCTTATTCCTCCAACTTCTTCATCAAGAACATGTATGGTCAGTCTTTTTATTATTAGCATTCTAACAGTTATGTAGGACGTCGTAATGTGATTTTAGTTGGCATTTCCCTTATGTCTACTGATGCTAAGCATTTTTTTATGTGTTTATTTCCTATCCATATATCTGCTTTAGTAAAAGGTCTGTTCAGATCTTTTGCCCATTTTTAAAAATGTGGTGCTTATCTTGTTATCATTAAGTTTCGAGAGCTCTTTTTGTATTCTAGATTCAAGCTCTTTATATGATTTACAAATCAGAAATGGATGTTGAATAGTGTTAAATGAATTTTCAGCATCTATTGAGATGGTAATGTGGCTTTTCTTTTTTTCTTTTCTTTTTTTTTTTTTTGTTATTGTTGTTGTTATTGTTGAGATGGAGTTTTGCTCTGTCCCCCAGGCTGGAGCGCAATGGTGCGATCTCAGTTTACTGCCACCTCCGCCTCCTAAGTTCAAACAATTCTCCTGCCTTCAGCTTCTCAAGTACCTGGGATTATGAGTGGCTGCCAGCATGGCTACCTTATTTTCATATTTTTAGTAGAGATGGGGTTTCACCATGTTGGCCAGGCTTGTCTTGAATTTCTGACCTCAAGTGATCTGTCCGCCTCAGCCTCCCAAGTGCTGGGATTACAGGCATGAGCCACCGCGCCTGGCTAGATTTTCTTTCTTTTTAATTTTTTTGTCACAAGTTACATTGGTTGACTTTCAAATTCTAAATTAACCTTGATTAAACTCCACTGGGTCATGATGCACTGTACTTCTTATATGCTGTTGGATTCACTGTTAAAATTTTGTTTACAATTTTTCATCTATGTTCATTATGGATATTCATCTGTGATTTTCTTATCTTGTGTTTGATTTAGTTATCCAAGAAATGGTGGCATCATAGAATGAGTTGACAAGTATTTCTTTCTTTTAAATTTTCTGAAAGAATTTGTATTATTTATTGAATGTTTGATGCAATTCATACCTAAAGTACCGAGACCTGAAGTTTTCTTTGTGGAAAGGTTATTAACTACAATTTGGATTTCTTTGGTAGACAGAAGGCTTTCCAAGATACCTGTTTCTTATTGAGTGAGCTTGGTACCTTGTGTCTTTCAAATCAGATTTTCTATTTTCCCTAAGTTGTCGAATTTATTCATTAAAGTTGTTCATAATTTTTGTTCATTATCTTTTTAGTACGTGTAGGCTCACTATTGACGTTTTCTCTCTCATTCCTGGCATTGGTAATTGTGTTCTCTCTCTCTCTCACTCTCCTGACCAGCCTGACCAGGGATTTCCCACTCTGATTGATCTTCTTAAAGAACAAGCAAGTGACTTTGTTGATTTTTCTCTATTGTTTTCTGTTTTTTTTTTTATTTCATTGATTTTTGTCCTGATCTTTATAATTTATTTTCTTCTATTTACTTTGGGTTTAATTTGCTTTTCTCTTTCTAGTTGCTTAAGGCGGAAGCTGAAGTCATTGATACTTGTTCTTTTCTGATACATGCATTTAATGTTGTAAATTAAATGCCCAGAGCAATGCTTCAGCAACCTCCTACAAATTGATAACTAGTGGAACTTCTTTTTCATTTTCATCCAATTGAAAATACTTTCAAATTTCTCTTTGTATTCCTCCTTTGACCCATGGGTTATTTAGAAATGTGTTGTTTAGTTTTCGAATATTTGGGGGTAATTTTCTAAAAACTTTCATTATTATCTTATCTAATTCCACTGTGGTCAAAACATATACTTGTATGACTTAAATCCCTTTAAATTTATTGAGACTTGTGTTATACCCCAGAAGATAGTCTACCTTGGCGTATTAGGCTGTTCTTACATTGCTATAAAGAAATACCTGAGACTGGGTAATTTATAAAGAAAAGAGATGTAATTGGCTCACAGTTCTGCAGGCTGCACAGGAATCATGGCACCAGCATCTGCTTCCGGGGAGGTCTCAGGAAGCTTAAATGGTAGGAGGCGGAACGGAAAGCATTTTACATGCTGAAAGTGAAACTGAGAGAGAGAGAGAGAGAGAGAGAGAGAGAGAGAGAGAGAGAGAAACACAAAAGAGAGAGAGAGGAGAGAAGGTTGAGGGAGAGGGTGTCACACTTTTAAATGACCAGATCTCAGGAGAATTCACTAATATGAAGACAGCACCATGCCATGAGGGATCCACCCCTATGACCCAAACACCTTCTACCAGGTTCCACCTCCAACATTGGGGATTGCAATTCAACATGAGATTTGGGCAGGGACGACTATCCAAACTATATCACTTGGTAAATGGTCACTGTGGACTTGAAAATAATATGATTTATCTTGTTTGTGGGAGGCAGTGTTTTATAAACATCAGTTAGGTTTAGTTCGTTGATAGTGTTCAAACCTCTTATATCCTTACTAATTTCCTGTCTACTTGTTCTATCAATTATCAGAATAGGAGCGTTAAAATCTCCGACTATAGTTGTGGATTTGTCTATTTATCCTTGTAGTGCTTTCAGTTTTTGCTTCATGTCCTTTAAGCTCAGTTATTACGTGCATATTTAAGATTGTCATCTTCTTTTGATTAATTTATTGTTTTAAATGACCTTCTTTACCCTGGTAATATGCTTTGCTTTGAAAGCTTCCTTGTCTGTTATTAATAGAGTCACTCTAGCTTTCTTTCGACTAGTGCAAGCATGATGTATCTTTTTCATCTTTTTATGTTTAACCTACTTTTGTCTTTAAATATGTGTTTCTGTAGGCGATAGAGTTGGATCTTACATTGTATCTAATTCAACAACTTCTGCATTTTTATTACTGTGTTTAGATAACTTACATCTAATGTATTAATATAGTTAATTCTAAGTCGGCCATCTTTCTACATTTATCCCATCTGTTCTTTATTTCCTTTTTCTTGTTTTTGCCTTGCTTTAGATTATTTGTCTATGATACTGTTATTTCTTTCTTAGGCTTATTATGTATAATGCTTGTAATTGCTATTATCTTAGTCATTGCTTTGGATGTGTAAAATGCATCTTTAATTTTTTACCATCAAATTGTATTATACCACTTCACATATAGTACAAGAATCTTACAATGTCGTTCTTCCATTTTTTCCCTCTTAGCATTTGTGCTATTATCATACATTTTACTTTTATATATGTTACAAATGAAGTTAAATGTTAAATGATGTTAAAAATAGTTTATTTTTAAACTATTGCTTATTTTTAAAGAGATTTAGCTAATGAGAAAAGTATATGAAGCATTTATCCATACAGTTACTACCTCTGATACTCTTTGTTACTGTGTGGCTATCCCAATCCGGTCCTATGTTCCTTCTGTGTGGAGACTTCATTTCATATTTCTGTAAGGCCCAGTCTGCTGCTGATAGATATTCTTTCAGCTTCTCTATATCTGAAGAAGTTTTTGTCTTACTTCATTTTTGAATGACATTTTTGTAGACAAAGAACTTTAGGGTAAGGGAATTTCTTTTCCTCTTAAGTACTTTAAAGATGGTGTTCTGTCTTTCTATTTGCATTTATGTTTCTGATGATATGTGTTATATTTATTATCTTTTACCCTTCACACCTTTTTTCCCCATTATCTGCCTTTAAGATTTCCTGTTTGTCAGTGGTTTTGAGAAATTTGATTGTTTTGAGCGGTATGTAATTTTCTGTGTGTTCTTGTGCTTGGGTTTTGTTAATTATTTTAGATCCGTGGGTTTGAGGTTTCATTAAATTTGGAGATAGTTCTGCCAGCAACTTCAAACATATAGATAGATAGATAGATAGATAGATAGATAGATAGATAGATAGATAGATAGATAGATAGACAGACAGACAGACAGACAGACAGACAGATAGATAGATAGATAGATAGATAGATAGATAGATAAATTTGTCTCTTGTTTCTTTTTTCTTTTGGTTACTCTGATTACATGTATATGAGACCACTAGAAGTTGTCCCATGACTCACTGATATTTTGTTCATTTATAATTCTTTTTTTCTGTCTGTTTCATTTAGATAATTTCAATTGTTATGTCTTCAAATTCACTAGTATTTCTTTCTGCAAGGTCTAATATGTCATTAATCATGTACAGTGCATTTTCATCTCAGATATTATAGCTTTCATTTGTAAGAATTTGATTTAATTTTTAAAAATATCTCCTGTCTCCACTTAACTCTTCGAATATATAAAATACAATTATAATAATTATTTGTATTGTCCTTATAATTCTAACAGTGGTGTCAGTTCTACAATGGTTAGATTGATTGATTTTTCTCCTCACTGTGGATTTTATTTTTCTGCTGCTTCTCATGCCAGGAAAATTTTAGTGTAATCTCAGACATTGTAAGTTTTACCTTCTGGGTGCCGGATATGTTCGCATTTCTAGAAATCCTTTTGAGCTTTTCTCTTGGAAGCAGTTAAGTTACTCAGAAATAGTATGATATGGTCTAGCTTTTAACATTTGTTAGGCAGTAACTGAGTAATATTCAATCTATTACTAATTATTCTCTGCTATTAGGTTGAGGCCTTCTGAGTGCTCTGCTGAAGGCACTGAATATAAGGTTTAGCACCTGGCTGATGGGAACAGGCTTCGTCCGCTGCCCTGGGTCAGCACTGCACACCCCTCCTGCAAGGATTTTCAGGTGGTTTATCGGTTGGCCTCAGGCAGTCTCCTCATAGACTTGTGCTGGTCAATATTATGTTGGATACTCTTGGGGGACCCTCTGTGTACCTCCAGGATTGTCTCTCTGCAGCTGCCTTCTCTCCAGTGCTCTGTCCTGAAACCTCTAGCTATATTGGTCTCCCTGGACACTAAGCTCTGTCTCCTCAACTCACTGAGTTCACTGGCTCTCCCTGGGTTTCCCCTCCTGACAGCACATTCCAGAAACTCGAGGCAGTAACCCAGGACAAGCATGTTTGTTTTCTATCTCCCAGGGATCACTCTCCTTCAATATCTTGTGTCTGGTGCCTTGAAACAATTGTTTTGTATAATTTGTCTGTTTGCATTTTTGCTTGGTCGGTTGTTCTGGTGAGAAGCTAAGTTGGTAGCTGTTCCTGCATCCTGGTGGGACGCAGAAGTCCTGTTTTCCTTAGTTCCTCTGTTCCAGTTCTTCCATCCCAAAGTCTCTGGCTGATGAGAATAAAGTCCACTCTGCACCTCTCCCCTCCGCTTATTTGCCTTCTTCCTTCTTCCCCTCATGAAAGACAGATGGCCAGCTTGCTGTGGCCCTCAGAGAAGATGGACACTGGGGACCAGGCTGTGGGCACAGGGCACTCCGTCGCTGTGTCAAGGTTGAGAACGGAGCGAGGTGGAATGACGAACTTGGGAGAGTAAAGTAATACCAGTTATTTGGTGGCCTAATTCAAGATATTTGTTTTAAAATGTGTTGATCTGTACGTGACAATGACTACAACTGTGAGAATATACTACATGATACCAGAGAAATTTTAACTATTAAGGCTAATGATAGATGATGGGGAAGTAAAAAGTGAGGAGGAAACAGATAGACATCTAATTTAGTCATGAAACAATATTACTAGTTAGTACTAATCCCATCTATACAACTTAAATACCATTTATACTTATCACATAGCGGAGCATTTACGGAAATTGAAATCAAAGTGTGTTTGTATGTGTACCAAATTAACAAAAATATATTATTAGATTAATAAATTATGAATATCAGTGTTACATATATAACATTTGTTGTTGCAAAACAGTATGTGTTTGTTAATTTAGTTATTCATGCTTTTTGTTAACAAATTTAAAAGTACTGGGATTTACAAATTATGTTTGAGCCTCAGCTAAGCACCACTCAGTCTTCCTAAAATTTCACCTGCTCCTTTGTTATGGGAACATGAACATGTTTGAACATCGATGTGGGACTCTAAGATATCGATGTTCCAAGTTAAATGCCCATATTTCAGGGGATTCAAAGGTATCAGGGTATAAGAAAAATATAAATCTATTTGTATTCAAGTTAATAAATGTGTTGTTTCCAAGTATACAGCTCATATATGCATATAGGCACCACCATTTTCCCAGCGTCAGTCATGTGTCCAGCACGGGGTCTTGCAGACCATGGACAGCCTGAAATGCAGAGGCCTGACACTGGCACCCTGACTCTTCCACTGGCATTTGGCACCCTGCTCTGTATTGCAGTTTATGAGGGCCTCAGTGAATGGAGTTATGAGTAATATTATACTATTTTATAACACTTTGTAATGGGATGGGTCTGAAATGCAGAGGCCTGACACCGGCACCCTGATTCTTCCACTGGCATTTGGCACCCTGCTCTGTATTGCAGTTTATGAGGGCCTCAGTGAATGGAGTTATGGGTAATGTTATACTATTTTATAACACGTTGTAATGGGACACGGGACTACTATGAAAATCATTTGTACCACAAACAGTTCTGCTTGTTCTAGAAGCACTGTCCGTCTTTTTTGTTTTTTTGGGGCTTTTATTTATTTATTTATTTATTTTTTGAGATGGAGTCTCGCTCTGTCCGCAGGCTGGAGTGCAGTGATGCAATTTTGGCTCACTACAATCTGCCTTCTGGGTTCAAGCGATTCTCCTGCCTCAGCCTCCTGAGGAGCTGGGACTAGAAGCACCTGCCACTACGCCCGGCTAATTTTTGTATTTTTCGTAGAGATGCGGTTTCACCATGTTGGCCAGGCTGGTCTTGAACTCCTGACCTCGTGATCCACCCACCTCGGCCTCCCAAAGTGCTGGGATTACAGGTGTGAGCCACAGTGCCTGGCCAGAGTTGTCAGTCTTAAAGATGAGTTATTTTTTTCTTGTAATAAAGACACGTGCTTCAAATTTGCTATTAGTGGATGCCAGTGGCTAAAGGAATATCATACTATCAGATTTTTTTTTCAAAAAAAGATACATTTAATCATGCTTCAAAACAAAATTAATGTTAAAACAATTAGTGAGAAAGAATTACTTTAAAAAGAACCTCATCCTACAGAAAGAACATTTTGAAAATGGATGTTTACGAACATGGTCATTGTTATGTGATTTAAAAAATTTTGGCTATAAGTGATGTTTAAACTCTTAAAAACTTTCAGAGTTAAAAACTCTCAAATTTCGAATCAAACATGCATAAGCAATTATCCTTGTTTGCAGATGATATGATTTCATATTTGAAAAAGTCTAAAGACTTCACCAAAAAACTATTAGAACTGATAAATTCAGTAAAGTTGTGGGATATAAAATCAAAATACAAATCAGTAGCATTTCCATAAACCAACACTGAACAATGTGAGAAAGAAATCAAAGGAGCAATCCTATTTATAACAGCCATACGTAAAATTAAATACATAGGAATTAACCAAAGAAGTAAAATATCTTTACGATGAAAACTATAAAACACTGATTTAAAAAAATTGAAGAAATTAAAAAATGGAAAGATATTCCATGTTCATGGATTGGAAGAATCAATATTGTTAAAACGTCCATACAACCCAAAGAAATCTACAGATTTAATGCAATTCCTATCAAAATACCAATGGCATTTTTCACATGAATAGAAAAAAATCCTAAAATTAATATGTAACCACAAAAGACCTTGAATAGCCTAAGCTATGCCTAGCAAAAAGAATAAAACTGGAGGAATCAAATTACCTGACTTCAAATTATACTACAGAACTATACAGAATCAAAACAGCATGGAGCTGGCATAAAAACAGACATGTGGACGGATGGAACAGAATAAAGAATCCAGAAGCAAATCCTTATGCCTACAGTGAACTCATTTTTGACAAAGGAGCCAAGGATAGACACTGGGAAAAGACAGTCTCTTCAATAAATGGTGCTGGGAAAACTGGATATTCATGTGCAGAAGAATCAGACTTGACACCTGTCTCTTGCCTTATACAAAAATCAAACTAAAGCGAATTAAAAACTTGAATTTAACATCTCAAACTATGAAATGCCTACAAGAAAGCATTGGGAAAACTCTCTAAGATATGAGTCTGGTCAAAGTTTCTTGAGTAATGCCCCAGAAGCACAGGCAACCAAAGCAAACATGGACAAATGGGATCATATCAAGCTAAAACAGCCTCTGCACAGCAAAGGAAACAACCAACCTATCTGACAAGGGATTAACAATCAGAATATAGAAGGAGATCAAACAAATCTATAGAAAATAATCTAAAACACCAATTAAAAAATGGGCAAAAGATCTGAATGGACCTTTCTCAAAAGAAGACATACGAATGGCAAGCAGGATTACGAAAATGTGTTCAACATCACTGATCATCAGAGAAATGCAAATCAAACCCATAGTGAGATCTCATCTCACCCCACTTAAAATGACTTATATCCAAAAGGAAGGCAATAACAAATGCTGGAGAGAATATGGAGAAAAAGAAGACTATTGGTGGGAGTGTAAATTAGTACAACCACTATGGAGAACAGGTTGGAGCTTCCTCAAAAAACTACTAAACATAGAACTAGCATATGATCCAGCAATTTCACAGCTGAGTGTATACCCAAAAGAAAAGAAATGTGCATATCAACGAGATATCTGCTCTCCCATGTTCACTGAAGGACTATTCACAAGAGCCAACATTTGGAAGCAACCTAAGTGTCCATCAACAGATGAGTGGATTAAAAAAATGTGGCATGCCGGGCGCGGTGGCTCAAGCCTGTAATCCCAGCACTTTGGGAGGCCGAGACGGGCGGATCACGAGGTCGGGAGATCGAGACCATCCTGGCTAACATGGTGAAACCCCGTCTCTACTAAAAAATACAAAAAACTAGCCGGGCGAGGTGGCGGGCGCCTGTAGTCCCAGCTACTGGGGAGGCTGAGGCAGGAGAATGGCGTAAACCCGGGAGGCGGAGCTTGCAGTGAGCTGAGATCCGGCCACTGCACTCCAGCCTGGGAGGCAGAGCGAGACTCCGTCGCAAAAAAAAAAAAAAAAAAAAAAAAATGTGGCATACACATCATACATATATGTTTTTAATTAAAATTTAAAAAATTTATGTATGTACACAATGGAATACTATTCAGCCATAAAAAAGAATGAGATTCTGTCATTTACAAGAACATGGTTAGAACTGGAGGTTATTATGTTAAGTTAAATAAACCAGGCACGAAAAGACAAACTTCACATATTCTCATTTATTTGTGGAAGCTAAAAGTCAAAACAATTGAACTCATGGAGATAGAGAATAGAAGGATGGTCACCAGAGGCTGGGAAGGGTGGTGGGGCAGGGGGTAGGGGTATTAGATGGTTAATGGTTACAAAAATAGAAAGAATGAATAAGGTTTAATATTTGATAGCACAACAGGGGGACTATAGTCAATAACAATTTAACTGCATACTTAAAAAATAACTAAAAGAGTATAATTGGGTTTTTTTGTGAAACAAAGGATGAATGCTTGAGGGGATGGAGGCCCCATGTACTATGCTGTGATTATTATGCACTGCATTTCTGTACAAAAATTATGTAATCCATAAATATTTACACCTACTATGTGCCCACAAAAATTAAAAACACAAAATTTTTTTAAAGCATAAGCAATTTTAAAAACTGGCAAGATGAATCATTTCAGTGACTTTGAGTCTATTTGGTGTGTGTGTGTGTGTGTCTGTGTGTGTAAATGCCTCCCTATTTAATTTCAAAAGCAACCTATGACATTTGAGAATGATGGAAAGTGATTAGCTAAATTTTGATAAAAATTTGGGATAGCCCATAGATAGTAAAGAAAAATAAGTATCATGATCTAGTTATGGTAACCAGTGTATAGGTTTATTGTTTTTCTATTTTAGGTAAATGTGTCTTCATGAGATATCATTTCCATTATGACAGGACCTAAAAGCAAATATCAAGATAAATTAAACTTAAAAATAGAGATGAAAATTGCTCTATCATAAAATGTCAGGCAAAATTTTAAAAAGTAATGTCATATTTAAAGATATATCTCTCACTTTTAAAACATTCTTCATACCTTTCAGAAGAAAAAAGTTTATTTATAATTAAAGGTTTTTTAAGTTTTTCATTGTTATTGTTGTATATGATTCGTAGTTAATACAGTATGTCAGTATATGAGAATACAAGCCTACATACATATATACAAAGGAGGCTCAGTCCCTTTTTTTTACTGAAGGAGTGCCCAATCTACCTGCTTGGATGGCACGGCACCCGCTTGCACTTGAGGGTGGGACTCTGACAATTTGGATGTCCTGCTGAACTCCTGGCCGTGACAGGCACTCTGCCTGCGTTATGTCAGGTACTGGTTGCAACAGGTCTACAAACCAGACACTTTTACCACCACGTTTCATGGCGAACTTTTTAAAAAGTGACTTTTAAAACAGGGTATCGCAAGCCTGAGCCCACATTCACTGGGGGTGGAGAACTCGAATTCAATCAAACCCAATGTCCTTTTACAGCAGAGCTCATGCTCTGTGACCCTAGTTCTTCCTCAGTGAATGAATGGTGGGCTTCCCCTGAGACAGCTTGGATTGTTGCTTGGATTGTTGACATTTCCGGTATCTGCATCCTCAGGTTAGAGCGCCTGAGTCACTGTAGTGTACATGGATAATGAAACTGGTTGTATCCTAATGAATAGGAGGGTTTGCCACTGAGTGGGGCATGGGGTGAATTGAACCCAACCTCCCGGAGCGGATGATAGGAGGCCCCCAGAGGAAGGGAATTGCAGAGAGAGACGCACTTCGGGGTGGGCAGGGCTGAAAGACACCACGCATCATGCCCAGGCTCCTGGTGTAGATGCTTCCATGGCGTCCGTCCTAAGGGTTCTTAATCTGAGTTAATTATCACCCAACCATACATGGGTGTGTTTCAAGGATTTTATAATCCTTTGGAAGATTTGTGTAAATGTGTGGGTTTCTGCATTTGTGTATTTTCTGAAAGAGAGAGCCCACAGCCTGCATCAGATTTTTCAGTGTTCCAGGCTCAGTAGTGGACCAAATAGAAAGAGGCTTTCCCCCATTCTCTCTTCCAGAAGATACAGCGTTTGATGAATTTAACTTGTTTGGTGATGGTGCACTTAAAACAGATGTCAGGACATTGTGCTAGACAGTGTATGGTACTACACAAGCTCAACACAGTGTGAGGCTGGCCTGGGTTCAGGCTGCCAGTTCCTCAGGACGTTTCCAGATGCTTCTGTCCTTGACAAAGGACAATGATGGAGAAGGGAGGCATAAAGGCAGCTTCTAATCAGTGTGTTGGGTTTCAAGCAGGAAAGTGCACATTGTATATGTGTAGTATAGATATATAATAATATATAATACAATCAATTTTTTAATTCATAGTAATCATGCTTTCCAAAGTGGCTCTGCACACTTAACAAATTAGAATGAACAAATCCTAAACCATTGTACCTGGGGAAAAGAGAAGGTTGGGCTCCTGTCAACCTCTGGCCACAACATTTTCAACAACTGATCAATACATTACCTTGTTTTATTTGTGTTTCTGTTTAAAGACACCTTATGTAAACCATATTGTTGATTCATTAACACTGAACTCACCACCAACAGCACCATAACTCATTCCTGAAGGAAACTTCTCTAGCAGGAGCGCTTTCTCCATAGGAAATGGAGTCTTCCCAGTGGACTCCTACAGTGCAGCCTTCTTACATGTAGGGACACTACATAGCCCTTCAGTACTATGCTTGGGGGCTATTTTAAACTGAAGAAAAAAGGACATAAATGAAAAATGTGGCTCTAAACAGATTATGGAAAACACACTGGTCTACAGCAGGAGAGTAAGTAGGCAAATGGGCAACCACAGAATCTGCAAACGGGAGGATGAACTGTGGATTCGCTTTGGGGGCTTTATGGAGGATGACTTTCACAGTGGCAATGTAGCATCTCACCTAACTGGATTTTGTCTGTATTAAAGGACAAACTAAGAAATGCTCCTCTTTTCTCTTACGCATTTCCATGTTTTAATTTGACTTTTGAGATCCTGAGGTATTCCAGAGATTGCATGAGGTAATGAGGAAAGAAAGATTTGTAAGGCACAGTTTTACCCCACCCCAATTGCTTATTGATCAGGTGGGGAGACAGACATAACCAAATTCAGTACAATATAGAAGTGTGGACAAAGGAACACCCAAGTTTTCTTTCTAATATCATGGAAGTTTTATCAAAAGGACTTCCAAGTGGGCTGGTTTTGAAAGGATAACTAAGACTTCATTAGGTAAACAGCAATAAAAGAACAAGGTGAATGGTGCAAATAGATGTTCAAAGACATGAAAGTATGGTACAGCTTGGCCAGGCACAGTGGCTCATGCCTATAATCCCAGCACTTTGGGAGGCAGAGGCGGGTGGATCATCTGAGGTCGGGAGTTCGAGACCAACCTGGTCAACAAGGTGAAACCCCGTCTCTACTAAAAAAAAAAAAAAAAAGCTGGATGTAGTAGTGTGCAACTGTAATCCCAGTTGCTTGGGAGGCTGAGGCAGGAGAATCACTTGAAACTAGGAGGTGGAGGTTGCAGTGGGCCGACATCATGCCACTGCACTGCACTCCAGCCTGGGCAAGAGTGAGACCCTGTCTGAAAAAAAAAAAGAAAAGAAATTATGGAACAAGTTAGTGCACTGGAAAATTGTTAGGACATTGATATTTTGCCATAACATAAAACGTTATGTGAGAGCAAACGAGCTGATACTGGAAAGACTGGTGAGAACCACATTGAAAGGGCCTTGGTTGACCATGTAAAGATTTTGGACTTTAACCCATATGTGAAGAGAAGGAGGGATGGAAACATCACTAGAAATGTACTCTAGGTTGATATCAACCCTGGTAGCATTGAGGAGAGAGGTTACCTGGATGGAAGCATTTGCGAGTTCTAGACACCAGAAAAATGGCTCTTGTCATTGTTCAAGGGAGATTGGCAGCAGTGTAGAGAGGGAGAGACAATTTAAAAGTAGATAAAGCCTAAGGAAAAGGGCATGAGAATCTAGGAATGAGTATGATTGAGTTTGGATGTTCCCCTGGCTACGTTATATGCATTATTACATTTATAGTTCAGTCTTCCTTTTTTGTTTTTTTCAAATCAAAAACATAAATGACTGAATTTAGGGAACATTACTAACATACATCCTACTAGAATCAAAAGGGCCAGGGGGCATTTTAAGAATTGTTTAAGCTTCACATAGTAAAAAATGAATAAAAGACCATTTAAAACAGGAAAAACTATTATATAATAACTGTTTTCTGTACTTCATTTATAATAATGTTTATTTTTCTTCATTAGCTCCCAATAAAAGTCTGTATTTCTTGCTGCTCAAGTAATGATTAAGTGCTGTTAAATATAAGGTTTGGAAATATTGTTTAGAAAAGTTTTAGTGTTTTGAAAACCCAGAAGTTAATATATCATTGTTGGTAAACTACAGATTAGGGACTTTAGCTGAAAATACCACTCAAAAGGCTAAACTGTAAAACACTTACAATTTTTTTTTTTTTTTTTTTTGAGACAGAGTCTTGCTCTGTTGCCCAGGCTGGAGTGCAGTGGTGCAATCTCAACTAACTGCAACCTGCGCCTCCTGGGTTCAAGTGATTCTCCTGCCTCAGCCTCCCGAGTAGCTGGTATTACAGGCGCCTACCACCATGCCCAGCTAATTTTTGTATTTTTAGTAGAGACAGGGTTTCACTGTATTGGCCAGGCTGGTCTCGAACTCCTGACCTCGTGATCCGCCCGCCTCCACCTCCCAAAGTGCTGGGATTACAAGCGTGAGCCACCGCACCCGGCCAACATTTACGATTTTTAAAGAACCTAACCATTAATGACAAAAATGGAAGGTTATTGAACAATTGGTTAGATCTTGTTCAAATTGGAACAACTGGCTGGACCATGAGGAGTGCAGATTTCAGCTAAGTCCATTCTGGGGCAGTTGTGTAAGCCAGGTCACCAGGTCATGAAAAACAGTCTCCAGTAATTGACCTTGGGCACCATTGTCAAAATGCAGCTGATAGAACTGTTTAGTTCACATGTTCACATCCTGGTTCTGAACGTACACACTTTGTTGTCTGTTTCAACGGTTAGGTCTTTTCAGAATTAGGATTTATTTTTTCCACGTCAGTAGTTGGTATGGCAATGTATCGGGCCTGGTGTAGAACCAACTGCGGTTCTCTCACAATGAGTTAGGGCATTTGTGCGTCATACACAACTCATCGTATCTTACTGAGTAAAAATTAATGTGCTTTGTTAACTTCTCCAAAAGCTCATTTATTTGAAGTGGATCATATACTTGTAGGAATACAACCTGCATGTCTCAGGAAGGAGGGTGAGCACCATGGTACTCCCGGGCGCATTTGCTTACCTTGGGGGGTGATTTTCCCTTAGGGCTCCCGCGTGAGTGCTTCAGCAACGCACCGGAGCCTGAACAGCCACGTGCACAACCCCCTGGGCTTCTCAGCCATTGCTGGCATTGGAGAAACTCCCTTTTCAGAAGAGTAGAAAGATATGGCCTTGGAAGGCTCCGACTTTCCTCCTCAACTCTCTCTCTCTCTCTCTCTCTCTCTCTCTCTCTCTTTCTCTGTGGGTGTGGTAGGCAAAGTGCTGGCACCCCTGGCCCGTGTCCACCTTCCTGGAACCGGTGAATATGTCACCTGATAGGACACAGGGATTTTGCAGAGGGGATTAAGTTCAGGACAGTAAGAGAGAAAGGTTATTCTGGATCAGGGACAGGCCCAGGGGCATCCCAGGGGTAGTGCAGGAGGAGACGTGGTCATGGAGAGAGATGTTCAGGTGATATGCGGAAGGGGCTGGGAGCCACAGAATGCCGGTGGCCTCTAGAAGCCGAAAAAGGCGTGGACACGGAGGTTCCTCGGAGCCTTCACAAGGAAGGCAGTTCTGCTGACACCTTGATTTCTTTATTTTTGCCCTCCAACCTAGTGATCGTGTGTTATTTTCAATCATTAAGCTAATTTGTTGTAGGAATTACGTTGCATTAGTTTCCTAATACAATGGCAAACCATGACCTCTTGAGCAGCCACCACCAAGTACCTAAATTTATTTGTCATGAAACCTGCAAATCATGGACCACTCAAGCAGCCTACACCAAAAATTCACTTGTCACGAAACCTGCCTCGGCTTCCTGTAGTGCCACAGCAGGAAGCACGTGACATATTGATAGACATGCACTTTCTAAACTGTGAGGCCCAGCATGTGTGTGAGGGCACGGCCTAATGAGGCTTACCCGGAGGAAGGAATGGCATTGCATGCTGCTCCCTTGGCTAAATCCGAGCACTGTGTGTTGAAATCCTGGAAGAAATGTTGGAACACTGTGAGCTGCATTTGGTTTTCGGAAGTTCCTCCCCAGTGGTCTCGGTGCTGCCTGCCTCCGTGAGGGGTACTGTGTGCAGTAGGAAGCAAGTTTGTGCGTCCGCATGAGGACTGGGCAGGCAGGTGACGCTTCTGTTGAACGGCTCCTGGTAGGAAAGAGGAAGAAGTGCTTCAGAGAGAAGCAGGTACCTGGGCCAGAGAATACAGCTCCATCAGTAAGACCCAAGGTGAGGAGGCGCCAACCCTAAAGACAGAGGAGACTAACTGAGGAACACGCAGCCTTGTAAAGTCGGTGGCTTCTCACACACTGTGTCCCTCACTCAAGTCCTGTGAGCCATCAAATGCAAGGACAGAGTTCTGCCCCGCAGCCGTCCTGGTACTGAGACCCTCCCACTTCTCTCCTGCGGGTCCTCCCTCTCCCATTGACTCAGGTCCTCTCTCTGGAATTGATCTTTCACTCCTTTGGTCTATGGTATTTGTATTAGTTAATTTTTATTTACAATTGACACATGGTAATTGCACATGTTTATGGAATGCAGTGTGATGTTTCAATGCATATATACATAGTATCATGAAATTGTGTGGTATTTTTATTAGTTAATTTTAAATTTAATTTATTTATTTATGAGATAGAGTCTCGCTCTGTCACCCAGGCTGGAGTGCAGGGCTCACTGCAACCTCTGCCTCTTGGGTTCAAGCGATTCTCCTGCCTCAGCCTCCTGAGTAGCTGGGATTACAGGCACACACCACTACGCCTGGCTAATTTTTGTATTTTTTAGTAGAGATGGGGTTTCACCATGTTGGTCAGGCTGATCTCGAACTCCTGACCTTGTGATCCACCCACCTAGGCCTCCCAAAGTGCTGGGATTACAGGCACGAGCCACCGTGCCCGGCCTGATTTGTATTTCTAATTGACACGTGGTAATTGTATGTGTTTATGGAATACAGTGCGATATGTCAATGCATATATACATAGTATCATGATGAAATTGGGGAAGTTACCATGTCCATCACTTTAAACATTTACTATTTATCTTTGTGGTGATAATATTCTAAATCTTCTCTTCTGGCTATCTTGAAATACGCAGTACCTTGTTATCTGCTCTGGTTATCCTATTGTGTAATAGAACACCAGAGCTTGTTCCTCTTAGCTAACTGTAACGTGGTACTGGTTGGCCAACCACTCCTGGGGCCCATACCCCTGCCCCTTCCTAGGCTCTGGTAACCACTGTTCTATTCTTTGCTCTCTATGAAATCAACTGTTTTAGTCTCCACGCATGAATGAAATCATGCAGCATTTGTCTTTCTGTGTCTGGCTTATTTCACTTAACATTATGACCTCCAGGTTCATCCATGTTGCCACAAATAACAGAATTTCCTTCTTTTTTTATTGCTGGGTAGTGTTCAATTGTGTACATGCATGTGTATTATCATATATATAATATATACACATATTTATTGTGTGCATGTGTGCATGTATACATATATGTGTGTATGTTATTTATACCTATACATATTCATTGTATGCATATGTGTGCATGTGTATATATGTGTATATGTTATATACTTCTGTACACATTTGTGTGCATGTGTGTGCATGTGTGTATGTATGTGTGTATATGTTATATGCGTCTCTACACATTCATTGTATGCGTGTGTGCATATGTGTATATATGTGTATGTTATATACATCTCTACACATTCGTTGTGTGCGTGTGTGTGCATGTGTGTAGATATGTGTGTATGTGTTATATACATCTCTATACATTGTGTGCATGTGTGTGTGCATGTGTGTATATGTGTGTATATGTTATATACATCTCTGTTGTATGCATCTGTGTGTGCATGTGTGTATATATGTGTGTATATGGTATATGCATCTCTACACATTCATTGTATGCGTGTGTGTGCATGTGTGTATATGTTATATGAGTCTCTACACATTCGTTGTGTGCGTGTGTATGCATGTGTGTATATGTTATATACATCTCTACACATTTGTGTGCGTGTGTGTGTGCATGTGTGTATATATGTGTGTATATGGTATATGCGTCTCTGCACATTCATTGTATGCGTGTGTGTACATGTGTATATATATGTGTGTATATGGTATATGCGTCTCTGCACATTCATTGTATGCGTGTGTGTACATGTGTGTATATGTGTGTATATGTTACATGCATCTCTACACATTCATTGTATGTGTGTGTGTGCATGTGTGTATATACACATGCAGACAGATAGATAGATGTACCATGTTTTTATGTGCTCATCTGTGGTTGGACACAATCAATGGTATTTTATTCTGTCCCTTGGGTAAGGCCTTTTCCTTTTCTGTCTTGTTTTGGAGATACTTCTACATATATACATAAATTTTAAAATTATAAATCAAGGAAACCCACCTTATTTAATATTTATCTCATAGTAGATGTCCCTTAAATATTGGATTAATAATGACTGAAAGGACTGTGGTAAATCACTTCCTTTTCTGACCTGTTTCCTCTAAAAAAAAAAACAATTCAGACTAAATACCTATTTCTCAGCCATATTTTTTCATCAGAAATTACCAGAGACAGTTGTAATAATACAGTTGCCTGTGCTCTAACCAAGATTCAAAAATTCGTAATAGCCAATGATGGGCCTACAAATCAATATTTTTAAAAATTTATAATACTTTTCCTTAACATTTGCACTATAATATATTTCTTCTTTTTTAATGTTCAACCTTTTTGTGTCCTTACATTTCAAATCTGACTCTTGAAAGCAGCATTTAGTTGAGTTTGATTTTTAATCTGGTGTGATAATCTTTCACTATTGAGGGTCCTGTGTACTACTTTTACATCGCAATGTAATTATTAATGGGTTGCATTCTCCAATTTACTGTTTTCTAATTTCCCTCCTTTTTATGACTTTCTTCTTAATCTTATTTGCGTTTAGTATTTTATATTATTCCTTTATTCTGTCCATAACTTTGATAGTAATAGATTTTTTACTAGGTTTTATTGATTATTCTGAGATTACAGCCTGCATTCTTGACTTACTAAAATTTAATATCAAGGGTAGTTTTACCATTTTACAAAAACACAATGAAATTACAAATGCTTTAACTCCAACTACATCCCCCTATTTGTGTGTTACTGTAGGTGAGGTTTTATGATATTAAATATGTGTTATATGTTATATAATACAAACCACATATTATAATTTGATATATGAACATATATTGAATGTAATTTTATTATAAATACACTAAATCATAAGAGATTATTTTATACAGTTAATGATTATTTCATTTTACGCACATATTTACAGTATTTGCTGTTCATTCCTACAAGTATCTCTGGATTACAAGCAGATAATTTTACTTCTGACTAATTTTTCAGCATTTTGCTTAATGCAGATCTGCTGATTACAAATGCTATTTTTAATGTATCTAAAATCCTCTACCTTCATTTTTGAAGGATTTTTTTTTCACCTACATAGACAATCACTTTCTTTAAACATTTTTAGTATAGAATCCCATTGTCATCTGAGTACCATCATTTTTTGCTGAGAAATTAGCTGTCAGTAACTGCTGGCATTTTTAAATTTTTTTTTCTGATATTTGATTTCCAGAAGTTTTAATATGATATGCCCAAGTGTTATTTGCTTTGTATTTATCCCCCTTGAAATTTCTATTGCTTGTTGAACTAATAGGTTAATGCCTTTTATCATGTTTGAAAAGTTCTTACATTTTATCTTTACAAATATTTCTTTTGCTCCTCTTTCCTCTCTTTATGGGACTCCTATTTTACATGTGATAGGGTTTTACACTGTGTCTTATATATATCTTATTTTATGTATTTTCTACCATTTTATCTCTCTATATATTAATATTGGTATTTTCTGCTAGCCCATTTTCCAGTTCACTAATTCTCTCTATGGCCTGTCATATTCTGTTGTTAATCTCATCAACTGATACCCTAACTTCGATTATTATAGTTTTTAATTCTAAAATTTCCATTTGATTTTTAAGGTAATTTTTATTTACCTCCTGAAATTTAACTTCTTGTTAAATGTGTTAGCATTGTCATCATAATGAATTTAAATTTCTGTGAGTCTCAGTGTATTTGTTTCTATTGGTTGTTATTTTCTCCTGAGGTTTGGTCAAATCTATCATGTCATACTCCGTGTTTCATTTTGCTTGAATTTCAGACACTGTAGATGGAAGATTGTAGCTTTCCTCTCAGCCTCTGTATTATATTATCTTCTTGCAGAAAAGATTTGCTTCTTCTAGGCATCTAAATCATAGAAAAACACCTCAATCCAATCATGAATTGATGATTCAAAGCCGTGGTTTATTACCTGTGAGAGCTGAGCTATTTTCAGTTTATCCTTCTTCCTAGCATGCAATCCTGTGGGATTCCAACTGGAAGCCTGTGGTGTTTACCAAGGAGCTTCCCTCTCAGGAGGCCATGAATCTTAAGCTTATGACCTGCATGATGCAATTTTGACAAACCTTCTGTTCAGATACTCAGATCATCATGGGACTCTTTGGTATCAATAAATGCCTCAAGCAGGAAAGATGTGCTAAACCTAGGTCTTACTCTCTAGATTTCTCTCTGCATGAAATGTTGACTGTGCACATGATGACGGATTCCCAATGCCTTACAATGGGTTGTGTAGAGTCTTACATTTCTAATTGTTAGCAGCAGGGGGATTATTCTGAAACAAGATGGTTTGTCTTTGCAAAAGCAGCGCCACTTCCTTCTCTAATCCACAAGTGACTACCTCAGGTAGTTAAGTCTGAAGATCATTCAGATCTAATGAAGATCTAATGAAGATCATTAGATGTTGTCCAAGACTCTTTCTAGCATGTATCCTTAGCGTTCCATATTAGTAAAGTGACAGTAATAACTTCATTGGACGGTATACATTTATCCAAGTTTTAAGCCATCATCTTGGTTCTTGGCTTAAGAGTTGTTCTTAGAGTTGTTCTTAAAGTTGTTCTTTAAGGTTCTTGGCTTTAGCGTTGTTGGTGCAAGGTTAATGAAAGGATCTGATGAGGGTGGAAGGTCTCACAGCCAGCGAGGAAACTTCTTGAGCAGCAGACAAGCGTCAGTTTCCTGCAGTGACAGACACTCCACTGCTTCTGAGAAAAGGAGCAGGACAAGTCTCCCCACTGGCCTCTCAAAGTCCATGTACACACAGCCCAAAGCTTCCAAACGGCAGCAAGGTGGTCCCAGCAGAGGAATGTCACACCTTTCTCCCCATCCTGTATGTGACATTTCTAAAGGAATATAGCTATACGTTTTATATCTCAATATCACACAAAAGCTCTTGGTATTAACAAGTTTCTGTCATGTTCTAAAGGGAGATAAAATATGAATAACTACAGGCTGGGTGCAGTGGCTCACTCCTATAATCCCAGCACTTTGGGAGGCTGCTTCAGCCCAGGAGTTCAAGACCAGCCTGGGCAACACAGCAAGACCTCGTCTTTACAAATAACGTAAAACCTGGCCAGGCATAGTGGCTTGCGCCTGTGGTCTCAGCTACTTAGGAGGCTGAGGTGGGAAAATCACTTGAGCCCAGGTAGTCAAGGCTGCAGCGAACCGTGACCACACCACTGCACTTCAGCCTAGGGGATGGGGTGAGACACCATCTCAAAAATAGATACATATATGAATAATAGCTATAAAATAACAACCATCAGGTGAATAATCTTACAGATAGATCATTGAGGAAACATTATTAATGAATAAAATATCAAAAAAATTAAATCACTATAATTAGAGAAAAAATATAATTTTTATTAAAAATAATTTTATACACAGACGTTGTTCCAGTATTTTATTTTGAATCTTAACTATAAAATGAAGCCTTGGACTGTTTCATATTCAAGAAATTTCTCCAGCTCTAAAATAATACAGAAGGAGCTGATTCACCCCTAGATGTCTAAAACTTCCCCCATAAAACGTGGAGTTCACTGTTTCCTGATATACGTAGTATTCTACTCAGTCCTGCTTAGCTGTCCAAATCTGATCAAAATCACAGAATTACGTAATGAGGCAGCAGACGACTGCTCAGTTATTTTCAATTCTCACTCTTTTGTCTTTTCTTAGAATTTGCCAGATATAAGTGGCATACCAAAGATGAGATTATAGATTGTATGGATGAAGTTCCAGACCCAAAATGGATCAATAACGTATTCCACAGCTTTACAGACAGGACTGGGGAAAACAAACCCTACACATTTGCCTCATTTACTGAAGCCAAAAATCCCAAAACCTGGGGAGACGACTGACCGTGTGCAGCTGCAGGACAGTCTGACTCCAGCGCACATGACTTTGCTGTGTTTTCAAGCACTTAAGCGTTTCTGTGATTCTCAACTAGCAAATCTTTTTGACAAAAGTGTTGTTTTCATCTTCACAGTCCAGAAAGACAATATGATTTTCTAATCCAGACAATGACTTAATATCTGAAGAGTCACCGGACATGGTGGCTCACACCTGTAATCCCAGAACTCTGGGAGGCCAAAGTGGGTAGATCACCTGAGGTCAGGAGATCGAGACCAGCCTGGCCAACATGGTGAAACCCTATCTCTACTAAAAATACAAAAAATAACCAGGCGTGGGAGTGGGCACCTATAATCCCAGCTACTCGGGAGGCTGAGGCAGGAGAATCCCTTGAACGCAGGAGGCAGAGGCTGCGGTGAGCTGAGATCGTGCCATTGCACTCCAGCCTGGGTGACAGAATGAGACTCCGTCTCAAAACCTGAAGAGCCAGGGAGTTTACATTCCTTAGTACGGAACTGGTAGTTCTGACTTTAAAAAGCAGAATCCCCAGCCTGTTAGGTTTAGCAGACAGGTCCTCAAGCCTGGACTTGTTGGCTAGATTCGCAAGGCAACTGCAGCCTCCTCCCCTAAAGGAGCAGCCATTCTGTGGCAAATCCCAGCCTCTGCTCCTGTCACTGTCCCCAGGTGCAGTCCTCCCAGCTACAGAGGGTAGCTCCTCCTTCACAATGAGGGACTGTGGAAACACTTGGATGAGGCTTTGTGCTCTGCCAGGATCAATTCAAATTTGGGTGAGACAGAAGAGATGAACAGCCAGACATTTGAGAAGAAAGAAAACAGAGCCAGCCACTGAATGAAAATTAACTATGTGACGATATCCACCCACCGCCAGGACCAACAGACGCTCTCCGTATTGTACGCACCGGGAGGTTTAAGATATTCTGCTGCATGTTTTCATAATGAGACTTCTTTTCAGAGAGAGAAGCTAGAAAGCAGCATCCTATATGAAAAAAAAATGAAACTAACACGAAACACTGAATAAAAGGATGAAGAAAAAAGAAGCAAAGCTGTAACTGGGCATTTGAGTCATTATCCTAGAAACTTTACATGTTACCTTACTGTCCCTTACAACTACTCTGTAACGTGGGGCGGGGGGAGTGGAATTCTAGACAGTGTTCTGCCAGACGACACTCCGAGTACATCATCATTGGATGTTTTCTCTGAACTATATTTACAGTATATAAGATGATTCAGGTCAGCCTTCTATTTCAGAAATTCACAATCTATGGGAAAGTTGTGGCAAAGTACGTACCAGAACTAGATTTAAAGACAAATCTTCCAGCTCCCAGGCCAGGACGTGTCCCAACACAGAGGTCTCTAGAAAGAGAGAGATTTCTGCCAGGTTTCAACGGGACTAATTGGCTCTTACTTTCCTCCAGACAAGGATGCCGTCTGTAGTCTGTCATCTCATCTGTATGGATGACATAGTGTCTGCTACAGAGCACAACTTTGAAAAATATTTAGGAAAATATTAACCAACTATGCTGGAGGTTGTGCAGCAATGCTGAATTCATAAAACCTGGGCTAATCTATGTCCTGAAGATTCTTCCTCCATGCTACCTTCTGCTTAAAAGGATGAGAAATGGTAAATGGGATTTAGGAAAAATTTGAGTTGGAAATAAATCGATTCCCACACAGGCTCTATACTTTGCATCTACATATTCAAAGGGTTGATTCTGCTGTGGTTTACTGACATGTAGCTGGCTTTAATACATGTTTACTGAAGCCCCGTCACCTGCAGGGGTCCTGACCCCACTGTCCGCATGCACCCCAGCCCCGGACTCCTGGCATTACTGCACTTTCCCAGCATTTTCTTCCCCTGGGGACGCGAAAGGCTCTGCTTCCTGTAAGATACTGAGGCCCCCGCTGTAGAGCAGTAAGGTTGGGCGGCTTCAGGTTGGTACTCTCTGTGTTTACTCCAAGTTCGATTTTTAAAAATGCATCCCAGAGTGCTCTCACATATTCTTCATAATGGATATGGTTCTGACATTTTCCCCAAGTCTCTAATCCTGATGAAAAGCAGATGGTATTTACTTGCAAAACTCCGATCTGACCTGCCAGTGTTATCCTCTTCTGTGACCTGGCTCTTCGCCATCGGCCCTAAGAGGGATCCCAGCAGGCAAAGCCTTCCCAGACTCAGCCATTCCCATCCCTCCTCCATCCTGCGCCAGGAACGGAGCCATTCCATCGCCATTCCCATCCCTCCATCCTGTTCCAGGAACGGAGCCATTCCACTGCCATTCCCATCCCTCCATCCTGTACTGGGAACGGAGCCATTCCCTCGCCATTCCCATCCCTCCATCCTGTTCCAGGAACGGAGCCATTCCCTCGCCATTCCCATCCCTCCATCCTGCGCCAGGAATGGAGCCATTCCCTCGCCATTCCCATCCCTCCATCCTGTTCCAGGAACGGAGCCATTCCCTCGCCATTCCCATCCCTCCATCCTGCGCCAGGAACGGAGCCATTCCCTCGCCATTCCCATCCCTCCATCCTGCGCCAGGAACGGAGCCATTCCATCGCCATTCCCATCCCTCCTCCATCCTGTGCCAGGAACGGAGCCGTTCCATCGCCATTCCCATCCCTCCATCCTGTTCCAGGAACGGAGCCATCCCATTGCCATTCCCATCCCTCCTCCATCCTGTTCCAGGAACGGAGCCATCCCATCGCCATTCCCATCCCTCCTCCATCCTGTGCCAGGAACGGAGCCGTTCCATCGCCATTCCCATCCCTCCTCCATCCTGTTCCAGGAACGGAGCCATCCCATCGCCATTCCCATCCCTCCTCCATCCTGTGCCAGGAACGGAGCCGTTCCATCCATGCCTAGGGGTGGCTTCTGGAAGTTCCCACTGCCTGACACACAACCAGTGCACCCTCCCGTCTTCAAGCAAGACCTCACTTAAAACACCCTGGACGGCCGGGCACAGTGGCTCACACCTGTAATCCCAGCACTTTGGGAGGCTGAGGCGGGCGGATCACCTGAGGTTGGGAGTTTGAGTCCCGCCTGACCAACATGGAGAAACCCTGTCTCTACTAAAAATACAACATTAGCTGGGTGTGGTGGTGCATGCCTGTCATCCGAGCTACTTGGGAGGCTGAGGCAGGAGAATCACTTGAACCTGGGAGGTGGAGGTTGCTGTGAGCCAAGATTGTGCCATTGCACTGCAGCCTGGGCAACAAGAGTGAAACTGTCTCAGAAACACCACCCTGGACACATAAGAACCTGCCATACGCTTGATCATGGCAGAAGAGTCAGAACATTTATTACAATCACCTATTCTGAGCATGAGCAGCTTATTTACCTCATTCATTCATCCATTCACTTCTTTATATGTTTAAAAAGTGCCCCTTGCACTAGGCACTGTGGTGATACTGAAGGAATCCAGTACACAAGTTCTTTCTTCTGTGAGCTTTCTTCTTTCATCTGCCCGAGACAGATCCCCAGCAAGTGTAAAGGCAAAAAAAAAAAAAAGGCGTATAGAGACATTGGATTTCTTCCTAGGGCTGTGCCTTGGCTCTCGTTACACCATCTGGCGTGATCTCAGCTCACTGCAACCTCGACCTCCCAGGCTCAAGTGATCCTCCTTCCTCGGCCTCCTGAGTAGCTGGGACTACAGACGTGTGCCACTGCCTGCCTAATTTTTGTATTTTTTGTAGAGACAGGGTTTTGCCATGTTACCCTGGCTGGTCTCAAATCCCTGAGCTCAAGCAATCGGCCTGCCTCATCCTCCCAGAGTGCTGGGACTACAGGCATGAGCCACTGTGCCCGTCCTGCTTCCAATAAGAGAAAAATTAAAT